>NC_053023.1:604024234-604345063 GCF_003073215.2 Triticum urartu | reverse complement strand
AGGGATTGGACCCCCTAGTGGATTAAATCCATGAGAACCGAACAAGGCCTAAAGGGGTGGCAATCGGGGTGGTTCTATATCACCGAGCCGCGCGACCCTGCATGGGTAGCAGCCCCCGAGTTCCGATCTGGCATCCCCATGCGGCTCACCTCCTAGAAAGAGAAGGGCCTGTCCTGGGGAAATTCAAAAGAGCTGACCGGACTCCAGTCATGTATTCAGAACATGGTGCATAAGAAGCTCAAGCTTGTCAACATAGTCCAGGTTATGCTCGTCCACCGAATACTCCCATGCCAACAACGGGAGTTTACCTTGTGGGAGTTCAATCTGGCGCAACACCGAACTCTGAACAGACTCTTCGACACGACTCATGAAGATGCCTGGAGGGTGCTATTCAATGGCGCCGCGGTTCCTCCCCCCATTACTGAGGATCGCGGATTCAGCGCGAAGCGCCACGCCAGTGCGGTAAGTTGTTTTACCTTTCACAGGATACTTGTTTTCTATATAGATTGATTCTATGCGGGATCTAAACTCCCGTGCCATTAACAGGACTGGCAGAAGATGGCCGGATAAATCGACGGTCCGGCTCCCTTGCCCGAAGGCCCTGCAGATGCCCTTCTGGCGAAGATGTTGACTCTGGCCCCTTATAAGGTGCCGGAGAAGACCCAGAAGGCCAAGGGAGCTCGAAAGAGTTCCCGACGCCAGGCGTCGTCGGACTCACCGTCCGATGAGTCTGCGGCGCACTCTTTCCCCGAAGATGAGGAAGAGGAAGAAGATGCTACCCCACCGACTGGGGGAGACAAGAAAAGGAAGGCCGCCCCAACTGGGGAGGCCGGAGGGTCCAAGAAGGGAAGGACGCTCCTTCCAGACAGCTCCGCCGCCGCCGACGAAAGTGAAGACGAGTGGTTGCCCAGGGCCAAGCCCCAGGGGAGATCGTAAGTATTCGGATAACAAAGTAACCCATAGGATTCCTTTGTCGCATTGCTTTCCCTAACGCCGAACTCAATCATGCAGGCCGCCCCGAGACAATATCGAGGTATCCTCGGACGGCTCCCTGGGCGTGTCGGACATGGATAGCGATCCAGTCCCGACCGCCACCTCCCCTCATCCAGTCGATGACACCGAGGTACTGTCTCAAGAGGCACCGAATCGAGGGGGGACAGTCCCAGAGGCGCCTCAAGGTGACCTTCTGGACTCCGGGAGCCGAGGGGACGGGGTCCCCGAAAGCTTCGAGTTCGGCCCTCAGCCGAACACCGCGCCGGACCCTCCAACGGCTCTGAGCTCGGGTAGGCGGTCCCCTTCTAAGGGGGGTGAGACGCCTGTGCCGGTGACCTCTGTCCATCCAGAGGCGCCGGACACTATGTTGGAAGCGCTTTGCAGCGCTTCCATTGAGGAGGAGCACCGCACTATCATGAGTGCGTGATCCGGAAGGTTCAGTCCGCCAAGAGCGGATTGACTGAAGCCTATACTAGCCTTCTAACAGGCTTCGAGGTGAGTGTTTTAAAATGTAGTAGAAATATTACCGCATAGACAGTAGCCCCTGATGCTTTGTTCAGTGTTCACAAAGAAAAGCCGAACGGAGGATCAAATAATATCGCAGGAGTCTAATATAAGTATGTCAATATGCATATGCAGGCTTCGCTGCTGGCGTCCGCCGCACTAACTGTCTCAAGGGGTCCCAGAAAGAGCTCGGCCTCGCTAAGAGGCAGCTCGAGGAGAACAAAGGTAAGTAATACCCCGTTTGTAGATGAGAAAAAGGACGTGGTTGCTAAATGACAGGATCATTGTATGTTTGCCAGGGGCCACGACCGAGGTGGTGACCCTGAAGCAAGCGCTGTCCCAGGCCAAAGAAAAGGCGGCCCAGGAGCGCATCGAGTGAGAGAGCCACAAGGCTCGGGTGGGCGAGGTGCAGCAAGAGCTCCAGGCTCTCGTGACAAAGCACGAGGCGTTGGAGCTTGACTTGAAGACGAGAGAGTCTGAGCTTGCCGCAGCCTGTGAGAGCGCGAAGAGTGCCAAGGCCGAGGCCCAGAAGGCCCTTCAGGAGATCGACACGATGAAGAAGATAGCGGCGGGTAAGGCTTTCTATATGCAAAGCAAGCATGTAAGGGTGAATTACCGATTACTTACCTGAATCCGGAGCTCTTTAGGAGCATTCGCAGATTTGCCCCGCAGTGTGTCCGATGCCGCACTATTCTACCAGGCCGAGGACGGAAGCTCGACGGAGAAGCTGTTCTGGTCTCAGTATGCTGAGGCTGAACATCCGGTGACAATGAGCGACCAACTGAAGCAGATGGCCGAGCTACATAAGGCGGCCGATCAGGCCATGAAGGGCTTCATAGTCCGACTGTGGCCTAGGGACACCCTTCCGAACAGCTTCTTCGGCCTGGTGAGGCGGCTTGTGGATGCCTGCCCACGGCTGGAGGTCATCAAGCGATCCATCTGCATTGAAGGTGCACGCCGGGCCTTCGCCCATGTGAAAACGCAGTGGGTCAAGCTAGACGCCGTGAAGCTGATCAAGGAGGGGCCACCGGAGGGAAGGAGCACCGCCACCCCGAGATGTACTACGAGGGTGTTTTGCCGGGCGCCTATCTTATCACGGATGAGTGTTCGTAAAATGTAATATTTGAATGAGACTTGCTCGTTTTTGTCCTGTATGTATGAAAACTTGTATCGTATTCGTTATGCAACGCTTGTGTGAATTTAAAATATTACCTTCTGTTTGGCTGTCTATCCAATCTGAGAGATGGCTAGTCCTCAGCTTCTGCCCCCATGCCACGAGTGCCGGGGTGTTCGGGATAAACCTGAGCACTCTTGTTCCCATGTTTGGGTCCTTAGAGGGAGGTGCTCAGCACAACGAACAAGGCAACCGGACTAATAATGCTTTATCACTCTCACTTAGCCATAGAATTCTATAATTTTAAATTTCGGCGAAGCCCCTGGTATTCGGAAGGCCGAATTCGGGGCGCGATACACGCCTGTAAGCCGGACGGAGCCGGCCCCTCGCCCTAAGCGGCATAAGTCTTTAGGGACTCGAAAAACCTCACCGAACAGCGACCAATCTCTCGCCTTATCATGACAGTCAGTTTTAGCTTTATCTACTGAGGTGCTCGGACCGGCAGAACCAGGGCACAATCGCAGTAGTTCTCCTAGCACTACCTTAGCCGATAGAGCGGAATGTAAGGTACCAAAACATAGGAGCCGGGCAAACCCAACATTTGACCAAAGACATGATTCGGAGCTGATGCATATAATGCTATAAGTTCGGGGTGCCGCACTTGTGAAAGTGTTCGGACTTTTCACACCATATTTTGGGTACGTAAGCCCCTGGTGCATCGGCCATACCAGAGTGTACAGTTGCAAGGTGTCGTTAATGAACACATAGACATATAGATAACAAAAACGCAATAATAGTCATAATGTCACGCATTGTATATTGAAAAATTGCATTAAAGCAGGGTGATACAGATAGTATAATAAGAAAAAGAGTAGGACTATGTCCCTTCCAAGGGTGGGATGAGGAATTATATGAAATCTATAATCCACCTGGGAATTCCGTAGTTGTCGGCCTCCTTGGTTGCTGTATCATGTGTTCGGCAATAGAGCTACCGGACAGTCTTTCCAGAGATTGAAGTCCTGAAAGAAAAAGAAAAATAACCAAACAGGAAGCCCCTAGTGCGGTTTAGGCCGTGTTTTGGGGCATGCCGTAGTTGTGCCCCCCCTCCCCACCTGTGCCCATGGTATTTTTAATGCGTAATTATGTACGCGCGGCATGAACAACGCCGTTGGGCTGGGATCGGGGTGGCAGCCGTATTGCTACGCGAGCTCAGATCGCGCCAGGCGGTCTGTTTGCCGATTGCCCCGAGCGCGCTTGAAGGTGTCCGGGCTTTGAAACGCCGAACTGGTAGATTGCCTTGAGAGGCTGTTTTGCGCTTCTGCTGTGAGGGCCGCGATGTGCTCCTCTGTTCGGAGATAGCGCTCTGTGTTTCCATTGACTGTAATAACTCCGCGAGGTCCTGGCATCTTGAGCTTGAGGTATGCATAATGTGGTACCGCATTGAATCTAGCAAATGCGGTTCGTCTAAGCAGCGCATGATAACCACTTCAGAACGGGACTATATCGAAGATTAACTCTTCGCTTCAGAAGTTATCCGGGGATCCGAAGACCACTTCTAGTGTAATTGAGCTTGTGCAGTGGGCCTCTACGCCTGGAATGACGCCCTTAAAGGTCGTCTTTGTGGGTTTGATCCTTGAGGGGTCTATACCCATTTTGCACACTGTGTCCTGATAAAGCAGGTTCAGGCTGCTACCGCCGTCCATAAGGACTCGAGTGAGGTGAAATCCATCGATGATTGGGTCTAAGACCAGTGCGGCGAATCCGCCATGACGGATACTAGTGGGGTGGTCCCTGCGATCGAAGGTGATCGGACAGGAGGACCAAGGGTTGAACTTTGGGGCGACTGGCTCCAACGCATATACGTCCCTGAGCGCACGCTTCCGCTCCCTCTTGGGGATGTGGGTTGCGTATATCATGTTCGCCATCCGCACTTGTGGGGGAAACCTCTTCTGTCCTCCAGTGTGCGGCTGCCGGGGTTCTTCCTCGTCATCGCTATGCGACCCCTTGTCCTTGTTTTCGGCGATTAACTTGCCGGCCTGCTTGAACACCCAACAATCCCTGTTGGTGTTATTAGCTGGCTTGTCTGGGTGCCGTGTATTTGACACGAGCGATCGAGTATACGGTCCAAGCTGGATGGACCCGGCGTACTTTGTTTGAATGGCTTTTTCCGTTGGCCGGGTTTAGAGCCTTTGAATCCGGCATTGACTGTCGTATCCTCAGTACTTCCGCCGTTAATGGGGGGCTTATGCTTGTTGCGACGTGACCTTCTGTTGCCGTCCTTGGTATCTGAGGTACCATGGTTCTTTGATATGTTGTTACTGCGAGCCAACCAGCTGTCTTCTCCCGCACAAAAGCGGGTCATGAGCGTCGTGAGGGCTGCCATAGATTTCGGCTTTTCCTGACCAAGGTGCCGGGCTAGCCACTCGTCTCGGATGTTGTGCTTGAAAGCCGCTAAGGCCTCCGCATCCGGACAGTCGACGATTTGATTTTTCTTTGTAAGGAACCGAGTCCAGAATTTCCTGGCCGACTCTTCTGGCTGCTGAATTATGTAGCTCAAGTCGTCGGCATCTGGTGGTCGCACAAAAGTTCCCTGGAAGTTGTCGAGGAATGCGGCTTCCAGATCTTCCCAACAGCTAATGGAGTCCGCTGGCAAACTATTAAGCCAGTGACGCGCTGGTCCTTTGAGTTTTAGTGGGAGGTATTTGATGGCATGTAAGTCATCACCGCGGGCCATGTGGATGTGGAGGAGGAAGTCCTCAATCCATACTGCGGGATCTGTTGTGCCGTCGTATGATTCAATGTTTACACGTTTGAAACCTTCTGGGAATTGATGTTCCATTACTTCGTCTGTGAAGCATAAGGGGTGTGCGGCGCCTCGCGACACAGCTCGTATAGGTCCTGCCCGCTGTGTTCGGCCCGGCCAGATTTGCTTTTACTATATCCGGCGTGGCGTTTACCGTCTCGTAGAGTGGTGTGCCCTCATGATCCGTAGATCGATCTTGAATGCTTTGCTTTGTCCTCCAATATGTCTCACGGGTCTGGCGTATCTCCCCATGCCTTTTTATTTGGATGGCATTGGGGTGGAGGCTGAGCTTTTGGCTGGAATGCCTCTCTATCGCGGCCACGAGGTGGCCGATCAGCCGTATCATACGCTTCTTCCTCCAGTCGGGGTAGTAACCTGCGCCTTCGGTAACTCTTGGAGGGACGCTCGAGTTTATATTCCTCGGCTGCAAGGCTTCAGTCCATTTGTTAGCTAGCAGATCTTGATCAGCTTGAAGCTGCTGCTGCTTTTTCTTCAGGCTATTTGCCATGGCCATAAGCCTGCGCTTGAAGCGCTCTTGTTCGACGGGATCCTCTGGTACGGCGCTGAGGCTTGCCTCGTCTTCGGAGGGGGGCATGTAATTATCATCCTCCTCCTCTCCTCGAGCCGCTCTCTCAGGAGAGCTGGCTCCTTCATCCTCCTGATCTAACACTTGCTGGAGGGGTTTTTTGTTGTCTTCGGCGCTATCCGGAGTGTTATTATCTCCTGTGCCAGTATCACCACTTTTGCTTTGGCAGGACTTAGAGCGACGCCGCTGACGTCGACGCTTGGGTTGCTTCTTGGAGGGGTCATCCTCCGCTATCTCGTCGCCGTTGCCTTCATTGGGTGTATCCACCATGTATATGTCATACGACGAGGTGGCTTTCCAATGCCCTATAGGTGCTGGTTCATGTTCGTCTCCTACATCGTCGTCCATACCGTCGATGTCTTCAGAGTCGAAGTCGAGCATGTCGGTTAAATCATCGACAGTGGCTACAAAGTGGGTGGTGGGTGGGCGTCGAATTTCTTCATCATCCGCATCCCAGTCCTGCTGGCCATGATCCGGCTAGGGCTCTCCTGACAAAGAGAGAGACCTTAGTGAATTCAGAATGTCGCCGAAGGGCGAGTGCTGAAAGATATCCGCAGCGATGAATTCCATGATTGGCGCCCAGTCGGATTCGATTGGCAGGGGCGCGGATGGTTCGGGGTCCGGAGGAGAGTCCGGCACCTTGGAGTCACGGGCTGCACAGAGGATTATGCTGGTGTTCGGCTCGATCGCCGTTGAGACTGTAGCCCCCGAGGTGGTGTCCAGCCACCCGTCCTCGATTAGCGCAGCTGGCTCCGAGCTAAGGGTCGGAGCTGATGCGGGCGCGGCCTCTGGGGTACCGTCCGATGGCAGAGCTAGGTCATACCCACCGCGACAGTGCGGCGCGCCTGGCTGTGGCTCGAATCCGTCGAAGATCAAGTCCCCACGGATGTTGGCCGTGTAATTCAAACTTCCAAATCTGACCTGATGGCCAGGGGCATAGCTTTCAATCTGCTCCAGATGGCCAAGCGAATTAGCCCACAGTGCAAAGCCGCCGAATACGAAGATCTGTCTGGGGAGAAAAGTCTCACCCTGGACCGCATCGCTATTGATGATAGTAGGAGCCATCAAGCCTAACAGCGACGACACAGAGGAACTCTCAATGAAATCACCAATGTTGGTGTCAAAACCGGTGGATCTCGAGTAGGGGGTCCCGAACTGTGCGTCTAGGCCGGAAGGTAACGGGAGGCAAGGGACACGAAGTTACCCAGGTTCGGGCCCTCTTGATGGAGGTAATGTTGGGGAACGTAGCAGAATTTTAAAATTTTCTACGCATCACCAAGATCAATCTATGGAGTCATCTAGCAACGAGGGAGAGAGGAGTGCATCTACATACCCTTGTAGATCGCGTGCGGAAGCATTCAAGAGAACGGGGTTGATGGAGTCGTACTCGACGTGATCCAAATCACCGATGACCTAGTGCCGAACGGACGGCACCTCCGCGTTCAACACACGTACGGTTGAAGACGTCTCCTCCAACTTGATCCAGCAAGGGGGAAGGAGAGGTTGATGAAGATCCAGTAGCACGACGGCGTGGTGGTGGAAGCAACGGTGATCTCGGCAGGGCTTCGCCAAGCGCAGGGAGACGGAGGAGTGTCACAGGAGGGAGAGGGAGAGGCCAGGGGCTTGGGTGCAGCTGCCCTCCCTCCCCCCCCCACTATATATAGGGTGCCTAGGGGGGGCGGCAGCCAAGGGGGTGCCTTGCCCCCCAAGGAAAGGGTGGCGCCCCCACCCCTAGGGTTTCCAACCCTAGGCGCAGGGGGAGGCCCAAGGGGGGCGCACCAGCCCACTAGGGGCTGGTTACCCTCCCCTTTCAGCCCATGGGGCCCTCCGGGATAGGTGGCCCCACCCGGTGGACCCCCGGGACCCTTTTGGTGGTCCCGGTACAATACCGATTACCCCCGAAACTTTCCCGATGGCTGAAACTTGACTTCCTATATATAAATCTTCACCTCCGGACCATTCCGGAACTCCTCATGACGTCCGAGATCTCATCCGGGACTCTGAACAACTTTCGGGTTACCGTATGCTAATATCTCTACAACCCTAGCGTCACCGAACCTTAAGTGTGTAGACCCTACAGGTTCGGGAGAGATGCAGACATGACCGAGACGCTTCTTCGTTCAATAACCAACAACGGGATCTGGATACCCATGTTGGCTCCCACATGCTCCACGATGATCTCATCGGATGAACCACGATGTCGAGGATTCAATCAATCCATATAGAATTCCCTTTGTCAATCGGTACGTTACTTGCCCAAGACTCGATCGTCGGTATCCCAATACCTCGTTCAATCTCGTTACCGGCAAGTCACTTTACTCGTACTGTAATGCATGATCCCGTGATCAACCACTTGGTCACATTGAGCTCATTATGATGATGCATTACCGAGTGGGCCTAGAGACACCTCTCCGTCATACGGAGTGACAAATCCCAGTCTCGATTCATGCCAACCCAACAGACACTTTTGGAGACACCTGTAGTGTACCTTTATAGTCACCCAGTTACGTTGTGACGTTTGGCACACCCAAAGCACTCCTACGGTATCCGGGAGTTGCACAATCTCATGGTCTATGGAAATGATACTTGACATTCGGAAAAGCTACAACAAACGAACTACACGATCTTTGAGCTATGCTTAGGATTGGGTCTTGTCCATCACATCATTCTCCTAATGATGTGATCCCGTTATCAATGACATCCAATGTCCATAGTCAGGAAACCATGACTATCTTTTGATCAACGAGCTAGTCAACTAGAGGCTCACTAGGGACGTGTTGTGGTCTATGTATTCACACATGTATTACGATTTCCGGATAACACAATTATAGCATGAACAATAGACAATTATCATGAACAAAGAAATATAATAATAACCATTTTATTATAGCCTCTAGGGCATATTTCCAACAGTCTCCCACTTGCACTAGAGTCAATATTCTAGTTACATTGTGATGAATCGAACACCCATGCAGTTCTGGTGTTGATCATTTTTTGCTCTAGGGAGAGGTTTAGTCAACGGATCTGCCACATTCAGGTCCATATGTACTTTACAAATCTCTATGTCTCCATTTTGAACACTTTCACGAATGGAGTTGAAGCGACGCTTGATATGCCTGGTCTTCCTGTGAAACTTGGGCTCCTTGGCAAGGGCAATAGCTCCAGTGTTGTCACAGAAGAGAGTCATCGGGCCCGACGCATTGGGTATGACTCCTAGGTCGGTAATGAACTCCTTCACCCAGACTGCTTCTTGTGCTGCCTCCGAAGCTGCCATGTACTCCGCTTCACATGTAGATCCCGCCACAACGCTTTGCTTGCAACTGCACCAGCTTATTGCCCCACCATTCAAAATATACACGTATCCGGTTTGTGACTTAGAGTCATCCAGATCTGTGTTGAAGCTAGCATCTACGTAACCCTTTACGATGAGCTCTTCGTCACCTCCATACACGAGAAACATGTCCTTAGTCCTTTTCAGGTACTTCAGGATATTCTTGACCGCTGTCCAATGTTCCATGCCGAGATTACTTTGGTACCTTCCTACCAAACTTATGGCAAGGTTTACATCAGGTCTAGTACACAGCATAGCATACATGATAGAACCTATCGCCGAGGCATAGGGGACGACACTCATCTTTTCTCTATCTTCGGCCATGGTCGGGCATTGAGCCGTGCTCAATCTCGTACCTTGCAATACAGGCAAGAACCCCTTCTTTGACTGACCCATTTTGAACTTCTTCAATATCTTGTCAAGGTACGTACTCTGTGAAAGACCAATGAGGCGTCTCGATCTATCTCTATAGATCTTGATGCCTAATATATAAGTAGCTTCTCCAAGGTCCTTCATTGAAAAACACTAGTTCAAGTAGGCCTTTATGCTTCCCAAGAATTCTATATCATTTCCCATCAATAGTATGTGATCCACATACAATGTGAGAAATGCTACAGAGCTCCCACTCACTTTCTTGTAAATGCAGGCTTCTCCATAAGTCTGCGTAAACCCAAACGCTTTGATCATCTCATCAAAAATAATGTTCCAACTCCGAGATGCTTGCACCAGCCCATAAATCGAGCGTTGGAGCTTGCACACCTTGTCAGCATTCTTAGGATCGACAAAACCTTCCGGCTGCATCATATACAATTCTTCCTTAAGGAAACCATTAAGGAATGCCGTTTTGACGTCCATTTGCCATATTTCATAATCATAGAATGCGGCAATTGCTAACATGATTCGGACGGACTTCAGCTTCGCTACGGGTGAGAAAGTCTCATCGTAGTCAACCCCTTGAACTTGTCGATAATCCTTAGCGACAAGACGAGCTTTATAAATAGTTACGTTACCATCCGCGTCTGTCTTCTTCTTAAAAATCCATTTATTTTCTATGGCTCGCCGATCATCGGGCAAGTCAGTCAAAGTCCATACTTCGTTTTCATACATGGATCCTATCTCGGATTTCATGGCTTCCAGCCATTTGTCGGAATCTGGGCCCGCCATCGCTTCTTCATAGTTCGAAGGTTCACCGTTGTCTAACAACATGATTTCCAAGACAGGGTTGCCGTACCACTCTGGTGCGGAACGTGTCCTCGTGGACCTATGATGTTCAGTAGTAACTTGATCTGAAGTTTCATGATCATCATCATTAACTTCCTCTCTAGTCGGTGCAGGCACCTCAGGAACATTTTCTTGAGCTGCGCCACTTACCAGTTCAAGAGGTAATACTTCATCAAGTTCTACTTTCCTCCCACTTATTTCTTTCGAGAGAAACTCTTTCTCTAGAAAGGACCCATTCTTGGCAACAAAGATCTTGCCTTCGGATCTAAGGTAGAAGGTATACCCAATAGTTTCTTTAGGGTATCCTATGAAGACGCATTTTTCCAACTTGGGTTCGACCTTTTCAGGTTGAAGTTTCTTGACATAAGCATCGCATCCCCAAACTTTTAGAAACGACAGCTTAGGTTTCTTCCCAAACCATAATTCATACGGTATCGTCTCAACAGATTTCGACGGAGCCCTATTTAAAGTGAATGCAGCAGTCTCTAAAGCATAGCCCCAAAATGACAGCGGTAGATCGGTAAGAGACATCATAGATCGCACCATATCCAATAGAGTGCGATTACGACGTTCGGACACACCATTACGCTGAGGTGTTCCAGGCGGCATGAGTTGTGAAACTATTCCACATTTTCTTAAGTGTGTGCCAAATTCGTGACTCAAGTATTCTCCCCCACGATCTGATCACAAGAACTTGATTTTCTTGTCAGGTTGATTCTCAACCTCACTCTGAAATTCCTTGAACTTTTCAAAGGTCTCAGACTTGTGTTTCATTAAGTAGACATACCCATATCTACTCAAATCATCTGTGAGGGTGAGAACATAACGATAGCCACCGTGAGCCTCAACACTCATTGGACCGCACACATCAGTATGTATGATTTCCAATAAGTCGGTTGCTCGCTCCATTGTTCCTGAGAACGGAGTCTTGGTCATTTTACCCATGAGGCATGGTTCGCACGTGTCAAATGATTCGTAATCAAGAGACTCCAAAAGTCCATCTGCATGGAGCTTCTTCATGCGTTTGACACCTATGTGACCAAGGCAGCAGTGCCAGAAGTATGTGGGACTATCATTATCAACCTTACATCTTTTGGTATTCACACTATGAATATGTGTAACATTACGCTCGAGATTCATTAGGAATAAACCATTCACCAACCTTGGAACCATTCCCGACGCGCATCGTCACCTCGTCCTTCGCCAGTCTCCGCTTATTCCGCAGCTCCTGCTTTGAGTTACAAATGTGAGCAACCGCACCGGTATCAAATACCCAGGAGCTACTACGAGTACTGGTAAGGTACACATCAATTACATGTATATCACATATACCTTTAGTGTTGCCGGCCTTCTTGTCCGCTAAGTATTTGGGGCAGTTCCGCTTCCAGTGACCACTTCCCTTGCAATAAAAACACTCAGTCTCGGGCTTGGGTCCATTCTTTGGCTTCTTCCCGGCAGCTTGCTTACCGGGCGCGGCAACTCCCTTGCCGTCCTTCTTGAAGTTCTTCTTACCCTTGCCTTTCTTGAACTTAGTGGTTTTATTCACCATCAACACTTGATGTTCCTTTTTGATTTCCACCTCTGCTGATTTCAGCATTGAATACACCTCAGGAATGGTCTTTTCCATCCCCTGCATATTGAAGTTCATCACAAAGCTCTTGTAGCTCGGTGGAAGCGACTGAAGGATTCTGTCAATGACCGCGTCATCCGGGAGATTAACTCCCAGCTGAGTCAAGCGGTTATGCAACCCAGACAATTTTGAGTATGTGCTCACTGACAGAACTATTTTCCTCCATCTTACAGCTGAAGAACTTGTCGGAGACTTCATATCTCTCGACCCGGGCATGACTTGGAAACCATTTTCAGCTCTTCGAACATCTCATATGCTCCGTGTCTCTCAAAACGCTTTTGGAGCCCCGGTTCTAAGCTGTAAAGCATGCCGCACTGAATGAGGGAGTAATCATCAGCACGTGACTGCCAAGCGTTCATAACGTCTTGGTTCTCTGGGACAGGTGCGTCACCTAGCGGTGCTTCTAGGACATAATCTTTCTTGGCAGCTATGAGGATGATCCTCAGGTTCCGGACCCAGTCCGTATAGTTGCTGCCATCGTCTTTCAGCTTGGTTTTCTCTAGGAACGCGTTGAAGTTGAGGACAACGTGGGCCATTTGATCTACAAGACATATTGTAAAGATTTAGACTAATTCATGATAATTAAGTTCATCTAATCAAATTATTCAATGAACTCCCACTCAGATAGACATCCCTCCAGTCATCTAAGTGAAACATGATCCGAGTTAACTAGGCCGTGTCCGATCATCACGTGAGACGGACTAGCCAACATCGGTGAACATCTTCATGTTGATCGTATCTTCTATACGACTCATGCTCGACCTTTCGGTCTTCCGTGTTCCGAGGCCATGTCTGTACATGCTAGGCTCGTCAAGTCAACCTAAGTGTATTGCGTGTAAATCTGGCTTACACCCGTTGTATGTGAACGTTAGAATCTATCACACCCGATCATCACGTGGTGCTCGAAACAACGAACCTTCGCAACGGTGCACAGTTAGGGGGAACACTTTTCTTGAAATTATTACGAGGGATCATCTTATTTAAGCTACCGTCGTTCTAAGCAAAATAAGATGTAAAACATGATAAACATCACATGCAATCAAATAGTGACATGATATGGCCAATATCATTTGCTCCTTTTGATCTCCATCTTCGGGGCTCCATGATCATGTTGTCACTGGCATGACACCATGATCTCCATCATCGTGTCTTCTTGAAGTTGTCTCGTCATCTATTACTTCTACTACTATGGCTAACGCTTTAGCAATAAAGTAAAGTAATTACATGACGTTTATGTTGACAGCAGGTCATAAATAAATAAAGACAACTCCTATGGCTGGCTCCTACCGGTTGTCATACTCATCAACATGCAAGTCGTGATTCCTATTACAAGAACATGATCATCTCATACATCACATATATCATTCATCACATCCTTTGGCCATATCACATCACAAAACACTTGCTGCAAAAACAAGTTAGACATCCTCTAATTGTTGTTGCAAATTTTTACGTGGCTGCTATAGGTTTCTAGCAAGAACGTTTCTGACCTATGCCATGACCACAACGTGAATTGCCAATTTCTATTTACCCTTCATAAGGACCCTGTTCATCGAATCCGATCCGACTAAAGTGGGTGAGACAGACACCCGCCAGCCACCTTATGGAACTAGTGCATGTTAGTCGGTGGAACCGGTCTCACGTAAGCGTATGTGTAAGGTTGGTCCGGGCCGCTTCATCCCACAATGCCGCCGAATCAAGATAAAACTAGTAACGGCAAGATAATTGACAATATCGACGCCCACAACTGCTTTGTGTTCTACTCGTGCATAGTAACTACGGATAGACCTAGCTCATGATGCCACTATTGGGGAACGTAGCAGAATTTTAAAATTTTCTACGCATCACCAAGATCAATCTATGGAGTCATCTAGCAACGAGGGAGAGAGGAGTGCATCTACATACCCTTGTAGATCGCGTGCGGAAGCGTTCAAGAGAACGGAGTTGATGGAGTCCTACTCGACGTGATCCAAATCACCAATAACCTAGTGTCGAACGGACGACACCTCCACGTTCAACACACGTACGGTTGGGAAGACGTCTCCTCCAACTTGATCCAGCAAGGGGGAAGGAGAGGTTGATGAAGATCCAGCAGCACGACGGCGTGGTGGTGGAAGCAACGGTGATCTCGGCAGGGCTTCGCCAAGCGCAGGGAGACGGAGGAGTGTCACGAGAGGGAGAGGGAGAGGCCAAGGGCTTGGGTGCGGCTGCCCTCCCTCCCCCCCCCACTATATAGGGTATAGGGTTCCTAGGGGGGCGCCGGCCCTAGTAGATCCAATCTCCTAGGGGGGGCGGCGGCCAAGGGGGTGCCTTGCCCCCCAAGGCAAGGGTGGCGCCCCCCACCCCTAGGGTTTCCAACCCTAGGCGCAGGGGGAGGCCCAAGGGGGCGCACCAGCCCACTAGGGGCTGGTTCCCCTCCCCTTTCAGCCCATGGGGCCCTCCGGGATAGGTGGCCCCACCCGGTGGACCCCCGTGACCCTTCCGGCGGTCCCGGTACAATACCGATTACCCCCAAAACTTTCCCGATGGCCGAAACTTGACTTCCTATATATAAATCTTCACCTCCGGACCATTCTGGAACTCCTCGTGACATCCGGGATCTCATCCGGGACTTCGAACAACTTTCAGGTTACCGTATGCTAATATCTCTACAACCCTAGCGTCACCAAACCTTAAGTGTGTAGACCCTACGGGTTCGGGAGACATGCAGACATGACCGAGACGATTCTCCGGTCAATAACCAACAGCGGGATCTGGATACCCATGTTGGCTCCCACATGCTCCACGATGATCTCATCGGATGAACCACGATGTCGAGGATTCAATCAATCCGTATACAATTCCCTTTGTCAATCGGTACGTTACTTGCCCGAGACTCGATCGTCGGTATCCCAATACCTCGTTCGATCTCGTTACCGGCAAGTCACTTTACTCGTACCGTAATGCATGATCCCGTGATCAATCACTTGGTCACATTGAGCTCATTATGATGATGCATTACCGAGTGGGCCCAGAGATACCTCTCCGTCATACGGAGTGACAAATTCCAGTCTTCATTCGTGCCAACCCAACAAACACTTTCGGAGATACCTGTAGTGTACCTTTATAGTCACCCAGTTACGTTGTGACGTTTGGCACACCCAAAGCACTCCTACGGTATCCGGGAGTTGCACAATCTCATGGTCTAAGGATATGATACTTGACATTCGGAAAAGCTACAACAAACGAACTACACGGTCTTTGATCTATGCTTAGGATTGGGTCTTGTCCATCACATCATTCTCCTAATGATGTGATCCCGTTATCAATGACATCCAATGTCCATAGTCACGAAACCATGACTATCTTTTGATCAACGAGCTAGTCAACTAGAGGCTCACTAGGGACGTGTTGTGGTCTATGTATTCACACATGTATTACGATTTCCGGATAACACAATTATAGCATGAACAATAGACAATTATCATGAACAAAGAAATATAATAATAACCATTTTATTATTGCCTCTAGGGCCTATTTCCAACATGTAAAACTCTACGTCCTGCTTGATTAATATTGAAGATATGGGTGTTACAAGAGTAGATCTACCATGAGATCAGAGAGGCTAAACCCTAGAAGCTAGCCTACGGTATGATTGTATGTTGTGATTGTTGTCCTACGGACTAAAACCCTCCAGTTTATATAGACGCCGGAGAGGGTTAGGGCTACACAAGGTCGGTTACAAAGGAGGAGATATCCATATACGTATTTCCTAGCTTGCCTTCCACGCCAAGTAGAGTCCCATCCGGACACGAGACGAAGTCTTCAATCTTGTATCTTCATAGTATGAAAGTCCGGCCAATGGAGATAGTCCGGCTGTCCGGAGACCCCCTAATCCAGGACTCCCTCAAAGCCCATCATTGGAATATACAAGCTAAGTTCTATAATGAGAAATTCCCACTAGTATATGGAAGTGACAACATAGGAGACTCTCTATCATGAAGATCATGGTGCTACTTTGAAGCACAAGTGTGGTAAAAGGATAGTAGCATTGCCCCTTCTCTCTTTTTCTCTCATTTATTTTTGTTTATTTTTGTTTCTTTGGGACTTCTCTTTTTTATTTGGCCTTTCCTCCTATTTTTTATTTCCTCACATGGGACAATGCTCTAATAATGAAGGCCGTCACACTTTTATTTACTTTACAATTCAAGAATTACAACTCTATACTTGGAACAAAATATAACTCTATATGAATGCCTCCGGCGGTGTACCAGGATGTGCAATGAATCAAGAGTGACATGTATGAAAGAATTATGAATGGTGGCTTTGCCACAAATATGATGTCAACTCCATGATCATGCGAAGAAATATGACAATGATGATGCGTGTCATAATAAACGGAACGGTGGAAAGTTGCATGGCAATATATCTCGGAATGGCTATGGAAATGCCATAATAGGTAGGTATGGTGGCTGTTTTTAGGAAGGTATATGGTGGGTATATGGTACCGGTGAAAGTTGTGCGGTACTAGAGAGGGTAGCAATGGTGGAAGGGTGAGAGTGCGTATAATCCATGGACTCAGCACTAGTCATAAAGAACTCACATACTTATTGCAAAAATCTATTAGTCATTGAAACAAAGTACTACACGCATGCTCCTAGGGGGATAGATTGGTAGGAAAAGACCATCACTCGTCCCCGACCGCCACTCATAAGGAAGACAATAAAAAAATATTTCATGCTCCAACTTCGTTACATAACGGTTCACCATAAGTGCATGCTACGGGACTCACAAACCTTAACACAAGTATTTCTTAAATTCACAACTACTCACTAGCATGACTCTAGTATCACCATCTTCATATCTCAAAACAATCATAAGGAATCAAACTTCTCATAGTATTCAATGCACTTTTATGAAAGTTTTTATTATATCCCTCTTGGATACCCATCATATTAGGACTAAATTCATAACCAAAGCAAATTACCATGCTGTTTAGAGACTCTAAAAATGATATAAGTGAAGCATGAGAGTTCAACAATTTCTTCAAAATAAAACTATCGCCATGCTCTAAAAAGATATAAGTGAATCACTAGAGCAAATGACAAACTGCTCCAAAAGATATAAGTGAAGATCAATGAGTAGTTGAATAATTATGTAACTGTGTGAGGACTCTCTGTTATTTAAGTATTTCAGATATTAAATACTTTATTCAAACAACAAGCAATACAAAATAAAATGACATTGCAAGGATAGCACATATCATGTGAAGAAGCAAAAACTTAGGCTCAACCAAAACTGACCGATAGTTGTTGAAGAAGAAAGGTGGGATGACAACCGCGGCATCCCCAATCTTAGATGTTTGAGACCCATTGAAAAATTAATTAGGGATACCTTGGGCATCCCCAAGCTTGAGCTCTTGTGTCTCCTTAATTCCTTTCATATTGCGGTTTCCCTAAATCTTAAAAAACTTCATCCACACAAAACTCAACAAGAACTCGTGAGATAAGTTAGTATAAATCAATGCATAAACTTTATCATTCTCTACTGTAGCAAATTACTAAAATTATTATTTGACATTGCATACTAAATTCCTCTGCATATTTAATACTCCTATCCTCAAATAGAATCATTAAACAAGAAATCATATGCAAACAATGCAAACATAACAACAATCTGCCTAAACATGATAGTCCTTAAAGAATGCAAGATGAATCATACTTCTTTAACACCAAAAATTCTGAAAAATTACCATACTGTAGATAATTTGTTGTTACTAACTATGTAAAAATTTCAAGATTTTATCATATCATGACTATTCACCAATATTCAAAACATTACAACAAACTTTCTGTTTTTAAACATCAACATATAGACTTGCAAATTAAGCATGGTAAAGGCTATACTTGACATTTTTATTGAACCAAAATATGAAAAAATTACTCTAAATAACAGCAAGCAAATCAAACTAAAATAAAATGACGCTCCAAGAAAAACACATATCATGTGGTGAATAAAAATATAGCTCCAAGTAAGGTTGCCGATGAACGAAGACGAAAGAGGGAATGCCATCCGGGGCATCCCCAAGCTTAGGCTCTTGGTTGTCCTTGAATATTACCTTGGGGTGCCTTGGGCATCCCCAAGCTTAGGCTCTTGACACTTCTTATTCCGCAATCCATCGAATCTTTACCCAAAACATCAAAACTTCACAACACAAAATTTAACAGAAAACTCGTAAGCTCCGTTACTATAATAAAGCAAATCACCACTTAGGTACTGTCAAGACAAGATTCATAATTTTTCTCACATTATGCATATTGTACCCTATAATTTCTACAATTTATATTAAGCAATATAAGCCATAGAAACTAGAAAACAACCAAACTATGCATCGAAAACAGAATCTGTCAAAAACAGGACAGTCTGTAGTAATCTGTAACTCTCGAATACTTATGTAACTCTAAAAAATTAGGAAAACCTAAAACAATTGTTTATTAATCTTCTTCAAAAAGAATCAGTATTTTATAACGCTTTTGTTAACAATGAGAATTGTTTTCCCGAGCACAAAAGTTTCTGTTTTTCAGCAAGATCAAATCAACTATCACCGTAAGCCATCCCAAAGGTCTTACTTGGCACTTTATTGAAACAAAAGCTATAAAACATGATTAATACAGTATCTTAATCATGTGAACTCACAAAAACAGTAGGGGTAAATATTGGGTTGTGTCCCAACAAGCACTTTTCTTTAATGCCTTTCTAGCTATGCATGATGATTCCAATGATGCTCACATAAAAAATAAGAATTGAAACACAATGGGAGCATCATGAAGAATATGACTAGCACATTTAAGTATAACCCTCTTCATATGCATAGGGATTTTGTGAGCAAACAACTTATGGGAACAAGAATCAACTAGCATAGGAAAGCAAAAGAAGCAAAACTTCAAGATTTTCAACACATAGAGAGGAAACTTGATATTATTGCAATTCCTACAAGCATATATTCCTCCCTCATAATAATTTCCAATAGCATCATGAATGAATTCAATAATATAGCTATCACACAAAGCATTATTTTCATGATATACATGCATAGAAATTTTACTACTCTCCACGTAAGCAAATCTATTCTCATTCATAATAGGGGGAGCAAACTGAACAAAATAACTATCATGTGAGGCATAATCCAATTGAAAATTAAAATCATGATGACAAGTTTCATGGTTTTCATTATTCTTTATAGCATACATGTCATCATAATAATCATCATAGATAGTTTTGTTCTCATAATCAATTGAAACCTCTTCCAAAATGGTGGATTCGTCACTAAATAAAGTCATGACCTCTCCAAATCCACTTTCATCAATGTTGTGAAAAGATTCAACACCCTCCAAAATAGTGGGATCATTAGTACCTAGAGTTGACACTCTTCCAAACCCAATTTCGTCGATATAATCATCATAAATAGGAGGCATGCTATCATCATAATAAATTTGCTCATCAAAACTTGGGGGACAAAAAATATCATCTTCATCAAACATAGCATCCCCAAGCTTGTAGCTTTGCATATCATTAGCATCATGGATATTCAAAGAATTCATACTAACAACATTTCAATCATGCTCATCATTCAAAGATTTAGTGCCAAACATTTTAATGCATTCTTCTTCTAACACTTTGGCACAATTATCGGAATACTTATTTTCACGAAAGACATTAAAAAGATGAAGCATATGAGGCAACCTCAATTCCATTTTTTGTAGTTTTCTTTTGTAGACCAAACTAGTGATAAAACAAGAAACTAAAAGATTCGATTGCAAGATCTAAATATATACCTTCAAGCACTAACATCCCCGGCAACGGCGCCAGAAAAGATCTTGATGTCTACTACGCAGTGTTCTTCTTGTAGACTCATGTTGGGCCTCCAAGCGCAGAGTTTTGTAAGACAGTAGCAAAATTCCCTCAAGTGGATGACCTAAGGTTTATCAATCCATGCGAGGCGTAGTATGAAGATGGTCTCTCTCAAACAACCCTGAAACCAAATAACAAAGAGTCCCTTGTGTCCCCAACACACCTAATACAGTGGTAAATTGTATAGGTGCACTAGTTCGGCGAAGAGATGGTGATACGAGTGCAATATGGATAGTAGATATAGGTTTTTGTAATCTAAAAAATATAAAAACAACAAGGTAACTAGTAACAAAAGTGAGCAAAAACGGTATTGCAATGCTTCGAAACAAGGCCTAGACTTCATATTTTCAGTAGTGCAAGTTCTCTCAACAATGATAACATAATTAGATCACATAAGAATCCCTCAACGTGCAACAAAGAGTCACTCCAAAGTCACTAATAGCAGAGAACAAATGAAGAGATTATTGTAGGGTACAAAACCACCTCAAAGTTATTCTTTCTGGTCGATCTATTGGGCTATTCCTATAAGTGTCACAAACAGCCCTAGAGTTCGTACTAAAATAACACCTTAAGATACACATCAACCAAAACCCTAATGTCACCTAGATACTCCAATGTCACCACAAGTATCCGTGGGTTTATTATACGATATGCATCACACAATCTCAGATTCATCTATTCAAACCAACACAAAGAACTTCAAAGAGTGACCCAAAGTTTCTGCCGGAGAGTCAATATGAAAACGTGTGCCAACCCCTATGCATAAGTTCACATGGTCACAGAACCAGCAAGTTGATCATCAATACATACATCAAGTAGATCACATGAATATCCCATTGTCACCACAGATAAGCACATGCAAGACATACATCAAGTGTTCTCAAATCCTTAAATACTCAATCGATAAGATAACTTCAAAGGGAAAACTCAATCCATTACAAGAAGGTAGAGGGGGGACATCATAAGATCCAACTATAATAGCAAAGCTTGTGGTACATCAAGATCGTGCCAAATCAAGAACACGAGAGAGAGAGAGAGATCAAACACATAGATAATGATACATACCCTCAGCCCCGAGGGTGAACTACTCCCTCCTTGTAATGGAGAGCATCGGGATGATGAAGATGGCCACCGCTGATGATTTCCCCCTCTGGCAGGGTGCTGAAACAGGGTCCTGATTGTTTTTTCATGGCTATAGAGGCTTGCGGTGGCGGAACTCCTGATCTAGGTTTATTTATGGGGGTTTCTATATTTATAGGAATTTTTGGAGCCGTGAACAAGTCAGGGGGGTCCACGAGGCGACGACAAGGACGGAGGGTGCGCCCTCCACCCTTGTGGAGGTCTTGTGGCTCTTTTGGTCCAACTCTTTTGCTTTGGTGGCTTCTTTTGGTCCATAAAAAATCACCGTAAATTTGTAGCTCATTTGGACTCCGTTTGATTCCTTTTCTGCGAAACTCAAAAACAGGGAAAAACAGAAACTGGCACTGGGCTCTAGGTTAATAGGTAGTCCCAAAAATCATATAAATGCATATAAAACATCGAAGATAGATAATATAATAGCATGGAACAATAAAAAATTATATATACGTATTAGTGATGAATGGAAAACTGCAAAATGGAGTGAGTTCATAGAGTCTTTTCCTTATATTGTCAAGTACAAGAAAGGGAAGGATAACATTGTTGTCGATGCATTGTCTAGGCGTCACATTTTACTTTTCCAACTTGATGTTAAAATCCTTGGTTTAGAAAGCATCAAAGAATTGTGTGCTAACGACTCATACTTTGCTGAACCATTTTCAAAGTGTAACAAGGGAAAGGGATGGGAGAAGTTTCATTTGCATGATGGATTTCTATTTTGAGCTAACAAATTGTGCATCCCAGATTGTTCCGTTCATTTGTTGCTCTTGCAGGAGGCTCACACTGGTGGTCTCAAGGGACATTTTGGAGCCAAGAAAACTGAAAGTGTGCTCGTTGATCACTTCTTTTTGGCCACGAATGAGACGTGACGTGGAATGCTACGTGATGAAATGCGAGATTTGTCACGAAGCTAAGTCCCGCTTGAATATTCATGGTTTATATACTCCTCTATCTATTCTGAATACTCTGCGGGAAGATATTTCTATGGATTTTGTTCTTGGTTACCATGGATTAAGAGGGGAGTGACTAGGTGTTTGTGGTAGTTGATCGTTTTAGCGAAATGACACATTTTATCCCATGTCATAAGAGCGATGATGCTTCACACATTGTTGATCTGTTTTTTAGGGAAGTCATGCGGTTACATGGAGTACCATGCACGATTGTGTCACACTGTGACACCAAATTTCTGAGCTACTTTTGGAAGACCTTGTGGGGAAAACTTGGCACCAAGCTCCTATTTTCCACGACATGCCACCCACAAACTGATGGGACAGACTGAAGTTGTCAACCGAACGTTATCCAGGATGCTATGAGCACTCCTCGAGAAGAATTTGAAGATGTGGGAAGAGTACCTATCTCATGTGGAGTTCGCATATAACAGGGCGGTACATTCGACCACTAAATTTTGCCCATTTGAACTTGTTTATGGATTCAAACCTATTGCTCCCATTGATCTTTTGCCTTTGCCACTACAGGAACGAACCAGCCTTGAGGCAAATAAGTGTGCTGATTTCATCAAGAAACTTCATGCCCAGGTAAAGAAGAACATTGAGAAAATGACTGAACAATATATGAAGTGGGTAAACAAGACCAGGAAGAAGCTAGTGTTCGAGCAAGGTGATTGGGTATGGGAACACCTTTGGAAGGACCGTTTCCTGATCAACACAAGTGCAAGTTGCAGCCACGCGGTGATGGACCATTTGCGGTGCTCGAGAGGATCAATGAGAATGCTTATAAGATCGATCTTCCAGAAGAATATGGTGTTAGCCCAACCTTCAATGCCTCCGGTCTTTGCCCATACTTTGGGCCTTTAGAGTCGAGGACGACTCCTTACACGCTTTCATATGGTTTCAGTTTATTTTGGCCATGTTTCTTTGCATTCCTCTGCTCTTCCAATTCCTGTGAACCAAACACCCAAGTTGATAGAAATCCTGTGTTTACAAATGCTATGTTTACCATGTGCATTCCTATCCTATTCTGGTGTTTTTCCTATCCCTGTGCTTTTAGAATCGTGCAAACCAAATGAGCCCTTACAGAATTACTTCAGTAACAGGTAGGTGGCGAAGAAACCTTTGTGTGGTTTGTCCTACTCCTGCCACGACGTCGTCCACCTCACCTAAGCTGCTCCATCGACAAAAGCATCCACCAAACCAGACATCACGACTCCTGACCATCTTTCACCATCTCTTTTGTTTTTGCTTATGTTATGCATTGCTTAAAATTACCTGCTACTTTATCGCCCTGTTCACCTCTTAGACTCCAAGTCAGGTCCAAATTATTGTTCAAACTTGAGTTCTAAATTAGTTGTGGGGCACATATCGAGGCAGCAATGAATAGTATATCTGTCTAATATCTGATTCACCTAGGGTATGCCTATGTTGTTCATCTTGGGTGGGAAACAAATAGTAAAGCAATCATCATCTGTATTTTTATTAAATTAAAGCAATCGTCAGCCTGCTATCATTATTTTTGGATCCATCCATTGGTTCTTACCATCACTCTAGATTTTTGCATGCTCTCCTTATATAATCTCACCATATTTTTTTCATATGCATGTCAGATATTGTACACGGTCATGCTGAACATGTAGAGAAAAAGAGAGGAGTTTTCCGCGGAAATACAATGTCATGCAGACATCGCTCCATGGTGGGTTCAATGGCAAACCCACCCACCCTCCTCTCCAGATTGTTATCCAGAGGAAGATATCTGTTCTAAGGTGGATTCAGACGCAGTTGGCCACTCCTATTTCTCCCCCAAGGTGTTTGCTCCACCTTGGCATGATGATGTTAGTCATATCATGCATATGTTGCCTTGTAGTGCCTACTTTTGACATCATATATGTCATCTTCTTAGTTTAGACATGTTCTGTAATGCCACCTATTTAGTTTCTATATCATATATGGGAATTATGCAGTCTCATGTCTTTTAGCCAGCCATAATATATGTGAAATGTGCAATGCCATCCTATTTAACCAGGCATCATATATTTGAATGATATCTTGCCCATCCTTTTCTTCATTACATTTCCATTTGTTGACAATGTTTATACATTAAACTACTCTTCCTGTGAATCAGCCATTTGGGTGGGAGATGGAAAAATCTGGAGTGAAAACAACGCCTTCAGAGCAGACAGCTACATGTCGAAGCAGATCTCTTGTTGGGTCCTGATAGCTCCTCAGAGATGGATTCAGAGATAGATGACCAGTCCTATTCCCCCACCGAGGTGTATGCTCTAACTTGGCATGGTTATACTGCTCATATCGTGCATATGGTGTCTTGCATTGCATAGTTTAGACATCATATACACAATATTCAACACCATGTTCTTAGTTCAGACATCATATATGTGAATGCCCTCTGCTTAGCATCTAAATCACATATGTGAATTAAATCATGCGATCCTGATTACTTAGATAACATGTATGTGAATTATGTCATGCAATCCTGTTTAGTTATTCATCATATCTTTGAATTATGTTATACTATGCTATCCAGTTTAGATAGACATCATATATGTGAAATTATGTCTTGCTATCCGTTTTAGTTAAACAATATACATGTCAACTATTTCATGCACTCTTGTTTCCACACTATCTATTGCATCTGCCTCTCATACAATGTCTGTACATTCAACTATGTTTCCTGTTTATCAGCCATTTGAATTGGAGCGGGTGATGCCAGTATCTAGCGGAGTAAAAACACGGTCTTCAAATAAAATAGTGCTACCTCTTGGTGGAGATAGCACCCCGGTTGTACATGCACGAGAACCAGCCCTACCACACATAACCCAGACTCTCGCAGATTGTACCCCTACTGCGATGGACAGAGAACCAGCTTCACCCAATCTAACCCCAACCCCAGTAGATAGTAACCCAGTTCCTGTTGACACATCACCATCTCCACCACAGAGCTCCCAAACAAGAGCAGTAAGTAAGGCAGCTCCAATGCCCAAAGCGCCAGTACTACCACGGTGAACCCCAACTCCACCAGTTAGTACACATATTCCTGTGGAGGAAGCACAACCAGCAAGTCGTAGTTTAGCATCTATCACATTTGATGTTGTTAAATCCTATGTGCATATCTTCCCATCATGGAAATATTATACTGAAGATGAAGGAAAATTCCAGTTCCAGGTGTTTGTCCAGGAGTTATGTGTAAGTAATGTTATTCATGGCAATTACTTTGCTTTGTCCCATACATTCTACCTCCATGATGGTTATAATACAAAAAAAATCCCATTTTTCTCTATAGAGAAGGACCAATTTGGAAACTCAGAATGAGGTAACCTATGCTAATACCTCTGCTATCTTCAAGAATGCTTGGTGGCAGTATCAGAATTACCTGAAGAAAACGTACTTCACTGGCGAAGAAACTCATCAAATTCCCTTACGTTCTCCTGAGACACATTTACTGGACGATGACTGGGAATGCCTTGTTCTGTACTGGTCCCGAACCAAGAATGTGGTAAGGTCTATGAG
The DNA here is from genome assembly GCF_003073215.2 of Triticum urartu. Classification (NCBI taxonomy): domain Eukaryota; kingdom Viridiplantae; phylum Streptophyta; class Magnoliopsida; order Poales; family Poaceae; genus Triticum; species Triticum urartu. The sequence goes on along the minus strand of NC_053023.1, from coordinate 604,319,376 downwards.
ATCATTTTCTATTTTTAAGTACTATATTCTTGCATCTTACTGTACTCTGTTCTCATTTAAGATTCCATTGCTATCGTGCATACTGCTTTGCTCTTGTATCACTATATTTACTCATACAAACTCATTTTTAAATTGAAGGGTGCAATCGAAACTCCAATGGCACATCAGGTATGTTCACGCATGTTTCTTTAACGTGTTTGCTCTTATCAATAGCTCTGTTGATTTCAATTTCAATTGTTTATACAATTGACTTCTCATATCATGCACATTACTAGCGTCACAATAGAGCCAATAGTGTTGTTGTACATGTAGACCCGTGGTACCCATCTGAAATCTTGTTGTGCCATGTAGTTTCCCACGCTTTGTATTCTTTTAGTGCTGCTTTGTCTTGAACTGATATGATTTGAACCGTGTCTCTATTTGATTTGGCAAGACAATGCAGTGACCATAGGACATAGATATATGTTTGTTTGATGTTTTTATTATGTACTACCTGGCAATAGAAGACTTGGTAGTTTAATCCTGTCCACTTTACTAATGAACTGGTTCACCGAAATGAGTTTCATATACTAGTACATGCTAAACCTGTTATGTGTGTGCTTGTTTCTTCTTTTAGAATGCTGACAGAATATTGGGGAAGAGTGCCTTATTAAGCAATGGTAAAGGAAGTAATGCAGATAAGGTTCAGGATAGTGAGACATCCTTGTTGGTCTCCAACAAAGCTGATAAAACAGCTAAGGAAAACTATCTTGAAGACAGTGAGACAACCCCAAAGTCCTGTCTTGGTTTAGTGTTTGAGTTACTGGCCACTACCGCTTGCACAAGCTATTCAAACTCACTGTCTGAATCAGTTCGGCTTCTTGAGTCTCAACTACAAGATGACAGACATCGATCAGCTGTGCTGCGACAAGAAGCGCAAGGACTGCGGAAGTCCCTGGAGCATTCAGATGCATACTTTCTGGTGCAACAACAAGTGTTGGAGGATTTTAGCGCCAAACAGGACAAAGCTAATAAGATTGCTAAGCTTATTGCCAGCATTGTGGATAGCCAGCATAATGTTTCTTCAGATCTTCTGAGGTTGTTTCAGTTATGGACTTGTTTTGCTGCCGCATTTATTTGCAATGGTGGCCAATTTTGACGGCCAGTGTATGTAAGATGCTACTTTGTTCCCTATATTTGCACTGGTGGCGAACTTTGATGCCCAGTGGATGTAGTATGTGTAATAGTCGTAATAGCCTAGCGTTAGTTCCTTGCTTATTTATTACCTTATTGTCTTGTTTAGCTGTTTCCTTGTAGTCACTGTAGTTCTTTTTCCGCGTTTTTCTAGTGGCCACAATAACCATGGCAACACACGGACTGTTGTGACCATGGTCCTGCTACCTACTGTAGTGACCATGGCCCTCCACGGTTGCATGATCCATGGGCCTTCCACGGGCTGTAGGATCCATGGGCCTTCCACGGGCCATAGGATCTGTCAGGGATATACCCTGTGGTATGACCCGGCCGGAAATATGACCCGACCGGGCTTGGCAGTTTACTTGAGACCCAGTTTACACTTGGCGATTCACTGGCGACCCACCCTGACGAGACGGTTTACAAGCAACCTATCTAAACATCATGACTCACTGGTAACCCGGCGGGCGGGACAGACGGATGACAAGGCCCAAGGCCCAGAAGGCCGGTTTATGTTAATGGTGGGCCGGTTTAAGAGGAAAAGCGTGAGGAATATTTACCTACAAGGATTTAAAACCCAGATTTGTATACGTTTTGTATTAGAAGGTAGACTAGTCCTAATCCTAATAGGAATCCACATGTAACCCGCCCCTCTAACTTATATAAGGAGGGGTAGGGCTCCCCAAGAGGGACAAGCAAGAAGAAACAATCTCTAGGGCTAGACACAAAGAACCGGTTTACCGGCGACTCCCTCATGAGCATAATGAGACCTAGCCACAAACAACATGTAGGGCTATCCCGGATGATGTTTCCCGGGGCCCGAAGCTGTCTAAATCCTTGTCTTGTGTGATGATCCGCCTTGCGTCTCTCGTCCCAATCAACCCCTCTAAATCTACCACATAGATGCGTTGGCCTCACGACTAAGTCCTCACACTAGGACATCTGCCGTGACAATTCCACGACAGTTGGCGCCCACCGTGGGGCCTGCGCACGGTGGTGTTGAGTTCTTGGAGGGAACACTTTCAGGGATCAACGAGCTCGCGATTCGTCCAATAAAAGAAGAACCGGATGAAGGAGTTTGTCGGTTGAGATTGAAAAAAAATAAAAAAAAGTTTCAAAGGCAATCGTTCCCGAGGGGCATCGCGCGCATGGTTCAGATTTTGACTGGTCAAAAATTCTTCAACAAACATCAGTAACTTTGCTACCGTGCCGGGTTAGATGATTCATACGGCTGGATTTTTTCGTCAACACCGGCGTCCACTTACATCAACATCACCCTCGCGCACGTCGGTTGCGTCTAGCAGAGGATAATAGGGATTCGGCGACTCGGGAGCATAAAGCAGAAGCGGTAACACAGAGCCGTACTGGAGTTGAACTCGGTCCCACGCCCGTATTGGGTACTCAAGCTGGACAATGCATACCAAATTTATAAAAAGGCGGGTGGTTTATCCCAAGCGGTCCGAGTTACTAGCAACGGTCAGGAGGGCTTGGATTTTAATACTTGTAGCAATCATATGGGCGGTGATTAGCGGCTGCATGTGGATAGCATCAGCAAAATAAAGGGGCAGCGGTAGGATCCGCTGTTATTGCTGTCGCCGCTACAGTAGCAGACGCCCAAGGCCCCGGACAAAGACGTGCTCGGGGCATGTGCCCGCTAGCCTTGTTTGATGGGGCACACACATGTAGGAGAAATCTGCGGGAGTCAAAGGCCAAAAGAAAGGGAGAATAAGGAAAGGACTTATTACTAGCACATCTCACGGAAGGTCTAATGCAGGTCGAGATGAATTAGCACAGGTCCCAAAGTTTCACAAGGATGTAATACCAAAGGATCATCAGCCTCGTACCTCTAGATAAATGTTAGAACGGATGAGGACAGGCGCCAGCCTTTTTGAAACACACACACACACAAATAAAGAGGAGAAGGTCACATGGAGACCTCAGGCACTAGAAGACAGAGAACCAATCAACTCTTCTGTCAAAAACAAAAGCAGCACTATGCATTATCCGGCGCCAGCATCCGGCAAGAAATATCAGGTGTTATTTTTCCTATGTATTTTATCAGTACATGTTAATTCCTCCGACAACAATTACTCTGGCCTGTAATATTTTTACGCAGGGGAACTATTAAAAGAAAAAGGGGTGGTGTTATACCATGGATGCATGTTCGGCTGTGTCGCGCAGCTTCACGGACAGGCGTGTTGCGGTCCGGTTTACGTCAACGTGTCGGCCGACTCGCCCGTCCGCACCGCCTTACAACGCCACGGACGACTCGCCCTTCTGCCCTCGCGGCCGGTTCACGCGTCGGCTTACAACATGGAGGACAACTTGCTCGGCCGCACCGGCTTACAACGCCGGGCTGACTCATCTGTCTGCTCCCGCGGTCGACTCGGACGTCATTAATTTCAGTGTCACCATGGTGATCCTCAACTCCGCGGTGAATAATTTCTGGCTTAACATATCAGGAGCAATTGTTCATCGCAAAAGCTATGGCCGTGTCATGGATGTATAACTCGCGCCACCATTATAATGCGCTAGCATTTGACCATACCATCAAGCATGATGAATATATGTGCAAGCCGCCATTCTGCAGACCATTTTATGTCAACATGATGTGTCTAACTCACCCGTCCACGCCGACTTATAATACCGTGACCGACATAGCTATCTGTGATGCCTCTGAAGCCGCGGTTGTCTTTGCTGTCCGTCTCTCGCGGCCTGGTCTACATCAACACACCAAGCCGCACCTGTCCGCATGAGCTGTTTATTGAGTATAAAGCCAGTCACTGCTCGGGTAGCCCAGTTTTCTTTCAAATTGGAGGCAAATTATCATCAACCACCGTCTGCACTGGATGGTTCAATGGGCAGGTGCACAAGTCACCGCCACTACAGTTTGGTTAAACTTCAAACAGCCAGTTGGAAGGAACCATTGGCCGAATTGCTGACACGGTTCATACAGGATCATTTATAGCCCGCCGCAGTCACCTCAACCTTCTGCGGATTCACATTATGTTATCAAACGCCAAGGATATACAATGAGTGTTGTGAAGATCATTAACTCGCCACCTTGCTTCCAGCTTCAACATATGACAGCGGTTTGTTGTACAGTTATATGCCAGTTTATATCAGGGCCAAGTATGAAGAATCTCAAGCCAACTCCTCGAGTCATCTTGAGACTCGGGGGCTATGATGACATGACTCAGTAAATTTTGTCAGCAAATTCAAGAACTCTGGATCATTGGAGGGAAAATAACCCGGTCTTAGGAGTACTGCCTCATTGGTGAATATTTAAAGGCCGTCAAAAAAATTCCGGCTTAAAAAGAAGGATTCTAGTTCAAAATCCCGTTCAAGAGACATCTCTCTCCCATAAAGCATTAAAGCTCTCAAATATCCGATTTAAAATCCGGCTCAAGGGAAGTCAGACTCACTAAAGCTCTCAAATGTCCGTTTACAATCCGGTTCAAGAGAAATCTGTTCTCCCACAAAGCTCTGAAGCTCTCAAATCCAGTTTAAGAATTTCTGGAATTAATCTCTCGCAAGTTCGAGTTTAAAGGCCGTCAGAAAGTTTTCGGCTGAAAATGAAGATTTTGGTTTAAAATACGGTTCAAGGGAAAGATTTCTCCCACAAAGCTTTAAAGCTCACAATATCCGATTTAACATCCGGTTCAAGAAGAAGTTATCTCTTGCAAAAAATTAAAGATTGCCAAAGAGAATTTGCTGCCATGATGCGCGGTTCAAACATGGGCATCCTGCCTTATTGGTTTATCATATTATTAATCAATTGGGGGTTTCCTGCTTGTTGATCACAGCTGTGACTACCCTATTAGTACGGCTATCAAGCCAATATTATCATAAGAACACAGCTCTGGTTACTTCGGTGATCCGGCTATCAAGCCAATATTATCGTAAGGGGCCAAAGAGAGTCTGCTGCATAGCACAGCTCAAACATGGGTATCCCTTGGGCACAGCTCACAATATCACTTGGGGGCTATGTTCGAACCATAGTCACACCTCTTGATAGGCATAAGGGCCACCAGGGAAATCATTTGGGGGCCTGGACGTATCCGAACCATAGTCACACCTCTTGATAGGCATAAGGGCACCAGGGAAATCACTTGGGGGCTATGGGTTCGAACCATAGTTACCCCTCTTGATAGGCATAAGGGCACCAGGAAAATCACTTGGGGGCTTGGTCGTATTCGAACCATAGCTACACCTCTTGATCGGCGCAATGCCACAATTATGACTACTTGGGGACTCTGGTCGTATCCGAACCATAGCTTAAACCCTCTCGATCATACATATACATCATCATATATTGCATCATCATTACATCATCATAGCATGTATCATATGTGCACGGATATACCGGTTTATATGGCAGGAATCGGTTTTCAAACCAGATTATATTATTCAAATCTTTAAATAGCCAACATGGCTGGATTTTTATCATGGTTATCAATAACCAGTATTATGATTAAGGTTTTCAAAGTCGCTTTAGCGCAATGGCTATCATATTATCAATGGATATGATTTATTCTACAATTGAAGGAATAGTCCCGAGTTGCTGCAGGCTTACGACCCGGCACTTGGGGGATACATTATTCAAGTTGAGATTACATCAAATACGCAAGTCTCATGTCGCTGCAAGCATGCACCATGACACTTGGGGGCTAATGCAAAGTCATTTTTACTGGCCTTATTGAAGACCTGACTCATCACTTCATAATGAGTCGGCCCTTGGGGGCTACCAATGGTCCTGTCAACAATTCAAGGTACACAAGTTAAATCCATTATATTGAAGGGTCCATTGCTCAGTTGATAAAGCACAAAGCTCTTAACCTTGTGGACGTGGGTTCAAGCCCTACGATGGAGGCTACACATTACTGCTCAAATCTACATGATTATATTTACATAGTCCCTGCTCATTATTGCATAATGACCTGGCCCTTGGGGGCTACACTAGTGGAAAGTTTTTTATGAGTATAAGGCAAATTACAAGTCCCAGGCTGCTGCAAGCATGACAACCCGGCACTTGGGGGCTACATATATGGAGTATTCAGTTTTTACTAGTGACTGAGATGAACAACATGGATTTCTTCAAAGTGGCAGTAATTATACGGAAACAAGTCTCAAATCATCACTATGTTATGTTCAAGACTTGGGGGCTACAGGTAACACGGATATAAGGGAGAAATATTTTCAAATTCTCTGTTTTGGGCAAACCAGATTGTCCCGGCGTCACCAATTATTATGACCCGGTGTCTGCAACAATCATAACTCGGTGTCATCAATAATCATGAACCGGCATTGGCAACAATCATGAACTGGCATTGGCAACAATCATGACCTAGAATTATCAGTTTTTATAACCCAGCAATGGTGGTAATCATAAACCGGCAAGTCCTACATCTTCAAGCCGGCTAAATATCAGTTGAATATTTGAAGACCAATATTTTTTCAAGTCAGAGCATTGAAGGCCGAGTCAAATGGATTCTTTATTTACAACATTTTTTCTACAAGCTAAATTGATTATGAAGCTAGTCTACTGACCCAGATTTTCTAGGAGGAAATGACAAGGACTTAAGGATAATCAGGTGCCGGCTTACAAAATATTTATCCCGGAGCACAACCTGTCAAATTTGTTCTTGTGTTTATATTGTAGATCAGTTTAACATGGATAAATCCAAGTTAAACTGGGGGCTAATGTCGGGGATATACCCCGCGGTATGACCCTGCCGAAAATATGACCTGGTCGGGCTTGGCGGTTTACTTGAGACCCAGTTGACACTTGGCGATTCACTGGCGACCCGCCCTGACGAGATGGTTTACAAGCAACCTGTCTGAACATTATGACTCACTGGTAATCCGGCGGGCATGATAGACGGATGACAAGGCCCAAGGCCCAGAAGGCCGGTTTATGTTAATGGTGGTCCGGTTTAAGAGCAAAAGCGTGAGGAATATTTACCTACAAGGAGTTAAAACCTGGATTTGTATCCGGTTTGTATTAGAAGGTAGACTAGTCCTAATCCTAATAGGAATCCACATGTAACCCGCCCCTCTAACTTATATAAGGAGGGGCAGGGCTCCCAAGAGGGACAAGCAAGAAGAAACAATCTCTAGGGCTAGACACAAAGAGCCGGTTTACCGGCGACTCCCTCATGAGCATAATGAGACCTAGCCACAAACATCATGTAGGGCTATTCCGGATGATGTTTCCCGGGGCCCAAAGCTGTCTAAATCATTGTCTTGTGTGATGATCCGCCTCGCGTCTCTCGTCCCGATCAACCCCTCTCAAGCTACCACATAGATGTGTTGGCCTCACGACTAAGTCCTCACACTAGGACATCTGTCGTGACAATTCCACGACAGGATCCATGGGCCTTCTATGGGCCATAGGATCCATGGGCCTTCTACGGGCCGTCTCATCTATGGGCCATCTACGAGCCGTATTGTTGGAGATATGCCCTAGAGGCAATCATGTATGATGATATTTCCTATGTGTTTATGAATAAAGATAGTCCTTGGACATTATCAATGATGTGTGTCAGCAAGTATGTGACTTGTTTGTGGGACTATGCATTGTATGATCAACGTCCTAAAAGGTCCCTAGTCGAAAGGGTTGTGTGGACGCGCAGCCGACTAGACTAGCATATGACACGGTCGATGGCTTGGTCTCACTAGCCATGGAGCATTGGATGCTAACCAGATAATATGGACTCGGAAGGATCTGGTTGGATCTGACGTAGTCGGATCCGAGTTGAGATAAGGTCTGAGTCGGACAGACCCAACTATGAGACGTAGCGACGTGTCATCTGTGAGTCTCTAGTACAACATATGTTCTATATCCTAAGACCCAAGATGGCGCATGTACTCGGGATGGTGATAGACCTGCTTTGGGCCGACCAAACGCTACTCCGTGACTGGGTAGTTACAAAGGTAGGTTTCAGGCTTGTCCTGACCCATGCTGCGAGACATGGTCGAGCAAGATGGGATTTGCCCCTCCGATGAGGAGAGATATACTCTAGGCCCCTCGTGTGATCCGACCAGGATAAGCATGGCCATGCGACAAGGATTATGAGATAATCTGGTTTGTGGTCGGCATCACTAGCACGAGAAAGAGGTCGGGCTAGCACAAGGATGACAGACTCACCTTGAGCCCGACATATATCGTGTGGCAAAAGGAATGGAAGTATGATGTACAGGTTTGCCTAACCAACTTCATAGTTTGCTTGGTGTTCGGCATGCCTTGCTAGGGGCCGCTACCAACCGTGCAGTTCGGAGGCGATCCGAACTGCGACCAAGCCGGCTTGAACCTAAGGGGTCGCGCGCTTAAGGGAAGGAACCTACGAGGTCGGATCCGAGGACACTGGTCGGATGTGATCCGAGTTGTGTTCGGATTCTGGCTGAGTAGACTTATGGGCTTCAGGGTCCGTGCAAGGCCCGAGTGTTGAGCCCGCGACGGACGCCTATATAAAGTGGGGGTGCGGCACACTCATGCGGTTGACCGCTTCGGTGCTGTCACTAGGGTTTGCATGTGTTGCGAATAGATACCTCCACTCGCCACCGATTGTGTGATCGGACCTAGCAGTCTGCCGCACGATGTTCCTTCTACACGCGCGGATACCGTTAGAGGTAGTGCACCTGCGCCGCTCCGGCAAACTTGTACGTGGGATCCGGTGACCGGCTGTTCGAGGGAGATCGGACGAGGAGGAGACGATGCACGCGGGCGCGTTGCATCAACTCTTCTTCCGCTGCACGGCACTGCGCGTCTAGTGGTAACAAACTGTGATCCATCTCCCGTAGCATGTTCTTGGTTGTTCCGCGCGTTGGAAAATTTTAATTTGCAGTCGACGCACCCTACCATAGAACCCAACAGTGGTATCAGAGCCTCTGCTATAGGATTTGAATTCAGATCGTATGCATATTAGATATGTGGAGGCAATAGATGAGATCTATTGTCGTTGATGAGATCGGCTGTGTGCATGCTTGATGAGATCAACTGTACATGGGGATCGATGTGGCTATGTTTTCTGATGATCGAAGTCGATGAGGTCGTGACACAACCTACCCCTACCGATCGGTATCCTCCATCGGGGTTAACAGTGAAACGTAAATCCGAATCGGACTCACGATGATCGATGAGATCGGTCAGATCGGAAAATTCGGTGGGACCGCCTTCTGCGTAGTGCCTTGTATTTCGTACACGATCACTCAAACCGGTAGAATGTGATTCTATGTGTAACTTTGTTTTGCAGGTTTGATGTGATTAGTATGGCTCATGTGTATGTGATGCATGTGTGTAATTTATACATGGCCTGCGTGTCATATTTGTCGACCGGCAGGAGCCAAAGTGCTGTCATTATATTGTGTAACGACCTGCGTGTCGACTTGTGACTCTATGTAAAATTCATTACTAGCTGTAGTAGTTGGATAATAGAGATCAGGTTGGTGGCTTGGCATCCCGGCGTGACAAACAAGATGGAGTTCCTAGATGGTCATCGGAGTCGGAGCTGGCCTGGAAGAACATCCATGAAGGAGCCATACTATTTCACAATATATGTTTTATTTGTGATTGTTATGCTTCTTGTTTTCTATGCATGTTAGAATGATAGAAAGATCCCTCGTTAATATCAAGAAATTTTCCATTCCCGATGCTGCACCTTCACACGTTAAGTACGTCTAGTAGTGGGCTCATAAAATTGGAGTGCTGCTAGGTGTCCTTGAACTGAAGGGTTCGTGTCGTACGCGAACATGCACTGCATCAGGTTAACTTGACAAGGCTATCAAAACGGTTTTGGGCCTTGTGGCAAAGAAGGTTGGGGCCGGGGTATGAGATACCTTCCCGACCGACAGGAGTCGTATAGAGATACGATTAGCAAGGAGTTGCTTACCGAATAGGCATGTTGTCCAGCAGTGATGCTAAAGCTCACTAGTCACATGTGCTAGTCGGATCCTGAATCACTGAGAGCTTGCAAAGGGATGCCAACCTCAGTGGGAGTATTTACATTTAAGGCTTAGCTTAAATTACTCTACATAAACACATTGCTTAGTGATTGCATATTTTCTATTGTAGATCAATGGCACCACATGCTCAACCCAACTTTGCATTGAAATCAATTCTGGAAAAGGATAAACTGAATGGAACAAACTTTACCACCTGGTATAGAAATATGAGAATTGTTCTCAAGCATGATAAAAAGGAACAAGTTCTAGAGGATCCACTTCCAAAGGAACCTGCTGATAATGCTAGTGCCATAGCTAAGAATGCCTACCAGAAACTCGTTGATGAATCAACGGAGATCAGCTGTCTGATGCTGGCTTGTATGGAGCCCGATTTGCAACAGCATTTCGAAAATGTTGAGGCTTACAATATGATTGAGAGTCCCAAGAGCATGTTTTAGACACAGGCTAGGACCGAAAGGTTCAACGTCTGGCGATCCTTGATGGATTGCAAGATGAAGGAAGGTGATCCACTGAGCCAACATGTGATCAAGATGATCGGATATGTGCAGGCTTTGGATCGTTTGGGTTTCCCGCTCTTGGATGAGCTGGCTACTGATGTGGTTCTGGGTTCTCTTCCGCCCAGCTATGGGACGTTCATCTCGAACTATCGTATGCATGGCATGGATAAGAAGCTCACCGAATTGCATGGGATGCTCAAAGTGGCAGAGCAAGATATTAAGAAAGGCACACATCAAGTGTTGATGGTGCAAAAATCAGCTAAGTTCAAGAAGAGTTGGTCCAAGAAAAAGGTTAAGGCAAAGGGCACGAAGAAAGTAACCTCCGCTGTTGCACCAAAGTCTGGACCAGACTCGAAGACCATTTGCTATCATTGCAAGGAGACCTGTCACTGGAAGAGGAACTGTGGCAAGTGGCTTGCAGAGCAAGGCAAGAAGGCCAAAACTGCTTCTTCGGGCAAAGGTACACTTGGAGGTCGGCACGATTGACATCAGGGTCGATGGCTTGGTCTCACTAGCCATGGAGCATTGGATGCTAACCGGATAATATGGACTCGGAAGGATCTAGTCAGATCCGACGTAGTCGGACCCGAGTTGAGATAAGGTCCGAGTCGGACAGACCCAACTATGAGACGCAGCGATGTGTCATCTGTGAGTCTCTAGTACAACATATGTTCTATATCCCAAGACCTGAGCTGGCGCATGTACTCGGGATGGTGATATACCTGCTTAGGGCCGACCAAATGCTACTCCGTGACTGGGTAGTTACAAAGGTAGGTTTCAGGCTTGTCCAGATCCATGTTGCGAGACATGGTCGAGCAAGATGGGATTTGCTGCTCCGATGAGGAGAGATATACTCTAGGCCCCTCGTGTGATCCGACCAGGATAAGCATGGCCATCCGACAAGGATTATGAGATAATATGGTTTGTGGTCGGCATCACTAGAATGAGAAAGAGGTCGAGCTAGCAAAACGATGACAGACTCGCCTTGATCCCGGCAATATATATCGTGTGGCAAAAGGAATAGAAGTATGATGGACAGGTTCGCCTAACCAGCTTCATAGTCTGCTTGGTGTTCGGCATGCCTTGCTAGGGGCCGCTACCAACCGTGCAGTTCGGAGGTGATCCAAAATGCAACCAAGCCGGCTTGAACCTAAGGGGCCCCGCGCTTAAGGGAAGGAACCTACGAGGTCGGATCCGAGGACACTGGTCGGATGTGATCCAAGCTGTGTTTTGATTCTGGCTGAGTAGACTTATGGGCTTTAGGGTCCATGCGAGGCCCAAGTGTTGAGCCAGCGATGGATGCCTATATAAAGTGGGGGTGTGGCACACTCATGTAGTTGATCGCTTCGGCGCTGTCACTAGGGTTTGCATGTGTTGCGAATAGACGCCTCCACTCGCCGCCAGTTGTGTGATAGGACCTAGCCGTCCGCCGCACGACGTTCCTCCTTCACGCACGGATGCCATTAGAGGCGGTGCACCTGCCCCGCTCCGGCGAACTTGTACATGGGATCCGGTGACCGGCTGTTCGAGGGAGATCGGACGAGGAGGAGACCATCCACGCGGGCGCGCTGCATCAACTCTTCTTCCGCTGCACGGTATTGCGCGCCTAGTGGTAACAAACTGTGATCCATCTCCGTAGCATGTTCTTGGTTGTTCCACCCGAATTTTAATTTGCAGTCGACGCACCCTACCGTAGAACCCAACACGTATAATCATTTCGCCAACCATGGGACGTACTATTTGTGGACCAATGACGGGCCGCAAAATGGGCCGTAAATGGGCTAGATTGGAAATCGTCTGTTTTATGGCCCGACCATAATAGGCCATTAATAGGCTGTAATTGATGATGCTACGAAAACAGCCCAACATGTTAACGGGCCACAAGCAGGCCGACTGTAACCACGAGCTGAATTTGGCCCACAAGCTGAACAGGCTAGTAACGGACCGTAAGTAATCGAATTCTGGAAATGAGCCCAAGAATAAATGGGCCCTTAGAAGGCCGACAGTTAAAACGGGCTGGTAACGGCCGACGGACTAATGGGCGGTTAATGGGTATAAAGCAATACACTATTCATTATGGGCCAGTTTCACCATGGGCCGTTAATGGGCCAAGATTTACAAATGGCCTCATATGGGCAGAAAGACGCCATGTGCCGTACATGGACCGGAAGTTACAACGGGCTGGAATCATACTAGACGGCCCAAATGACGCTACTGGGCCTAATTCGGGTAAGCCGTAACGGGCCGTGACCTAGCGGGTTGTAAATGGGCTATATGCTAACAGGCCGTAAACAGGCTTTCCGTGGGCCGGCCCGCTACCTCTTTGACCAAGTCAAAAGGGTCGGCCTTTTCATCGGAATGCGCCTCTGTTGGGTCGTCCCATGTGTCGACATATCATAGGCGCCTCCTGCCCAATGAGTGGATGACATATGTCCCAACGGTGATCCAACACGTGTTTCCTCCGGCTAATGAGAATTTTACACGTGGAAAATCCCCATTGGTCCAGGCTGTTAACGGGTTACCGGATCCAAAACCGGACCCGGTAGCTTAACGGTGACCCGTTACGGTGGATGCCATGTGTCGGTCACCCTTGATGAAAGCACTTCCATGACGCGCCATTTGTCATCATGGAAGTGGACACTTCTGTGATGATAATTTTGGTAATGTCATGGAACACTTCTACGACAGCACAGGTATGACTATCTTGATTCTGTCATAAAATCGTCATGGATGTACATGCATGACATAAAACGTGACCTACTGTGACAAACACGTATCATCACGGAAGTGTATTTTTTGTATTGTTTAGAGTTTGGCACATGCAAATGTACTTGGAACGGCAAGTAAATACCACATATAGGTAGGCATGGTGGACTCATATGGAACAACTTTGGGGTTTATGGAAGTGGATGCACAAGCAGTATTCCCGCTTAGTACAAGTGAAGGCTAGAAAAAGACTGAGAAGCGACCAACTAGAGAGCGACAACGGTCATAAACATGCATTGAGATTAACCAACATTGAATGCAAGCATGAGTAGTATATAAATAACCATGAACACAAATATCATGGAGGCTATGTTGATTTTGTTTCAACTACATGCGTGAACTTGTACCAAGTCAAGCCACTCGAATCATTGAAAGGAGGGTACCATCCTATCATACTACATCACAACCATTTTAATTTCCATGTTGGCACGCAAGGTAAACCATTATAAATTCTTAGCTAATTAAGCATGGCATGATTAACTATAGTCTCTAATTGTCATTGCAAACATGTTTATTTCATAATAGGCTGAATCAAGAACGATGAACTAATCATATTTACAAAAACAAGATAGGTTGAGTTCATACCAGCTTCTCCTCATCTCAATCATTTCATCATATATCGTCATTATTGCCTTTCACTTGCACGACCGAACGGTGTGTATAATAATAATAGTGCACATGCATTGGACTAAGCTGGAATCTGCAAACATTTATTCAAAGGAGGAGACAAGGTAATATGGGCTCTTTGTTAGATCAACAATAATGCATATGAGAGCCACTCAACATTTTCATCTTGGTCTTCTCCTCTCGACCCCCCAAGAAAATAAATTCAAAGAAACACAGTGAAATATTTTTGGAGTATTTTCTTTTCTGATGAAAGTAAAACAAGAATGAGAAAAACTATTTACACGGGAAAGCTCCCAACAAGCAAAAGAAGAACGAGAAATCTTTTTGGGTTTTTCTTTTAATTCTACTACTAAACATGCATAGAAAGTAAACTACAACTAAATTTTTTTGGTTTTTCTTAAGGTTTATCAAACACACAAGAAGAAAGCGGGAAAAAGAAATAAACTAACATGGATAGTACAATGAAAAAGTATGAACACCGACAACTGAAATGACTGTGTGAACATGAATGTAATGTCGGTGAGAAATACGTACTCCCCCAAGCTTAGGCTTTTGGCCTAAGTTGGTGTAAGGCCACGGCTGGCCTAGTGGATATCAAAATTGTAGTCGGGGTTGTACTAAGATGCAATAGATACTGCCTGAAGGGCAGCAGCATGGAGGCGAGCAGCCTCCGCTGTTCTCTCATACTCGTTTGGCTCCTCTCTAGGTATAAAATATCTCCCATTTACCTGTCTGATAAGAAGTCCTCAAGGCCGGCATTTTGTACGTACGCACAGAATCCATCCATGAAACCCGCACGAACCATAAATTCATCTGATGGCCATTCACATGGCTTCACTTGAGCCTCCCTTGGTGGATCAAGGTCTGGTTCACGTATCGCGTGCCTCGGTGCTTGCTTCCTCGAAGAACCACATTGTTACATTCTCCTAGACATTTTCTTGCTCTGAAAAATTTCTGAAATTTTTAGTGACTCAAAATAAAAGTGAACCAAACTCAAAAAATTTGATAGCAACTACTCCTACAAGTGCCTAGAGGCTATATCATGCATCAAAATTACTTTGGACCCTATAAATTTGACATGCAAGCTCAAGAACAAGGTCACCACAGCAGTAAAAAATTTCAATAAATAAAGCACTAGAACAAAAACTAATTGGACCAATGGTGTAGTGATCCGACCTCAAACGGTCAAATCTCTATGTATAAGTGTCATCCCTAGATCGGTAATGCTGACACACACAGTAGTCGACGATTTATAACAGAGTTCAATCACACACTTATTACATCGAATGTCTCAAAAGTGAGTACTTATTACAATAATATGGATGAAGGCCATCTAAATAAGATTACAGCGGAAGCTTCGAGGGTAAATGAGTCCATCAACTCCAACGGCATAGCTGAGTGCATGACAACGACCTAGCGCACCTTACTCCTCGTCTGAAAACTCTACAACGTAGTAAGTTGCAGCCTGTGTAGGTCAGCACATGGAATATGCTAGCAAGATAACACTAAAGAGCAATGAACAAATAACAGCTATAACTATATGCATATACGGCTGGTGGAGGCTCTATGGTTATCATTTTTTTGCGAAAAGCCAGTTTTTCCCTACAACAAAGGAATATATTTTATTTAACTACAAAGTTTGTTGAAAACATTGAGAATGGTAACCCCATATCAATCCCAAATTAATAATCAATAACCCCACAGATTAATTAAGTAAAGTGATGAGATCATCATAGAAATTCAAGCACCAGATACTCGAAATGTCCATAAC
Organism: Triticum urartu; assembly: GCF_003073215.2. Lineage (NCBI taxonomy): Eukaryota > Viridiplantae > Streptophyta > Magnoliopsida > Poales > Poaceae > Triticum > Triticum urartu. The sequence continues at coordinate 604,303,578 of NC_053023.1, read as the reverse complement.
CGGGACGGCTAACCATGATTAGTTTATACACTCTGCAGAGGTTTGCGCACTTTTCCCCACAAGACTCGATCTCCTCTGTTGAATTTCTCGCACTACATGATGTTTGAGAAACGGATGACCGAGACACAGTCTTTTCGAAGAGGTCCCCATAACCGATAGATAAGCCGGTACACCTACAATCCCCTACATCTACTAGCCCATCATGGAAAGGTTTCCCACAACTTACTCAACTATGCTAGAGCCCATAGTGGCTTGTGGCTGCACACGGAAGTTTCCAGCATGAATAACATAATGATCCATTTGAGCCTGGGTGGCGAACCATAGGAAAAATCACACAGATACCCCAGGATTCTCCTTTGGATAACACTAGATTTCCCCAGGTGCCCACAAACCAATCCACCAGATGTGTGTTAAAGTAGCCACCATAAGTAAACCCTTAGTTCATAATAATACTCACAACTGTCATGAATCACTCAAACCAAACCATGTCTACGAGCATAGCAAAGCAAAGTATAATAAGCGTAATGTAGTAACTCCCAAGGTTTGAATAAAAGGGCAATAGGTACTACCTCAACAACTACTTCCCAATACCCACATGTTAAACAGATCCTACTCATGCAATGTTTGAGGATTGAGACTAATGCATAAAAACTGGGTAATAAGGGATATGATCAAAGTGTTACTTGCCTTGCTGACGATCTGAAAACCCTAGTGACTCGTAGTAGCACGCTTCGCACTTTGGAAAATCTATCGTGAATAAACAATAGCATACATGAGCACTCAAGCATAAGATGCAAGGGTAAAACTCAAATGAAAAGATCCAAACTGAAAGTTCAACTAAAGAGCTTCGATTTGCAAAAAGAATCAACCAAATCGGAGCAACGAAACTCAAACTATGATCAAAAGAAGTTTGAAATCAAATATGCTTGCAACCAAATTTTAATTTGTCAAAACCAACAAGACGAAGATTTTGGCGTTGGTTTCACTGGATTTGGACAAACGAGCAAAAAGTAACGAGGGTTTGAAGATTAGGGACTAATCTATGAGAAAAGTATTCACGGATAGGTCCCTGGCTGAAAATACAATAAAAAGAAAACCTAACGAATGGACGTTGGCTATGAAAACCTAACTAACGAACGCGTTCGTTAAAATGAACTAAACAGAAAGCGTTCGCTAACTAGCGAACCCTAAAAAAATAAAAACCGATCTAAACAGAAGAACAAAAAAAAACCAAAAACGAACCGGCGAACCGGGGCGGTTTTATACCGGTTCACGGCGACGGCGGTCAACGGCGGCGGCGGAACTCTAGCGAGGCAGCGACGGCGGCAGTGGCTCGCGGCGTGGGCGGCGGAGCGGTGGTGCGACGGAGTGCGGCGCGGCAGCAGACGGTGGCGGGCGGCGGCGCGGACAGCGGCTTGCGGTGGCAGGGTGAGGTGAGGAGGAGGGCCGCGGTGGCTCCAGCTTATAAAGGCCGAGGGGGTGTGGCTTGCGGGATGGGGCGCCGAGGTCGCTCGGGAGTCGTGCCCCGGCCGGACTCGGACGGCAACGGCGGTTGGGTCTCTCCCGCGCGGGAGGAAGGCGCGGCGCTGCGGGTCAGCCTGCTCGGCTGGGCCTTCGGCCCAGTCGGGCGGGAAGTTTTTATTTTTTAAAATAAAATTTCTCCAGAAGAAAATCCTAATAAAATATAAAAAATTCTAAAGAAATACTAGAAACAATTTTCACCATCTAAAACTAATATTTAGAACAAAGTGAACATTTTTCTGGCCTAAATGCAATTTTCAAAAATGCATATTTTTCTAATTCAAATAAAATGCAAATAAAAAATAAATTTGATTTTAAAATTTCTTCTCCAATATTCGTCTCTTTTGAAGAAGTCATTTTATCTTCTCTCTTTTATTTTGATTATTGGAAATAATTGGAGAGAAAAATATTAAAACCAAATTGATCCTCCTTTCAAATTTGAGAAAATTCAAACATGAAAATATGTGAAACCTCCAACTCTCTCCTTGGGTCCTTGAGTTACTTAAGATTTCTAGGATCACAACCAAAAATGTAATTAAAACATGATATGCATATGATGACCTATGTATAACATCGAAATTGAAAATTGGGATGTTACAAATGGAGGAGTCAAATACCGAAGAACAATCCCCCAAAGCAGTTTTGTGAATGGAGCTTTGAGCAAGGAGATCGAAAATGGCAGCAAAACAAGCAAGAACATGAGTTTGAGCTATGGAGTGATTTTTTCTAGAGGAAGGAGTGGATGGGTGCTGGAATAAGTGGAGGGAGTCCACGTGGGGCCCATAAGGACAGGGGCGCGCCTAGGGGGTAGGGCGCGCCCTCCACCCTTGTGGCCAACTGGTGAGGCCCCTTGGTGTGTGTTCAGTGACAAAAATTCTCAAATATTCTATAAAAAAACATACTAAATTTTTAGGGCATTTGGAGAACTTTTATTTTCGGGACATTTTTTATTGCACGGATAAATTAGAAAACAGACAGAAAATACTATTTTTCTTTATTTAATCGAAATAACAGAAAGTAAAAGATGGTTATAGAGAGTTGTGCTTTCTAAATTCATCCATCTCACGCTCATCAAAAGGAATCCATTAACAAGGTTGATCAAGTCTTATTAACAAACTTCTTCCGAATGACATGAAACCGGAGAATTTTTTTAATATCGCTAGGTTACCTCAACAGGGATATACATTTCCCTAACAATAAGAATATCATATTTCTTTTTGACAGTAGGAAGAGGGAATTCACAACCTTCGATAGTAATAGTTGAAATTTTTCCAATAGAATTGATACTATGAACTTGAGGTTGTTTCTTCGAAAAGTGTACTGTATGCTCATTACCATTAACATGAAAAGTGACATTGCCTTTGTTGCGATCAACGACAGCCACTGCAGTATTCAAAAAGGGTCTACCAAGGATGATCGACATACTGTCATCCTCGGGAATATCAATAATGACAAAGTCTGTTAAGATAGTAATGTTTGCAAGCACAACAGACACATCCTCACAAATATCGATGGGTATAGTAGTTGATTTATCAGCCATTTGCAAAGAGATTTCAGTAGGTGTCAACTTATTCAATTAAAGTCTATGATACAAAGAGAAAGGCATAACACTAACACCGGCTCCAAGATCACATAAAGCAGTTCTGACATAGTTTCTTTTAATGGGGCATGGTATAGTTGGTACCCTTGGATCTCCAAGTTTCTTTGCTATTCCACCCTTAAAAGTATAATTAGCAAGCATGGTGGAAATTTCAGCTTTCAGTATATTTCTTTTATTAGTAACAATATCTTTCATATACTTAGCATAAGGAGGCATTTTAAGCATATCAGTCAAACACATACACAAAAAGATAGGTCTACTCATTTCAGCAAAGAGCTCAAAATCCTCATCATCCTTTTTCTTGGATGGCTTAGGAGGAAAGGGCATGGGTTTCTGAACGCATGGTTCTCTTTCTTTACCATGTTTCCTAGCAATGAAGTCTCTTTATCGTAACGTTGATTCTTTTATTGTGGGTTATCAAGATCAACAACAGGTTCAGTCTCTACATCATTATCATTACTAGGTTGAGCATCAACATGAACATCATCATTAACATTATAACTAGCTAGGTTCATGTTCATCACCAGATTGTGTCTCAGCATCGAAAATAGAAATATCATTGGGATTCTCAGGTGTGTCCATAGCAGGTTCACTAGCAGCATGCAAAGTCCTATCAGTTTTCTTTTTCATTTTATTACTAGGACTAGGTGCATCAATATTAGTTCTCTAAGAATCTTGCTCAACTCTCTTAGGATGACCTTCAGGATACAAGGGTTCCTGGGTCATTTTACCACCTCTAGTCATAACCCTAATAACATTATCATTATTCTTACTATTCAACTCATTAAGCAAATCATCTTGTGCCTTAAGTACTTTTTCGACTTGATTTTTAACCATGGAAGCATGTTTACTAATAATCTTAAGATCATTAACAGTTCTATTCATATAATCACCCAAGTGGTCAAGCATGTAAGGATTACGTTTCAATTGTCTACTAACATAAGCATTGAAGTTTTCTTGTTTAACAATAAAATTCCTCATAGTGATCAATAGATATAATCCCAAGTGACTCAAAAAATAGAGTTATGCTCCCCGGCAACGGCGCCAGAAAAAGGTCTTCATAACCCACAAGTATAGGGGATCGCAACAGTTTTCGAGGGTAGAGTATTCAACGCAAATTTTTTGATTCGACACAAGGGGAGCCAAAGAATATTCTCAAGTATTAGCAGCTGAGTTGTCAATTCAACCACACTTGAAAGACTTAATATCTACAGCAAAATATTTAGTAGTAAAGTAGTATGGAAGTAACGGTAACAGTGGCAAAAGTAATAGTAGCAGTTTTGTAGCAATCGTAACAGTGGCAACGAAAAAGTAACGAAGCAAAGATCAATATGTGAAAAGCTCGTAGGCAATGGATCAGTGATGGATAATTATGTCGGATGGCATTCATCATGCAACAGTTATAACATAGGGTGACACATAACTAGCTCCAATTCATCAATATAATGTAGGCATGTGTTCTGAATATAGTCATATGTGCTTATGGAAAAGAACTTGCATGACATCTTTTGTCCTACCCTCCCGTTGCAGCGGGGTCCTATTGGAAACTAAGGGATATTAAGGCCTACTTTTAATAGAGTACCATACCAAAGCATTAGCACTTAGTGAATACATGAACTCCTAAAACTACGGTCATCACCGGGAAGTGTCCCGACTATTGTCATTCCGGGGTTGCCGGATCATAACAGGTAGTAGGTGACTATAACTTGCAAGATAGGATCAAGAACACAAATATATTCATGAAAACATAATAGGTTCAGATCTGAAACCATGGCACTCGGGTCCTAGTGAAAATCATTAAGCATAGCAAAGTCATAGCAACATCAATCTTAGAAGATAGTGGATACTAGGGATCAAACCCTAACAAAACTAAGTCGATTACATGGTAAATCTCATCCAGCCCATCACGGTCCAGCAAGCCTACGATGGGATTACTCACGCACGGCGGTGAGCATAATGAAATTGGTGATGGAGGATGGTTGATGATGACTATGGCAACGGATTACCCTCTCCGGAGCCCCGAACAGACTCCAGATCTGCCCTCCCGAGGAAGAACAGGGCTTGGCGGCGGCTCTGTATCATAAAACGTGATGGATCCTTCTATTTGATTTTTTTTCTTCCCGAACGTAAATATATGGAGTTGGAGTTGAGGTCGGTGGAGGTCCAGGGGCCCACAAGGATGGAGGGTGCGCCCCCACCCTTGTGGCCAGGGTGTGGGCCCCCTTTAGCTGATTCTTTCGCCAATATTTTTTATTAATTCCAATAAACACCTCCGTAAATCATGCAAGTTAGAGTCCAAAACAAGGGCAAAAGAGTTTGGAAAAGTAGATACAATGGATACGTATCACTCGACGCCTCTCAGCTCTAGCAATACTCAGATATTCCAGAAACCCTAGGGGAGTCGACGAAACACAATTCTAGACACCGCAAGTTCTAGGACTACGTGATCCAATCTAGAGCCCTATTCCGGCACCTTGTCGGAGGGGGACATGATCATGGAGGGGTTCATCATTCTCATTGGTGCTCCTCTGATGATGCGCGAGTAGTTCACCATAGACCTACGGGTTCGTACGCTGTAGCTAGAAGGCTTCTCATCTCTTTTTGATTCTCAATACAATGTTCTCCTCGATGTTCTTGGAGATCTATTTGATGTAATGATGTTTTGCGGTGTGTTTGTTGGGATCCGATGAATTGCGAGCTTATGATCACATCTATATTCATGAATATTATTTGAGTCTTCTTTGATCTCTTATATGCATGATTATTTATAGCCTCGTATTTCTTCTTCGAATCTTTGGTTTAGTTTGGCCAACTAGATTGATTTTTCTTGCAATGGGAAGAGATGCTTTGTGATGGGTTCGATCTTGCGGTGTCCTCACCCAGTGACAGAAGGGGTAGCGAGGCATGCCTGTATCGTTGCTATTAAGAATAAAATATGGGGTATATTCCTACATGAATAGATCTTGTCTACATCATGTCATCGTTCTTATTGCATTACTCCATTTCTCCATGAACTTAATACACTAGATGCACGCTGGATAGCGGTCGATGTGTGGAGTAATAGTAGTAGATGCAGGAAGGAGTCGGTCTACTAATCTTGGATGATGATGATGATGATGAGGATGATGATGAGGAGGAGGAGGAGGATGATGATGATGATGATGATGATGATGAAGTAGAAAAGGTAGAAAAGGAAAGAGAAGAAGGTCGAGGGGTCGAAGTTTTTCTTAGTTTTAGGTTTAGATTTAGTTTAGTCTAGGTTTAGGTTTAGGTTTTTTTTCTTCTATTTTTTTAGGTTTAGGTTTAGATTTAGTTTAGTTTAGGTTAAGAAGAAAGATGAACAAAAATAAGAAGAAGAAGAAGAAGAAGATGGACAAGAAGAAGTAGAAAAAGTAGAAAAGGAAAGAGAAGAAGGTCGAGGGGTCGAGGATAGCCGAGGGGTCAAAGTTTTTTTCATAGTTTGAAGTGTCAATGGTTTATGTGATGTGATGTCCTAAATTTTCTTGACTTGATCGGTAAAATTTGCAGGATTTGTGCTATTTCATCTCCTTGGAGTCATCATGGTAGAAGTTTTTGGTCTGTGATCCCGCCGTTGTTCGACTACTTCCTCTACAGCCGAGGGTGAGCTACGAATCCACCTTCACCTCATACACTCTTTTAACCATGTCAGTAGATTTCATTTTCATGCTAAGTCGTGTAACCTAGGCGTCTCCCGTCCGAAAGGGTTGCATCGATAAATATGCATTCAATAGCATATTTATCGCCATAACTTATTCGGATTGTCCAGCGATTTCCATGGACATCCCGAGTATGTGTAGATTGGGTACATTCTCCATGCTCTACCCCATTCCGAGACAAAATTTCGGTAGCGCCTCCGTGTTGTTCTCCGGATGCACATTCTCTCGGCTTATTGCCGAGACGTGTATTTGAGGAACAGCGGGCAGGTGCTGTCGAAATTTTGTCTCAGAATGGGGTAGAGCATGGAGAACGTACTCAATCTACACATACTCGGGTGGGATTAGGACCTATCTTTACCTATTAGAGTGTAGGTTGCATGGACGTAATAAAATTGACAAACTAGATTAACTGATAAATATACATGTTGATGGACCTATCTATACCTATTAGAGTGTAGGTAGGCAAGATGAGTGATCGTGCGTGGATGTACACCGGTCACACTAGTCAGAAAGACATGACCAATGAATTGTTAGCAAAAACCAAGGGGTTTGTGAGAGTCACATTTGCAAATGACCAGAAGAAAACCTGGTGCCCCTGTGTCTGGTGTGACAATTGGCACAAGAGGGCAGAGGAAGAAATGGGCAAACACCTGCAGAAGAGTGGTTTTACGCTCGGATGTACGGTGTGGACATTTCATGGTGAGTCTGCCCAACATGCCAGAGCTGAGGTGGTTCGTCGTCGCACCGACAAGCAAGGTACCGGGGTGGAAGACATGGTGCAAGAGTTCGATGATGCTCGGGATTCGGGCGATGAGATGGAGGAATCTGCAAAAGCCGTCAATGAAATGTTGGAGTCTTCAAAACGTCCTCTCCACGAGCACACTGAGCTTTGTCAGTTGGATGCCATCTCACAAATAATGGCTCTGAAGGCTCAATTCAACTTGGGCAAAGAATGCTACGACGTGGTGATGACAGTATTTGGATGCTTTCTACCCAAAGGCCATGTAATGCCTGAAAACATGTACCAGTCGGACAAAATCCTCTGTGCACTTAAGATGCCCTATGAGAAGATACATGCATGTGAGAAAGGATGTGCCTTAGTGGGTTGTTCCCCCCTCGGGGCACCCCTCTGGTACTTCTTTGGCCCAAGTTGTGTATTCTGGTCCATAAAAATTCTCCAAAAAATCTCTCTGTGTTTGGACTCCGTTTGGTATTGATTTTTTGTGATGTAAAAAACAAGCAAAAACACCAACTGGCATTGGGAACTATGTCAATAGGTTAATCCCAAAAAAAATATAAAGTTACTATAAAATGATTGTAAAACATCCAAGAATGATAATATAACAGCATGAATACTTCATAAATTATGGATACATTGGAGACGTATCAAGGAGACCAGACGACAATCGAAGAGACACAAGGCAACAGGGCGCTCCCTATGGGGGGTCGCACCCTATTATGTTGTGGGCCCCACGAGGCTCTATCTGACCTAATTCCACTTCTATAAATTCTCAAATATTGGGAAAGCAACAAAGAGCCACCTGAAACCCTTTTTCTGGCGCCGCAAGCTTCTGTTTTTCTGTGATCCCATTTGGAGGACTTTTTCGGTACTCTGCTAGAGGGGAAATTGATCACGGAGGGCTTCTACATCATCCTTGCTACCTTCCAATGATGCATGGGTAGTTTACCACAGACCTATGTGTCCATAGCTAGTAACTAGATGGCTTCTTCTCTCTCCTTGATCTTCAATACCATGTTCTCCTCGATCTTCTCGGAGTTCTATCCTATGTAATCTTCTTTTGTTGGGATCCAATGAATTGTGGGTTTATGATTAGATTATTCATTGAAATTAATTGGGTCTTTTCTGAAATTTATTATGCATGATTGTTATATCTTTGTATTTCTCTCTGATCTATCTGTTTGGTTTGGCCAACTAGATTGATTTATCTTCAGTAGGAGAGGTGCTTTGTGATGGGTTCAATCTTGCGGTGCTCTATATCCCAGTGATAGAAGGGGACAAGAAACATATTTGTATTGTTGCTATTAAGGGTAAAATGATGGGTTTTATTCATATTGATTGGGTTTACTTTCTCTACATCATGTCATCTTGCTTAAGGCGTTACTCCATTTTTCATGAACTTAATACCATAGATGCATGCTGGATAGCGGCCAATTGGTGGAGTAATAGTAGTAGATGCAGGCAGGAGTCGGTCTACTTGTCTTGGATGTGATACCTATATACATGATCATTGTCGTGAATATGTCATACCTATGTGCTTTTAGATCAATTGCCCAACAGTAATTTGTCCGCCCACAGTTTGCTATGCGTTCAAGATAGAATCTTCGAGTGAAAAGTATGGCCCCCGCGTCCACTTGTATCATATTATAAAATCCAAAATACCTTTGCTACAATTTTACTTCTTTTATTTTACTTTACAATTTATCCATCTACCTAGCTATACAAGATTTGATCCTTGCAATTAACGAGTTCAAGGGGATTGACAACCCTCTTGCTCGTGTTGGGTGCAAGTATTTGCTTTTGTGTGTGCATGTGTTGTTCATGAGGCTTTGCGTGACTCTCCTATTGGTTCGATAAACCTTGGTTCTCACTGAGGGAAATACTTATCTCTACTATACTGCATCTCCTCTCCTCTTTGGGGAAAATCCCAATGCAGCTCACAAGTAGCACGCACACACGCGTGGGAATTCCAGTTGTAGGGTGTTTCAATACGTTCATGATTTGCTCATAGTGGGTTGCGAGAGTGACAGAAACTTAAACCTGAATAAGGGGGTTATTGTGTATGGGAGTAAAGGGGACTTGTTACTTAATTCTATGGTTGGGTTTACCTTAATGATTTCTAGTAGTTGTGAATGCTTGCTAGAGGTCCAATCATAAGTTCATATGATCCAAGTACGGAAAATATGTTAGCTCATGCCTCTCCCTCATATAAAATTGCAATAATGATTATCGATCTAGTTATAAATTTCCTAGGACAATTTCGCAAATCCTACCACCACTTTTCCACACTCGCTATACTAACTTAATTGTTCTTTTATTAAAACGAGACCTAACTTTTTCTCAATGCAATGCATCAGATCGAGGCTAGTGGCCAACCATGCTCACACAATTGTTCGTCCTCCCTCATGTTGAAGCTTTCTCCGCTACCCTTCTTCTTTGGATCACCACGGAAACCATTCGGGTCATCTTCCTCGTCGTCCTCCTCCTCATGTTGCTGTCTGCTGGCCCAATCATGCTGTTGTGTGTCTGCGTGCATCTAGGTATAGGTGTCGGACTAGGTGTAGTCATGATGCGTGCATGGCTGGGAGTAGCCATGCTGCGTGCCCGGCTGGGTGTAGCTGCCGGACTGGGTGGGCTCCAAGTTATCCACCTGCCCGTCCTCATAGCCACCTCCTCCTCTGCTTCCCTCGGGAATGATGTCAAACATCTCCATGTCCGTGATGTCGTACATCGTCTTGCCCACTTTAGGTAGACCAGCAAACAATGTGTAGACACCCAACTGCTTCCCACCCGGCACTTGCATCCGGACATGCTACGGCAATGAACACTCCGAGAAAAGCAGCGACTCCACATTGACGTTGATGATGTAAGGAACTTTCCTGGCCACGGATGCCAGGGGCTGCCTACCAAGCTGCTTGGCGGCGTACTAGTATGGAGCCTTGTAATGCTCCGGCCATGGCGACATATGCTCGGCCGGCAAGGGCGGCGGAGCACGACCTCCACCATGTCCGCAATCAGCATGCCCACCACCACATCGGCCACCAGCATGCCCTCCGCCAGTCTTCAGCTTCTTGAGCATTTCTGCCTTTGCGGCCTTCGCTTTGACGCGTCGATTTTGCCATGTCGTCGAGTTGATCTTCAGGGTGAGCGTGTTGTTCGGATCCTCCACCACCATCGTCTCGGGCATGGTCTCCTCCAGGTCCATGCGTTGGTGGCGGGATGGAAGAAAGAGAGTGGGGGGGGGGGTGCCGCAAAAACAATGCGGCCAGCAACAAAAAAGCAGCTCCACCTCAGTTTTGGGTGGGCCTGGGGTGTCAGGGTCCTAGGTGGCTCGTGTCCAGACTCCCACAATTCCCCCTAGGTTTGGTTCCGTTTTGCGGGAAAACTGTGGTCCGGATTGCTAAGCGGACCGATGGGAGTCAGTGTTGGATGGCTTACGGAGTCCGGACAGATAGAGGCGGTTTGAGGGTCAGTGTTGGAGATGCCCTTACCTAGCACTCGTATGGGAGGCTTCCATGTCGGTTTGTGGGGCATACGTGCAAGGGCAAGGGTCTGTCCTGATGTCGGTTTACCACACGTTTAGGGCCTTCTTCCTTACTCGTAGCATGTTTCCTAATCTTCTCTCGATCGTGCGATGGTAAGCACCATCCTGAGGCGGTGGTGTCGTTCTGGTGTCGATGGGGTGTCCTAGGCTGTTGGGGGGGCATCTTGGTGTCGAAGGGAGCTTGTCCGATAAGAAATTTGACCTATCAACGAGAAGCCCCCCATCAGTAGTCGTAATGGAGCAAGGTCAGCGAGTAAGGTTGATGTAGATACCCTTGGAAGCCTTCGTCTTATTATCCAGACAGGATGTGCTTGCATTTCGTCCTTTTGATATCTCGACCTATGGCAGATGATTTTATTAGTTGACAAGGAGAGGGTTGTTCTTTGTAAGTTGTTTGACATTGATGTTTGGACAATTTTTGACGGTTTGCATCTTACAATACTAGAACATGAAGATGTTTGTGAGGGGCACAATTGTTTAAGACGATGCCACTATGGCCCCATACAGTGCGATGTTGCAGACGTTTCATGCCGTTGTGCTAATGTTAAGCATCCACCATCATGTTGCAGGGGAGGGGGGCTCTGCAAATGGTGCATATTGCGTCACGCTGGAAGACTGAGGGCGACAGTGGTTCGCGCATCCGCTTCGGACAAGCTATCATCTTGGGTCATGAAATGTTTGGGAAGATTGAAATAGACCCACCTTCAATCACTTCCCTAGTTGTGATGAACATCGTTTAACTTGTCATGGAGGACATTAGACAACTTACAATATAAATAACCTTATTTTTGTTTGCTTTTGGTCCCCATGTAAATAACATTATCGCTTTTTCTCTATCTTAATTAATAAAATGGCAGTGCTCTTGCCATTTCCCGTATAAAAAAACTCCGTTCTCTAGAAATGCCGTTGTCTAAACACATTTTTCCAAGAGATACGAACTTGCGTAAAAGGATTCTTGCACAACTTGAAGATCGATAGGTCCGTTGATTGGACCGTGGCCACCCGGGAATCTGATCTGACTGGTCCATCATTGTGCGGTTTCCAAATGAAAAGCATTGCATGGTTAATCAGCGGTCAGCTGAGCTCCCATGCATGCAGCTTTTCACAGAATCACAGCCATGTTCTCACCTGCATGCCCATCTGCAACGGGATATAAAGATGAGACAGGAAGCTATCTTCTGCCATTTTCCTAGAGCCTGGACCGTAATCTACACTCTATGAATACCACCAAAGCCTTATAATTTCCCCTAAAAAACCATATAATTTTCGTTTTTGAAACAAGTAAAAATACTTGTGATTAACCTATGTCTTTTACTAAGACCGATTCAACGATCGAATACGTGCGAGTGCGAACGACAACCTCAGTCGCTACACTGCACTGACATCAACACTGCAAATCAAGACAAAGTTGTCGAGAAAAGTACAAGGTGAACAACTTCGGTACAATTACCTTGAACTTGTAAAGTATGCCTGCGTATCCACTTACACTGAGTAGTACTCCCTCTGCCCTCTCAACTTCAGTACAATTTTGTATTCAAGTTAGTATAAAATTGAGATACTTAGAACGGAGGGAGTAGTAGTTATGCCTTTGCTCACTCAAGTTCCTCAAAAGTATAATCTTGTCCCTCGCACTTTGCGCATGTAAGCATATTGGATCGCAAAAAAACACAGCATTGCTTGGATTTTTTTAGAATTTACTGTCCATCTGGTCAAACCCGGTCAAAGTGGTAAAAATCTGAGTTTGGACTAAACTTACGCGGTTTTGAGACTTGAAGGACCAAATGTGTACCAAAAAATCTTAAGTGACCAAGTCTATATTTTCGGGAAACTTGAGGGACCAAAAACATAATTTTCTCTATAGTATATTAACGCTAGACACACCGAGGCTTCGTTTGACATGAGAGGTTTCGGGGGGTATCGAGTGGATTTTTCACGTGTGGCCCGGAACCCTCTACAATCCTCCTTGGCCCATTTGGCAGACGAGGTTTTGCTAGCGCAATCCACATGATTCCCCGTCGATCCGCCTCGAACCATGCGGGTCAGAAGGCATGAGGAGGCCCTTGTGGAATTGGAGCCACGCGCGAGACCGAGCCTTCTCCTCACGCTGCTGGCGGCAGCAGCCGTCCTCGCGGAGGGGATGTGTGGCTGGAGGGGATGTGTGGCTGGAGAAGGATTTAAGCTTTCAAGGGGATTGGGTGAAAGAGGAGGATTCACCAAATCCTCTAAAATCCCCTCCTCCCAAAACCTCCACGATCCCTTCCTGTCAAACAAAGCCCGAGGATGTCAAAATTCCCTTCGCTGTAAACATGCTTTCTGCTCCTCTTCCTTTGCAAGGAAGTCTGTCCGGCATCTCCTTGATAGGCCCTAACACAAGGGCCGACATCATGTTTTTGGTCATCGCAGTTGCAAGCATGCATGCATGCACGGTCTCTCACAGGAAAACCTAAACTAGTTCGTACCCCACCAATTTAACAGAGATCGTCGTAGTACTCCTGGTTACTTACTATACTTGGACGAATATCGGGAAAAGAAGAGACCGGCCTACTGACTGTAATAATTCTTAATCAGCTGTGAGCCAATCATATCATATTACACACTAGCTACATCCATCCAGGCATCCAGCTGCTTCCCTCTCACGGAGCACAAAAGAAACATACATTCAGCTAGCTCAGGTAGAATATCACAGTAGCTGCTCGATCGGAACCAACTTACCGCGCATAAATAATGCGATGAGAGGGGGCCCTAGCTCGCTCGCGAGATACACATACATATATAAAGGGCCAAGAGCAGGCGCAATGAGTGTGTAGGCGGTAGTGGGATTTCATCTTCACCGTTGCGAGTCAGGAGAGATATATAGCAAAGATACCACCGGCCGGCCGGGACAAATGGATAGAGAAGATGAGATGGAGATGGAGATCGGAGCAGAGGCAGTAGCGCAGGTGATGGCGCCGCCGTCTCGGTTCAGGAGGGTATGCGTCTTCTGCGGGAGCAGCAAGGGCAACAAGATGAGCTACCAGGATGCCGCCGTTGAGCTTGGCCAGGAGCTGGTACGTACTCTACTCACTCGTCTTCTCTCTCTCTCTCTGGCTAGTTTTTCACATCATTTCTCAACTCCAGCGCTAGTTTCCTTGATTGTTTCCGCTCAAGTGTTCTTCTCCGCATTAGCTAGCCAGCTCCATTCTGTCTTGTCACTTGAATCTTGGCTTGGTGCTCAAAGAGTGAAACCGGATGATGTTTTCTGAACACACTTGCTCGATCTTGTTGTGAACTTGTGGTTGCTTTTACAAGGCTTGAGGGTCTGTGGTTTTCTGCATGGGTTCATGTAGCCGAGCTTATTCGTCGACTACTCACAAAGACAAGACATACCAGCTAGCTAGTTTGTGCAGTACGTACATGCATTTGCCCAACTTTTGGTGTTCTGCCAGGCTCGCCCGTCTAATGCCCTTAATTTGTTTTCCGCAAGCTAAATATGGACAATAGTGTAATAACAGTAGATGCGTGACATTATACAAGATGAGAAATGCCCATAAATTAACTTTTCTCTCCAATGTTTATTGCCATGGTTGTTTCACCACACCAGGTAGCAAGGAACATTGATCTGGTGTACGGAGGAGGAAGCGTGGGGCTCATGGGCCTGGTCTCTCAAGCGGTCTACAGCGGAGGAAGGCATGTCATCGGGTATGTAAACAAACAAACAAACAGCCATGATGATTCATTCTTCAGCATGTACTACCGCTTCTGTACTGTGGAGCGTGAAAAGAATAGTCGTTGGAGACTTGCAAGATGGCAAGGAGAGCAAAACAGAGTCGTATGGGTCGATTCCTCCAGTTGCTACACACATAATGCCAGTATATAATTTGTCATCTTGCTGTCCCTATGCAGGGTGATTCCCAAGACTCTCATGCCTAGAGAGGTAACAATAACATTCCCACGCCTGCACCTTCCAACATTTCTGCCATTGTTTAATCACCTGCAGTGCAATGATTCCCATGAATTCTACATCCGTTTTTATCTTTTCCCACCCTTTGAACCGACATTTGTATTTACTACTCAAATTTGTATGTAATGACCGGACCCCAGTAGAGAAGCACGTAATTAAGCATGATGTTTTTATTTTTTATTTTTCACAAAGCTTGTTTATCTCTCCTGGTAGTGGAAAACAAGGATACATGGATGCAATCTTATCTGCTCTCTTTTGAAGAAAGATCACATGCATGGAATGTTCAGTGAAATCTTGTGTCCTTTTATTTTGGAGTTGATATCTCGCTGATCTTGACTGCCGCATCTAGTGCCTGCCCCCTTTTGTTCTTAATCAAGGCCTTTATGAGCCTTTAATCTGCAGATACTGACTTTGTTAACCCAAAAGAAATGTGTCAATTATTTTACACAACAGCACCATGATTACCTCCCCTGACCCTTGCATGCATTGCCCTGCGGATTACAATATAGTACCATTTGCAGAAAGTTGTCGTCCTTGACCCCCCGTCCCTAGTGTCCCTGTCTTAGATTGGGCTTTTAACACACATGCATTGATGCATGTAGCTAGTGTTCTTGATGCTGCCTGTGGCTGTGGGTGCTGCATGCAGATAACAGGTGAGACGGTGGGGGAGGTGAAGGAGGTGGCGGGTATGCACCAAAGGAAGGCTGAGATGGCCAGGCAATCTGATGCCTTTATAGCGCTCCCTGGTTAGTCCTTCGATCCTCCTGATAACACCTGCAAATCTCTACCAACTTCTTCAGTCGACATGCAGCTTTGTTGTATGCTACGTAGCTTTTGATGGTCGTCGCTTTCTGATCTCATGGTTAGTGGAAAGTGTGTGTGTAAAGAGGAAATAGGATCGATGCGTGCATGAGTATGGGGTTGACTTTGACCTCATAAATCCACTTGCTAGTTTTCTTAGATTTCTTTTTTGAGAAAAGCTAGTTTCTTTTTCCCGATGATCCACTTGCCAGTCCAGTAGTGGACTTGTGGTGGAAGCATGGCCTGTACTTTTGAGAGTCCACTTCTGTTGTTGGGTCACACAACACACATGAGAAAAGGCCCATGAGAGGAGTAATCTTGGATGAGGCCTGGATGTGGTTATCATGAAATACGCCTGCGCTTTTCATAAAAGAACTTACATGAACCTTTTTTCGTTACAAAAAAGGAAACTGTAAAGAAAACACTTAAAAAGAAACATGATATCTGAGCAAAATCACTTACTCAGATTTTAGATCCTTTTTCAGAACAAAGCAAAACCACCTGTATTGACATGTAAAACTCTGATCCTGCAGGGGGCTATGGAACACTTGAGGAGCTCCTGGAAGTAATCACATGGGCCCAGCTTGGCATCCACGACAAGCCGGTATGTACCGTGGTTCATGTCTAGACCGCTCTTCGTCTTCTGCGTCACATGAAATATAAACCGCCATGATGGCTTTTCTCTAAAAAAAACTACGTACTGACCTTCCCTAAAAAGAAACGAAAAAAAAAAACAAAAAACTACGTAGTACTGACCTGCACGCGCAGATCGAGGAAACTAACAAAAAACCGCATTCAGTCTGACGCCCGGGAAACGTGTGTCGCAGGTCGGGCTGCTGAACGTGGACGGCTACTACAACGCCCTGCTGTGTTTCATCGACAATGCCGTGGATGAAGGATTCATCAAGCCCACTGCGCGCCACATCATCGTGCTGGCTCCCACGCCCAAGGAACTGCTCGACAAGCTGGAGGTAGGTACCTTCATTACCTGACACATCGCCTCCAGCTTCTTTCATCATCATCACCATGCATCTGAAACTGAAAGGAACAAATCTCCATGCAGGAGTACTCTCCTCGGCACGAAGAGGTCGTGCCCAGGACGAAGTGGGAGACGACGGAGCAGCTGAGCTGCTGCAAGATCCCTGCGCTGAAAGAGGGCACGGTGATCGTCCCGGCGCAGCGAGGAAGCATGCTGTGAGTTCGGTCAGGTTCCGAGGGGGGCTCTGAGTTAACCCTGTTGCCGGCGGATGCGCAAGCTGCAAATCTAGAGCGCGCCGTAGCCGCATTGCCTTGTTTTAGTTCCTGTAGCTCTGGTAGAACGTGTCTAGTGTCGGGACTGTCGATTGATCACTGATGTACGTAGTCGTGTGTTATGTGCTATGAGGTGTAGAGTTAAGATTCAGATGTCATCGATTAATTTGGAATCTGTGTGGCGGGTATGCTACAGTTGTGTAGAGCCAAGGTTCAAATGGATCAATTCCAGCGTCCAACTATACCTTTTACATATGCATAGAGTATGGACCCTAAAAAAACATATGCATAGAGTATGCCCCAAACTCTTTTACGCCGTGACGGTATGTAATGGCAGATCTGGCACCATCCACATTCTTTGAGATTTGTGCGACTGAGGCCCACTACGGACGGTTGTATATGTATGTATTGCACACTTCAGCTTTTACATATTTCAGAGTCAAATCACTGCCGAGTCCTACCAGCATAGTCAGAAAAAAGACACATCGTGGTACACATCTTTCTCTTTTCCCACTCAAGCACACATACTCTCTCTCTCTCTCTCTCTCTCTCTCTCTCTCTCTCTCTCTCTCTCTCTCTCTCTCTCTCTCTCTCTTAAATCCATCACTTTTATTTTCTTTTTCATAATTTGGATGATTCAAATCTCTTTAACAAAAATTCCATTTATTTTTTAATATATTTGAACTATTTGCGGCAAGACCTTTAGACAAGATCAAACCTGGATGCATTTGAACGCGTTTAGTTTTTGACATTTCACATTTCATATGTGAAAAAAAACCTATTTCGCTAGAAAAATGTGAAACAAACCTATTTCACTGGAAACCTATTTACCCCAAACATAAAACTGAAATGTCAATTTGTGAAACTGATTATTTAAGAATGTGTAACTGTTTATTTTCAAAAGAGTGAAACATGTTATTTCAAAAATGTGAAATTGAATAGATGTGTTCTTTTGTGAAACAAGCCAGTGCAAGATGAAATTTAAGTTCCAAAAATGAAAACAATATGAAACTAAAATGTCAACTTGTGAAAGTGATTATTTGGAATGAGTGAAATATGCTATTGTCAAATCTTTTTTGAAATGAGTGAAATATGTTAGTATGAAATGAGTGAAATATGTTTTTATAAAATCTTTTTTGAAATGAGTGATATATGTTATTGTGGTTTTTTTTGGAAATAAGTGAAGTATGTTATATGAAATGAGTGAAATATGTTTTAAAATGTGTGAAATCCTTTTTATAAAGAGCGAAATATGCTATTCTGAAATGAGTGAAATATGTTATTATAAAATTCTAAATGAGTGAAATCTTTTATTGGGAAATGACTGAAATATGTTATGATGAAATATTTTTTGAAATGAGTGAAATATATTATATGAACTGAGTGAAATATGTGTTGAAATGAGCGGAATTTGTTTGAAAATGAGCGAAATATGTTATTTGTGAAATGGCTGAAACATGTTATTCGGAAAATGAATGAAATATGTTATTAATAAAAAAATCTATATGAGTGAAATATGTTTTGTGAAATTGATTTTGTTAACTCGTTTGGAATATATTCAAGGCTTTTTAAAGGTCACTTCACCATGAGTTCAAATATATTTAAAAAAACTAAATCAAAATTTTGATTAAAGAGATATGAATGATTTTAAGTTAGCAATGGTTAAATAAATGGATGAATTGGTTTGGGAGAGAGAAGAGAGAGAATGGGCATCGGGGATCTTCCGGGAGCAACTAGTTGACGAGCGCTCCTTCGGGAGCCTCGCAATGATCACTTCGCGGTTGGCGCGCTCTCAGCGCTCCCTCCGTATTTTTTTTATTTTTCCGCATGCATATTCAGCTTTTTCAGCGGGGTTTTCTTTTTTTTTTGACTTTTTAGTTTTCTATCGGTCTTCTAGCTTTTGGATCAAAAAAATATTCCAAAAAAATTACGCGAAAAAACGTGTTTTCTTATTTTTGTTTTCGCGAAGGCACGGAAAAAAAATGTGTTCTTTGTTTTTTTCTTTCCGCAAGAGGTATGGTTTTGCTTCCGCGAGATGCATGGTTGTGCTTTCGCGAGAGGCACGGCCGTGCCTCTCGGAAACGGAAAAAATGTGCTTTATGTTTTTTTTCCTTCCGCGAGAGACATAGCCGTGCCTTTCAAAAACAAAAAATATATATGTTTTCTATTTTTTTTCTTCCGCGAAGAGGTATGGTTGTGCTTTCGCAAGAGGCATGGCCGTGCCTCTCGGAAACAAAAAAAAGTGTCTTATTATTATTATTTTTCCTTCCGTGAGAGGCACGGTTTTGCTTCCGAGAGACACGATTGTACTTTCTCGAGAGGCATGGCCGTGCCTCTTTCAGAAGAGAAAATACGGTGTTCCCGGTTCTGTTCTTTTGTCTGTTTTTTCCTCTGGTTTTTTCCATGGGAAAAAAGTTCATCAAAATTTGTCAACATGATATCTAGTTTTGAAGATCTCGACGTGAGGAATCCAACGGTGAAAACGTTTCAAGATTCAGACGCACGACTTAAGAGATAAAACATTTTGAATAAAGGAATCTATGAAAAAAGAAAAAACTCCCACGTTACGACAAATGGCACACATGAAGCGCGTCATTTGTCACAACCTGAGAAGGGGGAATGATCTTTGCAGTGAGTACTATTCAATTAGTGATTTTGCGATCTTCCTGTATGCTATGGGGACTGACTTTTTTTTTGAGCAAGCTGAGGGGAGCAACTATGTATCACTTGTAGCGAGGTAGAAGCACGCATCGCCTGAAGGAACACATCTGGTGGGCCGGCCCAGTGACAGGTTTCTTCATTTGCAACTCAGTTTTGTCTTTTCTCTCATTTTTTTATTTTTTTTCTTTTTTTCCTTTTTACTTTTGTTTGTATTTTTAAAATATAACTAAAACTACAAATATTCCAGAATGATTACTTAAGCATTGAAAGAAAATGTTTGTCCAGTGTTCAAAAAATGTTGATAGCACAAAAAAATGTTCACGTGTTTCGAACAAAATGTAGTAAAACTATAAAAAAATTAATCATGTATTAAATATATAAAAATATTGCTGATGTATAGGACAAATGTACAACGTGTACAAGAAAAGGTAGTCACTAAAACATAATTTGAAAAAAAATTTACTCATGTTAAACTACTGTAAAAAAACGTTTATGATGTATACCAAAAATGTACAATAATCATGAAAAAAATTATACATCAAAACATATATTTGGATGTACAATGTGCATGAAAAAAGTAGAAATCAAAAAATATATTTGGAAAAATGTTAATTATGTATGTGAAAATTTTTTCTAATGTATACCAAAAGAGTGCAACTTACATGAAAAAAGTAGATATCAAAACATATATTAGGGAAAATGTTAATTATGTATTTGAAAAATGTTAAACATGTATAGAAAATGTCTGTGGTCTATACGAAAAATGTACATCGTGTCTGTAGAAAAGTAGACATGTGTTGGGAAAAAGCAAAAAGAAGAAAACTGATAAAAATCGAAAGAAAAAAGAAAAGAAATAAAAATCAAAACAAAACCGAAATGGAGGTGGCCACCCCAGGATCGCCCTTGGACCTGATGGTCTTAATGATGAATTCTTCCAAAAGAATTGGGACATGGTGAATATGGACATGTTTGAGCTCTTAAATGACTTCTGTAAAGATAGACTAGACATTAAAAAGACTAAATTATGGGATCATGTCACTAGTACCCAAACAGAGAAATGTTGATAGGATGGAAAAATATAGGGTTATATGTTTTACTCAATGTTGTCTTCAAACTTATTACCAAGGTGCTAGTTAGTGGATGCGCAAAGTGATTTGGTGTGTTATTAGGGCTTTCGAGACAACCTTCCAGCAAGGGAAGTTCATTCTTGAAGGGGTAGTCCTTTTACATGAGACTCTGAATGACCTACACAAAAGGGAAAAGACTCTATGATCATGTTTAAAATAGTTTTTGGAAAAAAAACATTGAAAAGATCAAGCGATCTTTATTACTCCAAATGTTAGAGATGAAGAACTTCCCTAACAAATGGAATGATTGGGTTATGACGATTGTCACTACAGGGATGATTGTTGTTGAGGTTAATAATGAAATTGGGCCACTTCAAAACATTCCAGGGTCTTAGACAGGGTGACCATTTGCCCCCTTCCTCTTTGACTTTGATGATGATGGCTTGTCCATAATGATAGATAGAGTTATGGAAAATAATCTTCTCCCTAGCCTTTCGACTCATGCTGCATATGGTGGGGTACCTATCTCGCAGTATGCTAATATCATACTTCTCTTTCTGAATGACCTTGAGCAGGCAAGAAACCTTGAGTTCATTTTATGCCTCTTTGAACTCATGTCATGACTAAAATAAATGTTCATAAATGTAATATTTCCATGTTAGGTGATGATGTGACTAAGGGGCTGAATTTGAGGAAATCTTGACTTGAAAGACTGGAAGCTTACCCATTCAATATTTGGGCATTCCCGTTGATGAGAAAAGAATTAGAAAAAGTAATTGGAGTAGAATTGTGCAAAAAACTTGGAGGACAGATTAGAATGTTGGCAGAGTAGGCTTATAAAAGTAAATGTGCACTCATAGCAAAATGCAAGATTAATGTCTCCCTTTTCTCGATATATACATTGCTCTTTGCATTTGCATGTCGACTTCTAATATGAGCGCTCAGCCGTGACAATGTACACGCCGCTCAGATGCACACAACTTAACTTGCAGATGAACGTGCCAATCATTCGGCCAGATGGAGATGGTATTCTATGTTGGAAATTACACCCTTCAAGGAAATGCACATCGAAATCCTCCTATAGGACATGCCTACAGGATTTAGAACAAAGAGAGGCAGCCATACCTAGTCAGGTAACTCGGGAAGTTAAACAATTGCTCAAACAAGTGTCGAAGGAAAAGAATATTATGCCTAGAGTGCAAAATTTTGCTTGGAGACTATTGGGAAAAAGCAATCCCAACAGGTAAGAGAGCAGGAAAATATTCCAGTCGCATCAAAAAACTATATTAGGTGTAACCAAAAATAAAATGACATGCATCTATTTTTTACCTGTCCTCTTGCAAAAGTTGCATGGATATCCCAACCATGGTTCATCAAATATGAAATTCTATCAAATACTTGCAGCGATACAACAACTATTCTTCATGTTTTACTTCACTCATGGCACCCCCAAGCTACTCTAATAAATATCATGACTTTTTTGTGGTGCATATGGAAGGCCAGGAATGACACTCTTTTGCTAGAAAAGAAACAAAATCCACACAAATTTACCAAGCTAAGCAGGCCATCTTAAAGAACTAAGAAGTAGCTCTTCAAACAGATTTTGAAGGAACAAATATTAGACAAAACATGCTGAACATTAACAGGTCTTTACATTACAACAACAAGGCCATGGAAAAGTTATACCGGACGCTGCTTCAAACTACAAAATTTTCACAGATGCATCATGGAGAGAAGACGTGCAAAATATCACAAGGATTGGACTATATATCCAAATAGAGGAAGATCGCCAAGAAATGGACATCATCATTCTTTCTATGGAAGAAAGAGTTTGTTCTCCTCTCTAGGCTGAAGCTCTAGGTTTATAGGTGGCAACCCATGTTGTTATTGCGCTCAAGGAAGAGGCCATACCATTCTACACAGACAATCAAATTTTGGCTAAGGATGCAAAGTCTAGAGATATTCGAAATAATCACGGTATTGAGAAATTAGGAGTCACCTAGGAATGTTTTTGCCACCACTAGTCACATTTAGACAAATGTACGTTTCATTCCCATGAATCTCAACAATAGGGCTCATAATAATGTTGTCGTGCATAATACTCAAATCTCAATGTTAGCCCTAAGAGCATCTATAGCTGGACATGCCAAATATGACACCCTATACGCCCATGGGCGCACCCGGGTGCGCCCGCAGACAGTGACCGGACAGTCCCCAAATCAGCTCATCCACAACCGCGTATCTCATATCCGGCATCCTATATCCATAATAAATCATGCAACGTAGTACATAGATCACCAGACGCCCAAAATCAACAAGAAACAGACTCTAGATTGATAGCAAACAATCATAATTCACATATAACATCACCAAAAGATCATCAGACCAGCAAAGTTCACACAGTTCAAACGTCCGGCAAATTCTAAATAGATACTAGGAGCTAGATATGAGAGAACGGAGCTTCACCACTTCCTCGCCCACCCTTTGCCCTTCCGGTTGTCGGCTCTACTGTAGATGTCTGTAGCAGGAGGTAGATCGATGTCGGAGCCGTAGGAGTCGAACCCGTCATCAGAGGAGGAATCAAAGATGACGATGTAGCCCTTCAAGCGTCCGACGATGCAGTCCTGCTACCACTTCAGCTTGGCCACCCTCGCCGCCTCCGGACCTCCTGCCTGGACTGCTCAATGCTGAGCCGGAGCACCTTGGCATTGAGCCTCCGAAGCCGCTGGGCATCCGTCTCTGCCGTCGTAAGTGACCGGCGGTACACCCACTGGAGGAGACGCTCATTCTTGTAGGGCATCGCCGACATCACGCGAGGGTGGCGGATGGACTGCGCAGCCGCATTCGACGCGACCCCATCTCCCTTGCTCTCTGCCTCTCGCGATAGGCAGTGCATGCCTCCAATTCCGAAGTGCACATCTGCGGTGCTGGTGGAGCGGGCAGTAGAATCCATCACTACCCGCGTGGAGCAGCGGACCGAGGTGGAGGAGGCCGATGGACGGGTGGCGCCGATTGAGCTACCCTCGCAGATCCGTGCGCGGGGCAGGAAGGGTCAGTGCCAGCGTCGGCGCTGCGATTGCGGGCGATAGCCGGTGTCGCACCTGAACCGGAGTTGCCGCCCATATCCACACAGGAGCGCTCCAGCGCGATGTGGAGGGCTAGCTCGTCCTCGTCTGCGGCACCATCACAAAGGAAGGCATCCCACTCGTCGTCGCCTGAGCCGCCGAAGTGGCTGCCGGTGCTGGACATGGTCGCCGACTCTCGGGAGTTGACGGATTGGAGCAAAGGGGAGCCGAGTGAAGTGAGGCTAGGGTTTGCTCCGGATGGGGATTTTGTGAGGTCGGGTGGTCCAGAGGTGGGTCGGGCAGACATGGCGGACGCGCTCAGGCGTGCCCAGGCCGCCTCATATCCTCCCTATATTTGGGCTGAATATGAGGGGTGCCGGTCAGCCCGGACGTTTAAGGGTGGTTTGAGGCGCTCGGTTGGGTCGGTTTTTTGTGACCAGTCGGCCCACCCGAGCATTTGATACGGGTTTGGGGTTCCCGACTGTAGATTCTCTAAGATTATCTACAGCCGGGCGCCTCAAACTCGCCTCATACGCCCGGGCGGGCCGCCCGGTCACGTTTTTTCGACCCAGACGGGCTCCTTAAATGGGCCTCAAAAGTCCGGGCTGACCAGCACCCCCCATATCCGGCCCAAATATGTGGTGGATATTGGGCGCCCGGGCACGCCCGCCACATGGGCAGGCGAAGGGGTCCCACGCGGACTCGCCCAGAAACCCCGCGGTCAGACGGAGGCCTCCTCTATCACCGCGGTGTGGACGCCGCATGGCACCGCTCTGGCAAACCGCCTGAGATAAATCGGCCTATTTAAGTTGGCCGGAGTCCCGCAACCCTAGTCCATCCTATTGGGAAACGTAGCATGCAATTTCAAAAAAATTCCTACGCTCACGCAAGATCTATCTAGGAGATGCATAGCAATGAGAGGGGAGAGCATCTTTATACCCTTGAATATAACAAAATGGAAGCGTTTATCAACGCGTTTGATGTAGTCGTACACCTTTACGATCCGTCCCGATCAAGTACCGAACATACAACACCTACCCGTTCAGCACACGTTCAGCTCGATGACGTCCTCGCCTTCTTGATCCAGCAAGACGGGCGAAGTAGTAGATGAGTTCCGGCAGCACGACAGCGTGGTGCCGGTTGGTGATGAAGAACAATCTCCGTAGGGCTTCGCCAAGCACTACAGAAACTAGACGGGGGATAAACTAGAGGGGACGGGGTTGCCGACACGCGGCTTGGTGAATCTTAATGTGTCTTGGGTGCTAGCCCTGCCCCTCTATTTATATGTTGAGCCTTGGGGTTGAAACTTGGAGTAAAAGCCTCCTCAAAGTAGGTTTTGCCTGAAAGGTAAGAGTCCTTCTCGGACTCCAGGGCTAGACGTTAGGGTTCCCGGCCTCTACCCCCTAGACGCCAGGGTTCCTGATGTCTAGCCTCTGGTCTCCGCAAAACTTCCTTTTGCACTTTCCAAAAACCTCGTGGGCTTTCCCCTTTGGCCCAAATAAAATGTTCTCGTACCCAAACATTTCGCGAAACATCCGGAACCCCTTCCGGAAATCAAACACTACTATCCCATATATCAGTCTTTACCTCTGGACCATTCCGGAGCTCCTCATCATGTCCATGATCTCATCTAGGACTCCAAACAACATTCGCACCAACATACATAACTCATATAGTACTATATCGTCAACGAACGTTAAGCGTGTGGACCCTACGGGTTCGAGAACTATGTAGACATGACCGAGACACCTCTTCGGTCAATAACCAATAGCGGAAACTGGATGCCCATATTGGCTCCTACATATTCTACGAAGATATTTATCGGTCGAACCTTATGACAACATATGTTATTCCCTTTATCCATCGGTATGTTACTTGCCCGAGATTCGATCAACGGTATCCACATACCTAGTTCAATCTCATTACCGGCAAGTCTCTTTACTCGCTCCGTAATACATCATCTTGTAACTAACTCATTAGTCACTTTGGTTGCAAGGCTTCCTATGATGTGTATTATCGAGAGGGCCCAGAGATACCTCTCCGATACTCAGAGTGACAAATCCTAATGTCGATCCATGCCAACCCAACAAACACCTTCGGAGATACCTGTAGAGCATCTTTATAATCACCCAGTTATGTTGTGACGTTTGATAGCACATAAAGTATTCCTCTGGTATCCAGGAGTTGCATAATCTCATAGTCGAAGGAATATGTATTTGACATGAAGAAAGTAATAGCAATAGAACTGAACGATCAATATGCTAAGCTAAGAGGATGGGTCTTGTCCATCACATCATTCTCCTAATGATGTGACCCCGTTCATCAAATGACAACACATGTCTATGGTTAGGAAACTTAACCATCTTAGATTAACGAGCTAGTCTAGTAGAGGCTTACTAGGGACACAGTGATTTGTCTATGTATCCACACATTTATCAAGTTTCCGGTTAATACAATTCTAGCATGAATAATAAGCATTTATCATGATATAAGGAAATATAAAATAACAACTTTATTATTGCCTCTAGGGCATATTTCCTTCAGTCTCCCACTTGCACTAGAGTCAATAATCTAGTTCACATCGCCATGAGATTAAACACCAATAGTTCACATATTTATGTGATTAACAACCATAGTTCACATCGTCATTTGACCAACACACAAAGGGTTTACTAGAGTCAATAATCTAGTTCACATCGCCATGTGATTAATGCCCAAAGAGTACTAAGGTGCGATCATGTTTTACTTGTGAGAGAGGTTTAGTCACCGGGTCTGCCGCATTCAGATCCATATGTATTTTGCAAATTTCTATGTCTACAATGCTCTGCATGGAGCTACTTTAGCTAATTTCTCTCACTTTTAATATGTATCCATATTGAGACTCAGAGTCATCCGGATTAGTGTTAAAGCTTGTATCGACGTAACCCTTTATGACGAACTCTTTGTCACCTCCATAACTGAGAAATATTTCCTTAGTCCTCTAAGAATAATTTTGACCGTTGTCTAGTGATCTACTCCTGGATCATTATTGTACCCCCTTGCCAAACTCATGGCAAGGCACACAACAAGTCTGGTATACAGCATAGCATACTTTATAGAACCTATGGTTGAGGCATAGGGAATGACTTTCCACTACTGCAGGATGCTGCTAACGCGACACTACGATCAGAGACCCTTCGAGAAACTATGTGCGATGCAATAATCGCAAACGGTGGTGTATGAAAACCGTCAAAAATGTGTAAAACATTTGCGATGACGGATGCATCAAACACGGTTCAGATTTTAGTTGCATGTGCGATGAAGGGCATACGATTCAGTTCAATTAACTGTTTGCGATGAGGAGGAACAAAAGAAACGGGCAGCCAGATGAAGGCGTGCGTGATACATAGCAGACGGTTCACTCAGATGAACTATTTGTGATGAGGAGGAACAAAAGAAACGAGCAACCAGATGAAGGTGTGTGCGATATACAACATACGGTTCACTCGGATGAACTGTTTGTGATTAGGAAACACAAAAGAAACGGTCAGCCAGATCAAGGTGTGTGCGATATACACATGCGGTCACTCGGCCCTTATTGCCAGTGTGTGACCTCTGTGGCAACCATTCGCTCCCCAGACGCCTCTTCGTGTACCGTGGCAACCGTCCACCGACTCTTCGCCTTTCCCTCTCGATTTGGGACTGCTGTCACACGCTAGCTCTTCCTCCCTCCTCCATTTTCCTTCACCCTTCCTTCCGCCATTGTTCGACCGTCTTCTCCATGGAGGGAACGGGCCAGAAACGACCCCGTTATTCTTGCCCCGATCTGAATGATGACGCGATGGAGGAACTCATTGATCGGTGTGATGTCATCACCTCGGCTAGCATGGAAGGTTCGTTCAAGACCATTCTCGAATCAACTAATAACATCATTACAAGGAACCCAAGGGTCTAGGAGCCGTTTGATCTCCCCTATCTTCTTCGCCATGACCCTGCTGACTGGCACAGGGACGAGGGAAGCCTCGCCTTGTGTAAGTTGATCTCGCTTGATAATGATATGTATGATGTTAAGATGCCATCGCTTGAGGGTAAGGCTTGGGCAGGCGCAAATGGAGATTGGGTTGTTTATATTGGGTACAACTGCGAGTGGGAACTTGTGAATGTGTACACCCGTCATCGGGTTCCACTTCCAAAAATCTCAGACGACTGCCCAGAGGTTGAGTACACCGGTATTCTACGTGAGTTCAAATATGATCATGCTGACTGTCGTCTACGGAAGATAGCAATTTGTCGAGTTCCCAGCCTCTCTTGGGATTACACGAACTATGAAGTTGTTGCTATCTTCGACAAGCTTGTTGCTGTCCTTACTTCCATGCCTTGATGGATATTGCTCAAAAATCAATTTATGTACACGGATGAGTACTGTGATGCAATTCAATACGAGGGTCTTGTGTTTGCTGCCACCACTCGTGGCACTGTTTTTGCATGGAATCCTGATGCTTTCGGTACGTTTTTCTTCCTCCGTAATTATAATTGTTTCATCCACATGCATGCGGGTTAGCTAGTTTCCCTTTACTAATTAACCTTCTTGTGTTTCCAAGGTCCTGTGAACATTCCACCACCTATACTTGAAATTTTTTACGAGCATGAGGACGAGCAGGACCCATATACTCAGTGGCGCCTGGCAACTTATTCCGATGGATCACCTCTTCTTGTCTGTATAAAGGGCACTGCTGATGTTACTAAGGAAGCAGGTGTTGTCTCGCATGGTCGCACTCTCCAGACCTATTCCAACATCCGTTGCAGGGTATTCAGGATGGATACTAGTGTACTAGCGCCAACACCTTCTCCCTGGTTCAATATTGAAAGTCTTGGATGAAACTCGCCCTTCCTTGGACAAAACTATCCAATGATGGTGGAAGGAGATCCAGCTGCTATTGACACAACGTTACTACCATTTATGAGAAGCAATTGTATCTATACCTCGGACATTACTATGCTTCCCTACCGTCCCAATATGGGTCCTGACATAGGCCGCTTCAGCCTCGATGATCAGTCCTGCGTTGGTCTCGAGATTGATAGTAGCTGGCCCTTCCCACAGAATCACTTCTGGTTCAAAGCAAGTGTTTCCAATGCCGACGAGTGGTTGAGCTGAAGTTCATTTCATCGCTTTGTTATTTGTTGTGTGAGAAAAACTTTACTAGAATGTTTTGTTGGAAATGATCTATAATCCAACATGTATCCTCGTTGTCGTTGTGGGTTGATGACTTCTTGTATGTAATCAATGGTACATTTGCATATGCGTCCATCAACTCACGCCTGCTAGTGGTGTCCATATGAACAGTGCTAGTGATTTTAGTTGCAAAAATTAGATAGTGCTAGTGATTTGTAGCTGCATATTTTGGCAAATTGCAGTGTTACAAGGTTGACAAATGGCAATGTTACTAGATAAACAAATGTCAATCTTTCCAGTTTGACAAATGGCAACATACCCAAAATGATAGATATGCAAATCTTACCCAATTGTTTGTACGTGCTTGCACACGGATCATGCAAAACAACCGTTTGCGTTGAAGGGATGCAGAAATCCTGCTCGGCACATTTTCCCTTGGCTTCCTAGGGAAGCTGTCGGTTTGCATACGGGTCTTCTAACTAAATCGTTTGCGATGAGTGTTTTATATTTAAAAACCATTGAATTTTTTTTCAAAAGAAAATCGTTTGATAAGTCTGTACATTAAGAAAGAAAAATGCAAGTTCATTCAAACCATATCTTTCATTCAGTCACACTACGAATTTATATTCATATGATCGAGAATTCGAGATACAGTATTAAACCCCCAAAAAACTATTTCTAGCGGTGGCGGAGGCGGCGTGCCGCGCCGTCGTTGTCGTTGTCGTCCTCCGGGACGCCGTTGTTGAAGTCTTCAAGGCAGCACAAAATGTTCTTCACTTGTAAATCAAACATCATGTCATCGCGCGATCGATGGGCGGGGCGCGGGAGGACGGCAACTGGCGCCGCTAAGAGGTAGCGGTCGACGACAGCGTCCCATGCCGCTGAGGGGGGCGCGCGCACAGGCACGGGCACGGGCGTGGTGGGTGCAGCCAAACGTACGGGGACCGGCACCGCGGTGGGTGGAGGGGTGCGCACGGGCAGGGGCAGATGCGTGGCGGGTGCAGCCAAACGCACGGGGGCCGGCGCCACAATGTGTGGAGGGGCGCGCACGGGCACGGGTGCTGGCGCTGGCATGTACACGAGCTCACGTGGGTCCACGGAGACCTCGCTGATGCCCGCGGCTTCCAGCTCTGCGATAGTGCTCGGTGACCAACCCGTCAATGCTACGGGGATGGTCACTCGCATGGGCGCCAGGATGGGAGCTGGGACTGGAGCGGGGGCAGCAACCGCTGCGGCCAGCTCGTTCTGGGCCATGTCCATGAGGCCCCATTCCTCCTTATTTTCTATCTCTTCCGGCTCAGAGTCGACTTCACCAAACTTGAAGACTAGTGGCAGATGATCATTCTGCGCCATGGCATTGGTGAAGGTCTGTAGGAGGGAGGGTAATGGGAGGCGAATAGTAAGGCCGGCCGTATTAAATAGCGGCTCGGGCGCCATTAATGGAGAGGAAGGCGGGCGACCATGGAATTCAAAGGCCCCCATTTCCCAGTGAGCCTGCGCAGCGTACAGCTCACACGCTTCCCGGTGAGCCTGCGCATTGGAGGACAGCTTGCACGCCTCTCGGTCAGCCCGCGCACCGTACTGCGCTCGCACACCTCCCGTTCAGTCACAGTCAAGCAGCTGTCCGCACGACACCTCCTACAGCCATTAAAACCAAGACACATGGCGCCACGTGAATGGTTAACAAAATGCACATGGTTTGTATTATACAAACATTTGAGATATTAAAGTGGCAGCTATTTTTTCAAAATGCCTTTGTTGGCTGTCATTATTCAAGGGCGCCTTCTCCCAATATGGACACGAAAAATGCCACAACATGTCGGGTGCCATTCCATGATAGCATGCCAAGTTTCACGAATTTCAGACCAGTTTTGGATTTACTAGAATTTAAAAACCAGGCATTTCAATGTTTTGCCGGCAATCAACGGTGCCCTGGTGTTTGAAATTCATTCCCATTTCTTGCAAGGGACCTAAGCATGCACCCAAGGACACATATTTGATTTTTCAACCAATTTATATGCACTGGAGCATGTGCATGTAGTTCAAATTTGAATTATGCACATAAATGCATTGAAAACTCAGTTAATGCATAAAAATGTCCAAACGAACCCCGAAAAATCCCAAAATTTGACACAACACTCATGATGTTCTATGTTGACATGAGAAATTTTTTGAAAGCAATAAGAGGCAATGAATATCGTTTTGTTCCCAAAGGTCGGACGTTCCCTATCGAAACCATCATGCTTGTTGTGAGAAGCTCTGGTTTGTGAGAAACATATACCCGAACCTGCCCCAAATGGGACAATTTTTTTAACACGGCATGTTGATGCCGCTCCATGATAGCATGCCAAGTTTCATGAATTTCAGACGAGTTTTGGATTTACTAGAATTTTAAAACCAAGCATCTCAACGTTTTGCAGGCAATCAATAGTGCCCTACTGTTTGAATTTCATTCCCATCTCTTGCATGGGACCTAGAAATTTACCCAAGGACGTGAATGTGATTTTTCAACCAACTTTGGTGCATTGGATCATGTGCTTGTAGTTCAAATTTGAATTATGCACATAAAATGCCTAGAAAACCCAGTTAATGTATAAAAAGGCCAAACGAACCCCGAAAAATTCCAAGATTAAACACAACACTCTTGTTGTTCTATGTTGACACTAGAAATTTTTTGAAAGCAATAAGAGGCAACAGATATCGTCCCATCCCCAAAGGTGGTACGTTCCCTATCGAAACCATCATGCTTATTGTGAGAAGATCTGGTTCGTGAGAAGCTTATACCCAAACCATCCCCAAATGGGACAAAATTTTCACCACGGCATGTTGATGCCGCTCCATGATAGCATGCGAAGTTTCATGAATTTGAGATGAGTTTTGGATTTACTAGAGTTTAAAAACCAGGTATCTCAATGTTTTGCCGGCAATCAACACTGCCCTAGTGTTTGAAATTCATTCCCATCTCTTGCATGGGACCTAGAAATTCACCCAAGGGCACACATGTGATTTTTCAACCAACTTTAGTGCATTGGAGCATGTGCTTGTAGTTCAAATTTGAATTATGCACATAAATTGCCTAGAAAACCCAGTTAATGTATAAAAAGGCCAAACGAACCCCGAAAAATTCATTCCCATTTCTTGCATGGGACCTAAGCATGCACTGAAGGACACATATTTGATTTTTCAACCAATTTGTATGCTCCAAAGCATGTGCATGTAGTTTAATTTTGAATTGTGCACCTGAAATTTCTAGAAAACCAGTTTAATGTATAAAATGTCCAAACGAACCCTGAATAATTCCAATTCTTTTACGACACACATATAGTTGCATGTTCACTACAGATAAAAGGTCTAGCAATTCAAACAGTGTCCATTGCCGCTGTGAACCCATTTTGTAATTCAAATCAAGTAGATCCCACACGGTTTATTATGACCAATTGTGTGAGATGTAGTACAAAATATCTTGGAGCACCGTCGGTGTATAGTACGCCTATGGCTTATGCGAGAAGGTGCATTGGCTACAGTCCACAGCCGGCGTGTCAAGCACACTAGCTCGCTCCCCAAAAACTCCCGCCTTTGCATCCCTCGCAATCACGAAAATATCTACCGCTTGGAAGGTTTTAATGTTTGATAGCACACAATTAGTATGTGCGGACCGTGTGCGGTATGTGTTACTCCCGCTCTGCTTCAGTCCCTTGATTCAAATTTTTAGTAGCCCCGGCATTTTACTCCCGCCTCTGCATCCCTCACAATCTCAAAAATATCTGCTCGCCCTTGATCCAAATTTTCAGTAGCCACGCCTTGTTACTCCCGCCTAGTAAAATTTTCAGTTGCCGCAGTATTTCCTCAAACATAACCTCCGCTCACACAGACACACACAACCCTCGAAACCAATGGTAGGTCGTCGCCATCACCGGCGCCTCCATCCTCAACCTCTGCCTGTGTGCCGGGGAGCTCGAGGAGCCAATGGCCAAAAAGAGGTTTATCGCGGCCTTTTCGCCCGACGTCGGCGAGGTGGCCGCCGAGGTGTCCTCTTATCCTCCGCGGGCCCGATCCGCTGTTGTCGGTCCCCCGATCCGCCCGCCGCCGCGCCCCTATGCCGGTTCGAGGACTTTCCCGTCCTCCCCCGGACCCGGCAGCCGACGAAGTCCTACCTCGGGGTCCGACAGCAGCGGTGGGATGTGGGTCGCCGAGATTACAAATCGAGAGACCCACACCCGCCGGTGGCTCGGTAGCTTCCACACGGCCGAGCTCGCGGCCATGGAGTACGACTGCTGGCAGGTCCGCTACCACGGCGCGGCGGCTAGGCTCAATTTCCCCTTCGGCACACGTCCGTTCGACCTCGTTCCACCGGACCCGGGGTGGTGAGCTCGGCTATGGCGCGAGAGGTCCGCGAGGCGTGGGAGCGCCTCGAGGACAAGGCCTCTGACGAGTCCTACATGCAAGAGCTCCATTGCCAGCACCCTGAGCTCGTGGAGGCGGAGCTGGCGATCTTTGCCGGCGCGGAGGGCGGCGAGGTTATCGCGCTCTCCTCCGATGATGAGGTCGAAGGCGGCGAGGACGGCGGCGAGGTTATCGCGCTCTTCTCTGATGACGAGGTCGAAGGCGGCGGCGACGGCGGTGCGAAGGGTGTCGAGGTGGGCCCCGAGGACGGGGAGATCGACGTCGACGAGTGGAGGAGTGCCTTCCCCAATGACCCCGACGACGGTACTGGCCCAGACCCGGCTCGCGACACACCGTACATGACGAGGAAGGATTGGCTCGACCTCTACTTCGACCGAAAGTAGTTTAGCTTAGTTTACATTTATGTTTTATGGTCGGTTATGCAAAACTATCTATGTTTATGTTTGAATGCATGCTACTTTCGGTTGAACCTGCTTTGAACTTGATCAAATTCAAGTTTACAACCTTATGTTTAGGGGATCGACTAGAAAAGGCCAAAAATTGCTGGAGTATATATATATATATATCCACTAAGGGTTTTAGTCCTTTAACTTTTTAAGGATCGCCTAGAGATGTCCTTATGACTTGTTTATTTCAGTTCTTCACAATGTGATGCTCTATATGTGCAACTATTTGCCATGCAGTTCAATTTCATCAATAACAGTTTCAACAATACCACTATGAATTACGATATTTGGTTGTTATTAAGGATATTGCAGTTAACATGCCTTTTCATTTTTCAACTGTTGTTTAGCAACATACATTGTATTGAATGACTAAATATGCAATCCCAGGCTACATAGCAACAAGGAAGAGTGTTACCTTAATGTTCTGATGATGTCTAGATATACATGTAATAAAATCTTATATAATGGGATGGATGGAGTGTTGTACTACATCATTTTTCAATTTTTGTTTAGCTTCTAATATTAACTTGGTGCTTTAGGTACATATATCATTGCCAAAGATCCACACTTCGACCCTTTCTGCGTATGGGGCAATGAGATATTCATGAACCAGCATCAAGTGAGGAAACTGATAAAGATTGTTATTAAAATGGGTCAAAAGATTTCAATCGAACTATTTGTTTACACTTTATGCAAGACAACAGTGAACTGCAGGATGGTAAGTAAGAACCATGTAGCCTTCTTTTTACTGCGTGTAATGAGTTGTGTTAGATGACAATATCTAAAGCTTTTTTCTTTTGCAGTGGATCCTGAAGCAGTTTACTCAAGATTACCTCTCAAACTACATGATTGGCGCCCTGCCATCACAAGGGGTTAGACTAGAGTCCTGCATGCCTTCTGCATCTAGGAGAGCACAATAGGGCCATTCCGCTTCACCTTGTTCAACAATTGGAATGTCTATCGCCTCTTTCTTTACCATCTGTAATAGTACAACTATAGAACCCTGGTACATCATTCTTTATTTGGTGCATATGTAATTCTTAAACATATGTACCTGTAAATCGAATAATGCATTGGTTGTTTGAACCTGATGGATATGAATAAAGCTATAGCCTACTTTCAAGTTTAAATTAGGTACAATTTTAAATAGCATCAATTAAATTAGGGCGAAATTACATTGTGCAGGTCATTACGGCACACACGGTTGGTAAAACACAAACGTTTGTGATATACACCATAATCCGAGACAGTTCACAGAGAGGAAACGTGTGCAAGCATGCACACAGTTGCCGTTTGCAAAGCGTGTGTGATGTCAGACACTATCACATACGGTGCGGGAAAACTAAATGTGTGTGATTGTCTACCTATCATACACGATTTATAATCATAAACTGTTTGTGATGTGCCAGGCATTGTAAAACTCCCGTGCCTAGAATCTGCCTGGAAAACTCCCGTGCCTGGAATCTGCCTGGTTTTAGGAAAAACCACAAAACTACGACTGCGATGGCAATGCGAGCACAAACGAGTAGCAAGGATGAAGCGTTTGGGATATTCGAGATATCGGAAACGGTTATATAGGGACAACTGTATGCATGAGGGCTCCCTATCCCCGACGGTTTCTGGGTCGTGTGGGAAGGACCCCCCTATCGCCCACACTCACCTGGCGACGGTTCCAAATGCCATCGTGGAAAGGGGTTAAAAACCATTTGTTTAGGACCGACGCGCACCACTGTTCATTCTCTCTCTATCTTCTGCTGTGGTCGGGTTTTGGGTCTTACTCAATTTCACACCTTGTAACACAGAAAAGAACCCTTTCTTTGATTGATCCATTTTGAACTTCTTCAAACTTTATCAAGGTATGTGCTTTGTGAAAGTCCTATTAAGCGTCTCGATCTATCCCTATAGATCTTGATGCTCAATATGTAAGCAGCTTCACCGAGGTTTTTCATTGAAAAATTCTTATTAAAATATCCTTTATGCTATCCAGAAATTCTATATCATTTCCAATCAACAATATGTCATCCACATATAATATTAGAAATGCTACAGAGCTCCCACTCACTTTCTTGTAAATACAAGCTTCTCCGAAAGTCTGTATAAAACCATATGCTTTGATCACCTCATCAAAGCATATATTCCAACTCCGAGATGCTTGCACCAGTCCATAGATGGATCGCTGGAGCTTGCACACTTTGTTAGGATCGACAAAACCTTTTGGTTGCGTCATATACAACTCTTCTTTAAGAAATCCATTAAGGAATGCAGTTTTGACGTCCATTTGCCATATTTCATAATCATAAAATGCGGCAATTGCTAACTTGATTCAGACAGACATAAGCATCACTACGGGTGAGAAAGTCTCATCGTAGTCAACTCCTTGAACTTGTCGAAAACCTTTCGCGACAAGTCGACCTTTGTAGACAGTAATATTACCATCAGCGTCAGTCTTCTTCTGGAAGATCCATTTATTCTCTATGGCTCGCCGATCATCAGGCAAGTCAACCAAAGTCCACCCTTTATTCTCATACATGGATTCTATCTCAGATTTCATGGCTTCAAGCCATTTATCAGAATTTGGGCTCATCATTGCTTCTTCATAATTCATAGGTTCGTCATGGTCTAGTAACATGACTTCCAGAACAGGATTACCGTACCACTCTGGTGCGGAACATGCTCTGGCTGACCTACGAGGTTCTGTAGTAACTTGATCTGAAGTTTCATGATCATTATCAGTAGCTTCCTCTCTAGTTGGTGTAGGCATCACTGGAACGGTTTTCTGTGATGAGCTACGCTCCAATTCGAGAGAAGGTACAATTACCTCATCAAGTTCTACTTTCCTCCCACTCACTTCTTTTGAGAGAAACTCCTTCTCTAGAAAGGATCCATTCTTAGCAACAAAGTTTTTGTCTTCGAATCTGTGATAGAAGGTGTACCCAATAGTTTCTTTTGGGTATCCTATGAAGACGTTGTCGGCGTTCTGGGAACGGGGGTACCCAGACTTGCCTGCCTGCAGCCCAGGGCGTGGCTCCACCAGCGGCATGGTACGGCCCATCTTCATCAGCAAACACTCAAGACCCTCGCGAGGGGCCAAGCCTCGCAAGGCAGACGACACAAGACCTCCTCAGGGGCAGCCTCACTAGGCTGGCTCGCGAGGAGCAGAGAGATCAAGGCGAGGGGCACCTCGTGAGGTTTCCATGACGTGAGCCATGACGACCAAGGCCAGGCAGGCGCCAGCGGGCGCAGAGTACCAGTTGCCTCTTTGGTGCTAAAGAGGCAAGCACAGGCAAGGAGTCCTGAGGCATCAGGCAAAGGTTTCCATATCGGTGCAACGAGACCAAGACCAGCAGGACGGTAGGACGGAGGTCATAACGGAGCCCACGACGGCGTCACCACCAGAGCCTTTGGCAAGCGAAGACCACCTTTTGTCAGGATAACTTGCACTAGTTGCCCCCCTTCGAATTGGCCGTTGTGGGATCCCTTCTCGCCTAATATTTGGGAAGAGTACCCGAGCCTCTATAAATAGGACCAGCCACCACCATAGAGAGGAGATCGAACCTCATCAGATCTGGAGAGGAACCAGACCATCCACAGAGCACAAGCTCATCGAGCTCAAGAACACCTCTCCTCAGGAGGCTGTTCTTCCCTCATACTTGTTCATCCCCAGCCTACAAGACAATCCACCACACCACATTAGAGTAGGGTATTACACCACAACGGTGGCCCGAACCAGTATAAACTCTTGTATCCCTTGTTCCTCGGGTTCGGCAAGCTAGGCTTTGAGATCGTTGTGAGAGTGTGAGCTTGAGGGAGAGAGATCTTCGTGCGCACCCTAGTGTTCGAACCACAAGGGTTTTGCTGGAACCCGTAATCCAACATTTGGCGTGCCAGGTAGGGTGCGCTGAAGCTTTTCTTCTGCCGATCCACGTTCCACTGCTCCATCGCATCCATGTCTGACGCTCGCTGAGCCCGTGCTGAGCGCCGCACCGTCCTCGCCGCCCGCGTCGCTCAGACGGCGCCTGTTGGTGGACCTCTCCGCCGTTTTCCATCACCCGTTGCCAACGTCACCACTGGCCTGGCAACGAACGAGCAGCAAGCGTCATCACTGCACCCCTTTGTGTGGCGGGACGGCCGCACCGCCACCCCATTGCTGACTCCGGCCAGCTCATCGTCCCATGCTCGTCGCGTGCCCACGGACGCGCAGGCCGCGCTACTCATGGCACGCGAGCTCCTGCGTTACCACCCGGTCGACGACCTCTATGAGGACTGGATGGACCACATCGCTGAGCTCGTCAGCGCCGCTAGGGGCTCCCCTGCACCATCCCTCTCGCTGCCCCGCCCACCTCCAGCCGCACGCGACATAGCTCACGGAGCGCCTCCGCCACCTTTGCATCAAGACGGCTCCCTCACGCCGAGACTTGCGGCTCACGGAGTGCCCCCGCCTCCTCCGCATCAAGACGGTGTCCTCGCCCCAAGACGTGCGGTCCCGCGGCGTGACACGCCACGCCGTGCGCCCATGCACGAAGAAGGAAGCTGCCGGGAGGTTCGTTGACCGCAAGAATACGCCCCTGCACTCCCCACACCACCACGTCAAGACCGCGCGCCGCCTGCGGTGTCCGTGCGTGGGTACCAAGACCTAGC
This sequence comes from Triticum urartu, assembly GCF_003073215.2. NCBI lineage: Eukaryota > Viridiplantae > Streptophyta > Magnoliopsida > Poales > Poaceae > Triticum > Triticum urartu. The sequence goes on along the minus strand of NC_053023.1, from coordinate 604,265,072 downwards.
TCCACCACTACGACGGGCTCCGATGGCCACAACAGGCTGCCGAGCCTTCACCCCCGAGTTGCGCATCGTCGTTTGGCCACGCAAGTTCAAGCCGGACCTGCCTCCGCGCTACGACGGCACCCCCGACCATGCGGAGTTCTTGCAGCTCTACGAGCTGAGCATCGAGGCGGCCAACGGCGACGAGAAAGTCATGGAGAAGTAGTTTCCCATGGCTCTCAGGGATGGTGCTCGCTCGTGGCTCCTGAACCTGCCCGCGGGATAGATCTCGTCCTGGGGCGAGATGCGCGAGCGCTTCGTCGCCAACTTCCAGGGCACTCGCGACCGCCCGCCGGCCGCGGGTGACCTGTGCTGCATCAAACAGCAGTCCGGGGAGACCCTGCAGAAGTACATCCAGCGCTTCAACAGCATCCGCCTCAATATCTCCAAGGTGACATACGAGGCCATCATCTCAAAGTTCTCTGATGGTGTCCGCAACGTCAAGATGAAGGAGGAGCTCGCCATCCACGAGGAGCTATGCTCGGCCCTAGAGATGTTCAACATGGCGACCAAGTGCGCAAGAGCTCAGGAGGGGCGCCTCTCCCTCCTCGAGCTCCCTGCCGCTGACCCCGAAGAGAAGAAAGCCAAGGCCAAGGACGTGAAGCGCAAGGGAGTAGCCGTGCTCGCGGCAGAGCCGGACACGAAGCGCGGCCGGGACCACCCCGAGTCATCTAAGAGCAGTTGTCCATTCTGCGCCTTCCACAACGTACACAGCCACAACACCAACGACTGCCAAGAGCTCAGGGCCATTCGAGATGGACGCTTCGGTCGGCGCCCCGAGCGTAACGACCGGGGCTACGACCAAGGAGGAGGACGAAGTGGGGGACGCTGGGACGACCGCGGCCCTCGTCAGGAATGGCGCGAATGGCCTCGCGAGGACCACTGGCAGGACCAGCCTCGTGAGGGCGCCTGGAGGGACCAGCCTCGTGAGAATCGTCCTCAGGGCAACGCTGGCCTCCCTCCGCTGCCGCCACCACCAAGGAGAAATGACGACCACCATCGGGACGAGGGGGCTGGGGGCTTCTAGGAGCCACGCGCTATCGCCTGCATCTTGGGCGGTGCTTAGGCCCCAGCTTCCTAGCGCATCTTCAAGCAGTTTGCTCGTGAGGTGATCGCGGTCCTTCCCAGGCTCGAGGCCACGCGCCCGCTCAGGTGGTCCAAGTGCGCCATCACCTTTAGCTTGGCGAATCAGCTCAAGTGCGTGGCGACCGCCGATGTCCTTCCGATGCTTTGCTCACCCATCATCAGCAATGTCCAAGTCACCAAGACCCTCATCGACGGCGGCCCAGGGCTCAATGTCCTGCCCGTCGAGACGTTCGACAGCCTTCAAGTGCCATACGATCAGCTTCAGCCTACCAAGCCTTTCTTAGAAGTGACCGACGGCTCCACCACCCTGATAGGGCAGGTCCGCCTCCGTGTCACCTTCGGCCAGCGTAACAACTACCGCACCAAGCTCATCGACTTTGACGTCGCCCACATCTGTTTGCCGTACAATGCCATCATTGGGTATCCAGGATTGGCCAAGTTTATGGCAGTGACCCACCATGGCTACAACATCCTCAAGATGCCAGGGAGTGGTGGTGTCATCGTGGTCCCCTGCGAAGAAAGAGATGCGGTGTGCTCCCTTGAGCGTGCCTTCCAAGCCGAAGCGATCGAAGACCCCGACAACGAAGGCACCCCATACCCTCCTGAGGCCATCCCCAAGAAGAAGAAGCAGCTACTCCTCCCAGGGCCTCAGGAGAGAGGCGTCTCCAGCGGCACCACCTCAGGATCCGTGTCATAGCTGGGGCGCCTCCCTCCCTCACATAGGAAGGCGTGCCCGATGCCCTCCTCGGGCAAGGCTTGGGGACTCTCTTCTGGAGGGCCTCAGACGTAGCCAGCATCACGAGGGAGGCGCTCGGGCACCATGTGGAGGTGTGCTTTGCCGCACGTTTCCCTCAGGAGGGCATTGGGCAAGGAGCGCCTGGTGCTCATGAGTTCATCGTTAGGGTGACACAGGAGCTTCAAGAGGCAAGGGCCATACGTGGCGACCGCCACCCACCACCCGGCGCAGCTCCCCATCCTAGCAAGTACAGTGGGTTGCACGTCTGCATCGACATTCCAGGGCTCAACAGGGCCGCATCTCAAGAGCGCTTCTGGCCTTCGCGCGTTGGTCGGTGTGAGGGTCCACCTCACAGCTACGTTTGCATACCGTTTGGCTTGCCGAGCATGGATGCCGCCTTCCAGCGTCACCTGTGGAGTACCTGGCGGCTCAGCAGGCCAGGCATCACGCTGTCCTGGCGGAGATGGTGACGGTTCTCCAGGAGCCACCAGGGCCCCCAGAGCCTCCTGAGGCTAAGGGCCCCGGCGGCTCGTGAGGAACGACTCCTTCAGCGTGCATCTTCAGCTACTCCAACATCACTCCAGCTGCGTTATCAGGTGACTCTTTCTAGTTCATTCAGTTGGGGGCGCCCCTCGGGCTGCATTATCCCCAAGTCGCACGGGCATGTCCTTGCGACATGTATCCTTTTGCATCTCTGGCTTACTTTGATGGGGGCGCCCCTCGGGCTGCATCATCCCCAGGCCGCATGGGTCCGTCCCTATGGCATGTATCGTTCTTGCATTTATCTAAGCTAACCTGCCTCTCTGCTTGAGTCATTTTATGACTATCACCTACTTATCTAGTGCTTCGATACCCCACCCGCGATCGCCCTTGTTACCACAGGAGCCGCACGCTGGTTGGCTTTCTTTAGGATCCCTCGCATGAGGAGGCTAGGCACGGCGTCTGTGCTCGGGTCCGTCCCTGTAGCGTTGATAAACCCAACGACTGAGCTCTGTCTGGCGGGTCGGCCCCGTTCACGTCACCTCCTGGGGTCGTTGGTGTCTGGCCTTCTCATGTGACCGCCCAAGAAAATTCGTCCGGCGCAGGTTGCCTAACCATCTTGTAGGACCACCGAAGCTATCAAGAACCAAGACCAGGCGCAACCCGCCTTGAGGTAGGGCCTGATACCGCTTGAGCTTGCGTTGGTTTTCCCTTGAAGAGGAAAGGGTGATGCAGCACACTAGTGTAAGTATTTCCCTCAGTTTTGAGAAACAAGGTATCAATCCAGTAGGAGGAAACACACAAGTCCCCTAGTACCTGCACAAACAAACAAGAACCTCGCAACCAACGCGATAAAGAGGTTGTCAATCCCTTCACGGTCACTTACAAAAGTGAGATCTGATAGAGATAATAAGATCAATATTTTTGGTATTTTTGTTGTATAGATTGGAAAATAAAGATTGCAAAATAGAAATAGAAAACTGATATTAAAACAATATGATGGAAGATAGACCCGGGGGCCATAGGTTTCACTAGTGGCTTCTCTCAAGATAGCAAATTCTATGGTGGGTGAACAAATTACTGTCGAGCAATTGATAGAAAAGTGCATAGTTATGAGAATATCTAGGCATGATCATGTATATAGGCATCATGTTCGTGACAAGTAGACCGAAACGATTCTGCATCTACTACTATTACTCCACACATCGACCGCTATCCAGCATGCATCTAGACTGTTAAGTTCATAAGAACAGAGTAACGCATTAGGCAAGATGACATGATGTAGAGGGATAAACTCAAGCAATATGATATAAACCCCATCTTTTTATCCTCGATGGCAACAATACAATATGTGCCTTACTACCCCTGCTTTCACTGGGAAAGGACACCGCAAGATTGAACCCAAAGCTAAGCACTTCTCCCATTGCAAGAACGATCAATCTAGTAGGCCAAACCAAACTGATAATTCGAGGAGACTTGCAAAGATATTTAAATCATGCATAAGAGATTTCAGCGAAGATTCAAATATTGTTCATAGATAATCTTGATCATAAACCCACAATTCATCAGATCTCGACAAACACACCGCAAAAAGAATTACATCGAATAGATCTCCAAGAGAATCAAGGAGAACTTTGTATTGAGATCCAAAGAGAGAGAAGAAGCCATCTAGCTAATAACTATGGACCCGAAGGTCTGTGGTAAACTACTCACACATCATCGGAGAGGCTATGGTGTTGATGTAGAAGCCCTCCGTGATCGACTCCCCCTCCGGCGGAGCGTCGGAAAAGGCTCCAAGATGGGATCTCACGGGTACAGAAGGTTGCAGTGGTGGAAATAGGGTTTCGTTGTGCTCCTAGATGTTTTTAGGGTATATGGGTATATATAGGAGGAAGAAGTACGTCGGTGGAGCTGCGAGGGGCCCACGAGGGTGGGGGCGCGCCTACCCCCCTGGGCATGCCTCCCTTGCCTCATGGCCTCCTTGCTTCTTTCTTGACGTAGACTCCAAGTCTCCTGGATCACGTTTGTTCCAAAAATAACTCCCCGGAAGGTTTCATTCTGTTTGGATTCCGTTTGATATTCCTTTTCCGCGAAACACTGAAATAGGAAAAGAAATAGCAATTTGCACTGGGCCTTTGGTTAGTAGGTTAATCCCAAAAATAATATAAAAGGTATATTAAAGCCCATTAAACATCCAAAACAGATAATATAATAGCATGGAACAATCAAAAATTATAGATACGTTGGAGATGTATCAGGGCCTCGGGTGTCTCGCGCTGGCTCACGGGTGCCCAGACACACCTCGTCTAGCCCTGTTGTGCAAGCCATGTGTCAGGGCGAGGCTGTACGTGCCCCGGGGGCTCCACTCAGAGGGAGCCCTCACCCACGCACCAGTGGAAGCACCATGCTCCGCGCTGGCAGTCCACACGGTCGAGGAGTGGCTATGCTCGTGCAAGTGCGGAAGCGCCACGCTCCGCGCTGGTGATAAACAACTGAGGGTGGCCCCATGGCCGTACCAACCTCAGGGAGCCACCCGGCTCAGTGTCCAGCCTCACCACAACGCTTTCCCCTCGGGAGAGTCGCACGAGGGGGCTAGGCACGGGGGCTGCGCTCAGGCCTCGCCTAGCGTACGCCGCCCTGCCAGGTCCCTCGGACCTGGTCATCGCGTACCCCTCCCGAGCGGGACCTCGGCGAGGGCAGGTATGAAGGTTTGTTTGCACGTCAAGGGGGACTCCTGAGCATCACGACTCAGGAGCCTAACTGGCCACATAGCCCCTCACCCTTTGGTCCGTCCTGGTGATCCGAACGGCCCAACGGCGGCTGAGGTATGCACGGGGTCGAGCCCTGCCGACGTAGAACACTAAGGCCTACTTTAGCGACTCCTTCCCGCATGCCATTTGCGTGTCAAGGGGGACTCCTGAGCATCGCGACTCAGGAGCCTAACTGGCCACGTAGCCCCTCACCCCTTGGTCCGTCCTGGTGATCTGGACGGCCCAACGGCGGCTGAGGTATGCACGGGGTCGAGCCCTGCCGACGTAGAACACTAAGGCCTACTTTAGCGACTCCTTCCCACATGCCATTTGCGTGTCAAGGGGGACTCCTGAGCATCGCGACTCAGGAGCCTAACTGGCCACGTAGCCCCTCACCCCTTGGCCCGTCCTGGTGATCCGGACGGCCCAACGGCGGCTAAGGTATGTGTGGGGTCGGGCCCTGACGACGTAGAACATCAAGCAAGCGGGAAGGAAATCGCAGAACCTAAATAAATTATTACACAGCATATTGTCCCCTAAACGTCAAGCGGAGTTTTAACGCCTCCACGAGGCACATGTCATGTCATAGGAAAGCTCACAGGAAAGTAAAGCAAGAAGGAGCAGCGTTCTTCACCAGCAAGCATTTTTCTTCAGCCTTGGGCACCGTCGTCAGGGAGCGCCTTCCCGCCTACAGCATCACCGTCAGCCGTATCGTTGGCCTCGGTTGCAGGATCGGCAGGGCCATCGGTTGGAGATGCAGACTCGATGGCGAGGAACTTCTTCAGTAGGGCCTCTACCTAGCCCTCCACGACTACGGCAGCAGCTACACAGCGCTCCTCCTCCATGGGCTCGAGCAGCTCGCCGAGGTCGGGGTCACGGAGATGCAGGTGGCTGAAAACGCGCGTCAGAGCCGAAGAAGAAAGCACGCGGGCTCCCCCCTCCACCATGGGGATGATCCCGTTGACGACACCCTCGAGCGCCACGACAAGATAAGGAAGCAGCTGGGCGGGGCCTTTATCGTCCGTCGCCAGCGGCTTCTCCAAGCCCTTCTCATAGAGTGTCCGCAGCGCCTCGCGGGATCTCTCCTCAAGGGACTTGAAGGCTGCACGATCCTTTCCCAGAACCTTTGCCTTGGCCTCCAGCTGGGCCTTCTCCACCGCCACCTTCTTCTCCAGCTCCTCCAGGCGGCTGCGTTCTACAGCCTGCACCCTCACCGACTGCTCCAGCTCGGCGTCACGACTGGTGATGGCGTCTTCTCGGGCCTTCATCCTCTCCTCCTCCGTCCTGCGACCGCGGGCCTCGGTCGCGTGCTTGTTGCGCATGGTCTCCAACTCGGCCTCCATCGACCAGCAGCGCTCCTTGGTAGCCTCTGCGTCCTTCAGTGCCACCTCACGGGCGGCCGCAGCTTGGTCAGCGGCTTGCTTGTCCTCCTCGGCAGCTGCCATGACCTGGCTCAATGCTGCCCTGACAGACGCATGGGAATCCAGCCAACCCGAGATCATCTCTAGGCGCCCCGCCACCAGGCAGCGGTCGGCGCCTTGAAGGTCGCCCCGAAGCCACGTTAGTGCGGAAAGAGCCTCAAGGCGTCGGGCAAAGCAGAAGGATCGCAAGCCGGTGGTACGACCGAAGGAGGAGGCTGCAGCGTCGCCAAGACCTGTGAACTGATGATGACAAGAAGAGGAGTTGGGGGCTCCTGAACCTTGGCCGCATCAACGGGCGAGCTAGGGATGGACGCCTCCGGAGTCAGCTTGGCTGAGGAAATCACCTCCTCCTGAGAATGGTCCACTGGGCCTCGCAAGGACGATCGAGCGGGAGAAGTGTGAGTGCCTTCACCGCCTTTCTACGCCAGAGGGGGTGCGGCCAGGCCAGGCTACTGGGCTCGCGAGTATGTGGCCGCCCCTCTCTCTTCTTCTTCGTCGACAACGTCGGCCTGATAATGCAAGAGGAGAACATCAGGAAGCACCAACGGAAGCGGGAACAAGAACAAAGTTACGGCAAGGTGCTTACTGATCCACGGCGGCGTAGTCCCGTGCCCTCTTCAAGAGCGCGGAGCCCAAGAGCCTCGCGGCCTGGGGCGCCGGTACACGGGCTCCAGGAGCAGATGAAGAAGCAGCAGCTGGCCCAGCGGCAGCACTAGACGGCGCCAGGGCAGGAGCGTCGCCCCGGGAAACCAGTGTCGGCCTGCTCTTCGTCGGAACCACAGTCGGCGACTTCTTTGAGGGGGTGACCTTGGACCTTGTGGTGACCCCAGCAGGGGCAGGACCTCCCTCACCGGGTGGTCGCCGGCGTCGTCATCGTCAGGCAAGGCACGGAGGAGATCGGCCTTGCGTGGAGGGGAGGTCTCCCAGGTTCCCTCTGGGGTCGCCTTCGAGTCCTGCTCCTCCCCGTTAGAGTCGCCGGAACACACCACCACCGGATCGTCACCGCCGGGGCCTCAGAGGGTGCCGGTGGCACGAGCCCATGATGACCCACAAGTGTAGGGGATCTATCGTAGCCTTTTCGATAAGTAAGAGTGTCGAACCCAATGAGGAGTAGAAGGAAATGATAAGCAGTTTTCAGTAAGGTATTCTCTACAAGCACTGAAATTATTGGTAACAGATAGTTTTATGATAAGGTAATTTGTAACAAGTAACAAGTAATGCAAGTAAATAAGGTGCAGCAAGATGGACCAATCCTTTTTGTAGCAAAGGACAAGCCTGGACAAACTCTTATATAAAGGAAAACGCTCCCAAGGACACATGGGAATTATCGTCAAGCTAGTTTTCATCACGTTCATATGATTCGCGTTTGGTACTTTGATAATTTGATATGTGGGTAGACCGGTGCTTGGGTACTGCCCTTACTTGGACAAGCATCCCACTTATGATTAACCCCTATTGCAAGCATCCGCAACTACAATAGAAGTATTAAGGTAAACCTAGCCATAGCATGAAACATATGGATCCAAATCAGCCCCTTACGAAGCAACGCATAAACTAGGGTTTAAGCTTCTGTCACTCTAGCAACCCATAATCTACTTATTACTTCCCAATGCCTCCCTCTAGGCCCAAACAATGGTGAAGTGTCATGTAGTCGATGTTCACATGACACCACTAGAGGGATAACAACATACATCTCATCAAAATATCGAACGAATACCAAATTCACATGACTACTTATAGCAAGACTTCTCCCATGTCCTCAGGAACAAACGTAACTACTCACAAAGCATATTCATGTCATAATCAGAGGGGTATTAATATGCATAATGGATCTGAACATATGATCTTCCACCAATTAAACCAACTAGCATCAACTACAAGGAGTAATCAACACTACTAGCAACCCACATGTACCAATCTGAGGTTTGGGTACAAAGATTGGATACAAGAGATGAACTAGGGTTTGAGATGAGATGGTGCTGGTGAAGATGTTGATGGAGATTGACCCCCTCCCGATGAGAGGATCGTTGGTGATGACGATGGTGATGATTTCCCCCTCCCGGAGGGAAGTTTCCCGGTAGAACAGCTCCGCCGGAGCCCTAGATTGGTTCCGCCAAGGTTCTGCCTCGTGGCGGCGGAGTTTCGTCCTGTGAGCTAAAATAAAAATTCATTCACATACTCAAGTATGAACCAGAAACTTCATTGAAGACTAACAAACTGTAATCTCGGTCATTGAAGCAATTGCAATTTATCATCATCATAGGAAAGAGTCAATATAAGAGCTTCTCAGCAAGTCCACATACTCAACCATCTTTTAGTCTTTCATAATTGCTAACACTCACGTGATATTTATGGTTATGAAGTTTTAATCATACACAGAGAAAGATAGGGGCTTATAGTTTTGCCTCCCAACCTTTTTACCTCAAGGGTAATGTCAACAATAATAGTTCATGAAAACCCACATCCAATTAGCCATATATATCAAGATCCTTCCAACATATTGTGCTTGCCAAAGGATAAAATGTAAAAAGGAAATGTGAAGATCACCATGACTCTTTGCATGAAGTATAAGACAAGGATAAAAGATAGTCCATTCGCAGAGGGAAGCAGAGGTTGTCATGTGCTTTTATGGTTGGATGCACGAAATCTTAATGCAAAAGAACATCACTTTATATTGCCACTTGTGATATGGACCTTTATTATGCAGTCCGTCGCTTTTATTTCTTCCACATCACAAGATCGTATAAAGCTTATTTTCTCCACACTAATAAGTCATACATATTTAGAGAGCAATTCTTATTGCTTGCAACGATGACAACTTACTTGAAGGATCTTACTCAATCCATAGGTAGATATGGTGGACTCTCATGGAAAGACTGGTTTTAGGGATATTTGGAAGCACAAGTAGTATCTCTACTTGGTGCAAAGAAATTGGCTAGCAAGAGAGGGAAAGGCAAGCTCAACATGTTGGATGATCCATGACAATATAATTTATCTCAGATGTAAGAAAGCATAACCCATTACGTTGCCTTCCTTGTCCAACGTCAACTCTTTAGCATATCATACTTTAATGACTGCTCACAATTATAAAAGATGTCCAAGATAGTATATTTATATGTGAAAACCTCACTTTCTTTATTACTTCCTATTAATTGCAATGATGACCAAAACTATGTTTGTCAACTCTCAACAACTTTTATTCATCATACTCCTTATATGTGAGCTCATTACTCTCCATAAGATCCATATGATCTCTTTATTTCTTTTTATTTCTTCTCTTTTATTTTATTCCCTCAAGATCAAAGCAAAATAATCAAGCCCTTGACTCAACACTAATCTTTATTATATATAGCTCACGGACTCGATTACATAGGAAGATCATAAAGCAAAACTCACAACTAGATCATACTAAAACTTTATTCTACTAGATCAAGATATTACCAAAAGGATCAAACAAAGAAAAACGGTAAAGATAAAAGTGATGGTGATACGATACCGGGGCACTCCCCCAAGCTTGGCAGTTTCCAAGGGGAGTGCCCATACCCATGTGTTTATGTTTCTTTCCTCGGAGGTGGTGATGAAGGAGTTGTTGATGATGTAGGCTTGTCGTCCATCTTCCAAGGCATAGGCTCACCATCATAGAAGGATAATCGAGTCTCCGGGATCCTCAAATCTACAACCAAACTCATCCTCTTGAATCTATATTCATACTCATAGTTTTGGTTTTGCAGGTCATAGATCTGGGCTTGGAGGCACTCGATTTTCTCGTGAAGCTTGAAGATGGCCTCCCCAATGTTCTTGTCATCCAGCTTGTGGTTGTTGGTGAACTCCATGATCATTATATGATTGGAGTCGAGTCCATGTTCCACCATCTCCTGGCACTTGAAAACTTGTTGCTCCAATGCCTCGAGCCTTGTCTCCATGCTTCCGGTCCTCCTTGGTCCCTCAACATCGCGGATATGCAGCAACCCCTCACGCATCTCAATGGTTTAAGGGTGTTGCAGCACCTCCGCGAGGTAGGGGTTGATGACCTTATCGAAGAACTTGTCCTTGGGGGCACTTGAAGACGCCATGGCAATCTAGATCTGTCAGAAAAATAGCTCGAAACAAAGAAAGAGGATATTTGCGTGATACGGTGGTCAAAACCTTCGGGAGATTATATAATGAATTTTTACCGACCAAAAGAAGTATCATGCAAGAAAACAGAGTACAGAGAGCACACGAGGTGGCCACGAGGCAGGGGGCACACCCAGGGGGTAGGGCACGCCCTCCACCCTCGTGGAAGCCTCGTGTCCTTTCCGATCTGCTTCTTATTTTCCTATTTTATTAAATATTCCAAAACAGAGAAAAATTGCCATTAGAACTGTTTTGGAGTCAGTTTACTTACCGTACCACGTACCTATTCCTTTTCGGGGTCTGAGACGTTCTGGAAAGTGTCCCTTATGTATTCCTCTGGGGTTATGGTTTCAATAACATTAGTTTCAACATTTATAGGATTACCTGAGATATTGTTTGATTCTTTGACCATTCACCACCCTCAGATTTGTGCCTTCGAAGTTGTTGATTTTTATGGCACCGGAACGGTAGACCTCCTAAATGATGTAAGGAACTTCCCATTTAGAGAGGAGTTTGCCTGCAAAAAATCTTAAACGAGAGTTGTATAACAATACATAATCACCTACATTAAACTCACGTTTTTGTATCCTTTTATCATGCCATCTTTTAACTTTTTCTTTAAACAGTTTGGCATTCTCATAAGCCTGGGTTTTCCATTCATCAAGTGAGCTAATGTCAAAAGGCCTCTTCTCACCGGCAAGTTTGAAGTCATAGTTGAGCTCTTTAATAGCCCAATATGCCTTATGTTCTAATTCAAGAGGTAAGTGACATGCTTTACCATAAACCATTTTATACGGAGACATACCCATAGGATTTTTATATGCAGTTCTATAGGACCATAGTGCATCATCAAGTTTCTTGGACCAATTCTTTCTAGATCTATTGACGGTCTTCTGCAAAATTAATTTAAGTTGTCTATTGCTAAGTTCTACTTGACCACTAGACTCTGGATGATATGGAGATGCAATTCTATGATTAACATCATACTTAGCAAGAATTTTATGAAAAGCACCATGAATAAAATGTGAACCACCATCAGTCATTAAATATCTAGGGACCCCAAACCTCGGAAAAATAACTTCTTTAAGCATCTTAATAGAGGTGTTATGATCAACACTACTAGTTGGAATGGCCTCTACCCACTTAGTAACGTAATCAACAGCAACTAAAATATGTGTATACCCATTAGAGGAAGGAAAAAGTCCCATATAATCAAAGCCCCAAACATCAAATGGTTCAATAACAAGTGAATAATTCATAGGCATTTCTTGATGTCTACTAATATTACCAATTCTCTGACATTCATCACAAGACAAAACAAACTTACAGGCATCCTTGAAGAGAGTAGGCCAATAAAAACCGGATTGCAATACCTTGTGTGCAGTTCTGTCTCCAGCATGGTGTCCTCCATAAGCTTCGGAGTGGCACCTGCGTAGGATATGTTCCTGTTCATGCTCAGGTACACAACGTCTAATAACACCATCTACTCCTTCTTTATAAACATGTGGGTCATCCCGGAAGTAATGTCTTAAATCATAGAAGAACTTTTTCTTTTGCTAGTATGTGAAACTGGGTGGTATAAATTTAGCAACAGTGTAATTAGCATAATCACCATACCATGGAGCAGTACGAGAAGCATTTATGACAGCTAGTTGTTCATCAGGAAAGCTATCATCAATAGGTAGTGGGTCATCAAGAACATTCTCTAACCTAGACAAGTTGTCTGCAACGGGGTTCTCAGCTCCCTTTCTATCAGTAATATGCAAATCAAATTCTTGTAGCAAGAGGACCCATCTAATAAGTCTAGGTTTAACATCTTTCTTTTCCATAAGATATTTAATAGCAGCATGATCAGTGTGAATAGTTACTTTAGAATCAACAATATAAGGTCTGAACTTATCACAAGCAAATACAACTTCTAAAAATTATTTTTCAGTAGTAGCATAATTTATTTGGGCACTGCCTAGAGTTTTACTAGCATATTGGATAACATTTAATTTGTTATCATCTCTTTGTCCTAGAACAGCCCCTACAGCATAATCACTAGCATCACACATAATTTCAAATGGTAAATTCCAATCAGGAGGTTGACAATAGGTGCAGAAACTAAAGCTTTCTTAAGTATTTCAAATGCTTCTACACAATCATCATCAAAGACAAAAGGAACATCTTTTTGTAAAAGATTAGTCAGAGGCCAAGGAATTTTAGAAAAGTCCTTAATGAACCTCCTATAAAAACCGGCATGACCAAGGAAACTTCTTATACCTTTAATTTTCTTCGGACACAGCATCTTTTCAATAGCATCAACCTTAGCTTTATCAACTTCAATACCTCTTTCATAAATTTTATGCCCCAAGACAATACCTTCATTAACCATAAAGTGGCACTTCTTCCAATTCAAGACAAGATTAGTTTCTTCACATCTCTGCAAAAATCGATCAAGGTTGCTTAAGCAATCATTAAAAGAAGTCCCATAAACAGAGAAATCATCCATGAATACCTCAACAATCTTTTCAGAAAAGTCAGAGAATATAGCAATCATACATCTGTGAAAGGTAGCAGGTGCATTACATAAACCAAAAGGCATACGTCTTTAAGCAAAGGTACCGAAAGGGCAAGTAAAATTTTTCTTTTCTTGATCTTGTTTTGACACAGGTATTTGAGAGAAACCAGAATAACCATCTAGAAAGCAAAAATTTGTATGCTTGGATAATCTTTCTAGCATTTGATCAATAGGTAACGGGTAATGATCCTTTTTAGTAGCTTTATTTAATTTGTGGAAATCAATTACCATTCTATAACCTGTAACAATTCTTTGTGGGATCAATTCATCTTTATCATTAGGAACAACAGTAATACCTCCCTTCTTAGGGACACAATGGACAGGACTTACCCACTGACTATCAGCAACGGGATAAATTATACCTGCCTCTAGAAGCTTTAGTATTTCCTTTCTCACCACTTCTTTCATCTTAGGATTTAACCGTCGTTGGGGATCAACAACCGGTTTAGCATCCTTCTCCAATTTTATTTTGTGCTGGCATAAAGTGGGACTAATGCCCTTAAGATCATCAAGAGCATATCCAATAGCAGCACGGTGCTTCTTCAGATTTTTAAATAATGTCTTTTCTTCATGCTCTGAAAGGTTAGCACTAATAATAACATGATATATCTCTTTCTCATCAAGATAAGCATATTTGAGAGTATCAGGTAAAGGTTTAAGCTCAAACATGGGATCACCCTTAGGTGGAGGAGGATCCCCTAGGATTTCAACAGGCAAGTTGTGTTTCAAAATAGGTCCCTGTTTAAAGAATACTTCATCTATTTCCCTTCTTTCATTCATAAACATATAATTTTCATGGTCTAGCAAATATTGCTCTAAATGATCAGTAGGAGGCACGACAATAGAGGTAAGACCAATAATTTCATATTTACTAGGCAATTCTTTATCATGGGGTTGTCTACGAAATTTAGCAAAATTAAACTCATGAGACATATCCCCTAAACCAACAGAAACAATATCCTTGTTGCAGTCTATCTTACCATTAACAGTATTCGAGAAGGGTCTACCAAATATAATGGGACAAAAGTCATCTTGTGGGGAACCAAGAACAAGAAAATCAGCAGGATATTTAACTTTCCCACACAAGACTTCAACATATCTAACAATCCCAACTAGTGAAATAGTATCTCTATTGGCAAGCTTAATTGTAACATCTATCTCTTCTATCTCAGCAGGTGCAATATCATGCATAATTTCTTTGTATAAGGAATGAGGTATTGCACTTGCACTAGCACCCATATCACATACGCCATGATAGCAATGATCTCCTATTTTAACAGAAATAATAGGCATGCCCGTAACAGGTCTATGTTTATTTTTAGTATTAGGTGTAGCAATTCTAGCAGATTCATTGCAGAAGTAAATAACATGCCCATCAATATTATCGGCCAAAAGACCTTTAACCATAGCAACACTAGGTTCAACTTTAATTTGCTCAGGGGGTTTAGGTATTTTAATATTACTTTTGTTAACCACAGTTGAAGCTTTAGCATGATCCTTTATTCTAACAGGGAAAGGTGGTTTCTCAATATAAGCAGTAGGAACAACAGGATCATTATAAGTGATAGTCTTTTCTTCAACTTTAATAGGTGCAACTACTTTTACTTCAATGGGAGGATTATATTTAAACCACTTCTCCTTAGGGAGATCAACATGAGTAGCAAAGGATTCATAGAAAGAAGCTACTATCTCAGAGTCAAGTCCATATTTAGTGCTAAATTCACGGAAAGCATCGGTATCCATAAAAGATTTAACACAATCAAATTTAGGTGTTATACCTGAATCCTTACCTTTGTCGAGGTCCCAATCTTCAGAGTTGCATTTAATTCTTTACAACAAATCCCATTTGAATTCAATAGTCTTCATCATAAAAGATCCAGTACAAGAAGTATCGAGCATGGAGCGATTACTGAGAGAAAGCCGAGCATAAAATTTTTGAATAATCATTTCTTTTGAGAGCTCATGATTGGGGCATGAATATAACATTGACTTAAGCCTCCCCCAATCTTGAGCGATGCTTTCTCCTTTGCGAGGCCAAAAATTATATATATAATTACGATCACGATGAACAAGATGCATAGGATAAAACTTCTGATGAAATTCCAATTTCAATTGTTGGTAGTTCCATGACCCAATATCATCACATAGCCTCAACCATGTCAATGAATCTCCCTTAAAATATAAAGGGAAGACCTTCTTCTTGATAACATCCTCGGGCATACCTACAAGCTTAAATAATCCACAAACTTCATCCACATAGATTAGGTGCAAATCGGGATGTAACGTTCCATCACCTGTGAAAGGATTAGCTAGCAGTTTCTCTATCATACCCGAAGGAATTTCAAAGTAAACATTTTCAATAGGTTCAGTAGGTTGAGGAGCAACTCTTTGCTCTACTGGTCGGGGTGAAGATACCCTGAACAACCCTCAAAGGATTATGTTCCATAGTAACAAGTGACAGTAAATTTCAGCACACTATATATATTTTTCCTTACCAAATTCCACCTACCAAAGGCGCTTCACTCCCCGGCAACAGCGCTAGAAAAGAGTCTTGATGACCCACAAGTGTATGGGATCTATCGTAGCCTTTTCGATAAGTAAGAGTGTCGAACCCAACGAGGAGCAGAAGGAAATGATAAGCAGTTTTCAGTAAGGTATTCTCTGCAAGCACTGAAATTATCGGTAACAGATAGTTTTATGATAAGGTAATTTGTAATGAGTAACAAGTAATGCAAGTAAATAAGGTGCAGCAAGATGGCCCAATCCTTTTTGTAGCAAAGGACAAGCCTGGACATACTCTTATATAAAGGAAAACGCTCTCGAGGACACATGGGAATTATCGTCAAGCTAGTTTTCATCACGTTCATACGATTCGCGTTCGGTACTTTGATAATTTGATATGTGGGTGGACCGGTGCTTGGGTACTGCCCTTACTTGGACAAGCATCCCACTTATGATTAACCCCTATTGCAAGCATCCGCAACTACAACAGAAGTATTAAGGTAAACCTAACCATATCATGAAACATATGGATCCAAATCAGCCCCTTAGGAAGCAACTCATAAACTAGGGTATAAGCTTCTGTCACTCTAGCAACCCATCATCTAATTATTACTTCCCAATGCCTCCCTCTAGGCCCAAACAATGGTGAAGTATCATGTAGTCGACGTTCACATGACACCACTAGAGGCATAACAACGTACATCTCATCAAAATATCGAACGAATACCAAATTCACATGACTACTTATAGCAAGACTTCTCCCATGTCCTCGGGAACAAATGTAACTACTCACAAAGCATATTCATGTTCATAATCAGAGGGGTATTAATATGCATAATGGATCTGAACATATGACCTTCCACCAAGTAAACCAACTAGCATCAACTACAAGGAGTAATCAACACTACTAGCAACCCACAGGTACCAATCTGAGGTTTGGATACAAAGATTGGATACAAGAGATGAACTAGGATTTGAGATGAGATGGTGCTGGTGAAGATGTTGATGGAGATTGACCCCCTCCCGATGAGAGGATCGTTGGTGATGACGATGGTGATGATTTCCCCCTCTCGGAGGGAAGTTTCCCGGCAGAACAGCTCCGCCGGAGCCCTAGATTGGTTCCGCCAAGGTTCCACCTCGTGGCGGCGGAGTTTCGTCTCGTGAGCTTGCTTATGATTTTTTCCTCAGTGAAGGACTCCATATAGCAAAAGATGGGCATCAGAGGGCCACCAGGGGGCCCACGAGGCAGGGGGCGCGCCCAGGGGGGTAGGGCGCACCCCCACCCTCGTGGACGGTGGGTGGCCCCCTCTGGTTCTTCTTTCGCCCAATATTTTTTTATATATTCTGAAAATAATTCCCGTGGAGTTTCAAGACTTTTGGAGATGTGCAGAATAGGTCTCTAATATTTGCTCTTTTTCCAGCCCAGAATTCCAGCTGCCGGCATTCCCCCTCTTCATGTAAACCTTGTAAAATAAGAGAGAATAGGCATAAGTATTGTGACATAATGTGTAATAACAGCCCATAATGCAATAAATATCGACAGAAAACCATGATGAAAAATGGACGTATCAGCCCACTTTCATCGAAGACAGGCATGGCGGCGGCAACCTTCGCTCCGTTGGGGCGGCGGTACAGAGGAACAAAGGTGTTCGAAGGGTACCCCTGGTCGTCCCCGACCAGGGAACGGAGAGCCGTGCCCAGTTCCTCATCAGACAAGGCCTCCGGACGCAGGCGGAGGTCATCATCCTCGTCCCCGATCTTCCACTAGGGGTGCGAGCGCGCCTGGAGCGGAGCCACGCACTGCGACAGGAATTCCTTGACGATCATGGCCCCCGTCAGCTTCGCCGCATTTAGGTCGTCAGGCTTCAGATCGGCAGTCATCTTCTCCAACACGCGCTCCGCCCGGGGGTCGGTGAGCTTCGCGCGGAACCACCCGTCGTGAGACGTGGGCATCCCCGTCGGCAGCACTAGCCGGGGGTGGGAGCACTTAGCATCCATCAGGACCCACTTGCTCCTGAAGCCCTCGGGCTTGTTCCCGGCCTTCGAGATCGCATTGGTCTTGTTGGCCGCAACGAAGTTGGCGGACCCAGAGCAATGGCCGTCCTTGATCCGGAGGTAGAAGAGGTGGCGCAACAGCGCCACGGACGGCATCACCCTGACATACGCCTCATAGTAGAAGGCGAAGATCGACAGAAGGAGGACGGAGTTGGGATGAAGAAGGAGGGCATGCAGCTTGTAATGGCTGAGAACGGAGTAGAAGAAGTCAGAGAAGGGGGGAACTAACCCTGCCACAACGCTGCTCATGCAGAAGGGGTAGAAGGTGCTGCCCGAGGCCTCCAGCTCGGCGGAGCCAACCTGGAGCGCGGTCTTCCTCTTCTTGTCACCGCCCTCCGCCGTCATCAGGAGTGTGGCGTCGAGGTTCTTCTCCGAGACGCTAGGCGCGTTCAGAGCCGGCTCATACCAGGAGGGCAGAAGGGTGGCCTTTGCCTAGCTGGGCGCCATCGATGGCGGGCTTGGAGGAGGACTGGTGCAGATCTGGAGGCTTGGGAGCAAGGAGCGGGAAAGGGGATCTGGAGCGGGACGAAGGCAAGCAATGAAGACACTGCGGCGCGCGCCAGCCTTTTGTCACTCAGGCGGTTGCTGAGGCAGCGTGGGGAAGTGGATATGCCCAGGTCCTGTCAATCGCCACGCATCAATCAAGGCCGCAGGCTGTTAAGGCCCGCGGCACTCTGCACTTGCCCCTTGGCTTCGCCTCTAAGCCAAGTACGAGCGTGCCTTGGGCGCAGGGGCTACTGTTGGCGTTCTGGGAACGGGGGTACCCAGACTTGCCCACCTACGGCCCAAGGCATGGCTCCACCAACGGCCTGGTACGGCCCATCTTCATCAGCAAACACTCAAGACCCTCGCGAGGGACCAAGCCTCGCGAGGCGGACGACACAAGACCTCCTCAGGGGAAGCCTCACTAGGCTGGCTCGCGAGGAGTGGAGAGATCAAGGCGAGGGGCACCTCATGAGGTTTCCGTGACGTGAGCCATGACGACCAAGGCTAGGTGGGCGCAGAGTACCAGTTGCCTCTTTGGTGCTAAAGAGGCAAGCACGGGCGAGGAGTCCTAAGGCATCAGGCAAAGATTTCCATATCGTTGCAACGAGACCAAGACCAGCAGGACGGCAGGATGGAGGTCATCACGGAGCCCACGACGGCGTCACCACCAGAGCCTTTGGCAGGCGAAGACCACCTTTTGTCAGGATAACTTGTACTAGTTTTCCCCCTTCGAATTGGCCATTGTGCGATCCCTTCCCGACTAATATTTGGGAGGAGGACCCGGGCCTCTATAAATAGGACCAGCCACCACCATAGAGAGGAGATCAAACTTCATCAGATCTGGAGAGCAACCAAACCATCCACACATGCACAAGCTCATCGAGCTCAAGAACACCTCTCATCAGGAGGCTGTTCTTCCCTTGTACTTATTCATCCCTAGCCTACAAGGCAATCCACCACACCACACTGGAGTAGGGTATTACACC
Source organism: Triticum urartu (assembly GCF_003073215.2). NCBI lineage: Eukaryota > Viridiplantae > Streptophyta > Magnoliopsida > Poales > Poaceae > Triticum > Triticum urartu. Next base: position 604,245,855 of record NC_053023.1, on the reverse strand, counting down.
ACAACGGTGGCCCGAACCAGTATAAACTCGTGTGTCCCTTGTTCCTCGGGTTCAGCGAGCTAGGCTTCGAGATCGTTCTAAGAGTGTGAGCTTGGGGGAGAGAGATCTTCGTGCGCACCCCAGTGTTCGAACCTCAAGGGTTTTGCCAGAAACCGTAATTCGACAGACGCACTTCTCCGATTTGGGTTCGAGCTTATCAGACTGAAGCTTTTTCACATAAGCATCGCAACCCCAAACTTTAAAAATGACATCTTAGGTTTCTTGCCAAATCACAGTTCATATGGTGTCATCTCAACGGATTTAGACGGTGCCCTATTTAACGTGAATGCAGTTGTCTCTAATGCATAACCCCAAAATGATAGTGGTAAATCGGTAAGAGATATCATAGATCGCACCATATCTAATAAAGTACGGTTATGACGTTCAGACACACCATTACGCTGTGGTGTTCCAGGTGGCGTGAGTTGTGAAACTATTCCACATTGTTTTAAATGAAGGCCAAACTCGTAACTCAAATATTTGCCTCCGAGATCAGATCATAGAAACTTTTTTTCATGTTATGGTGATTCTCCACTTCACTCTGAAATTCTTTGAACTTTTCAAATGTTTTAGACTTGTGTTTCATTTGTGAAGGTGAGAAAATAACGATACCCGCCGCGAGCTTCAACACTCATCGGACCGCATACATCGGTATGTATTATTTCCAATAAGTCATTGGCTCGCTCCATTGTTTCGGAGAACAGAGTTTCAATCATCTTGTCCATGAGTCATGGTTCGCAAGTATCAAATGATTCATAATCAAGTGATTACAAAAAGCCCATCTGCATGGAGTTTCTTCATGCGCTTTACACCAATATGCCATAAACGGCAGTGCCACAAATATGTTGCACTATCATTATCAACTTTGCATCTTTTGGCATCAATATTATGAATATGTGTATCACTACGATCGAGATTCAATAAACCATTTACATTGGGTGTATGACCATAGAAGGTTTTATTCATGTAAACAGAACAACAATTATTCTCTGACTTAAATGAATAACCGTATCGCAATAAACATGATCCAATCATATTCATACTCAATGAAAACACCAAATAACATTTATTTAGGTCCAACACTAATCCCGAAGGTAGAGGGAGTGTGCTATGGTGATCTTATCAACCTTGGAATCACTTCCAACACAAATCGTCACCTCACCCTTAACTAGTCTTTGTTCATTTTGCAACTCCTGTTTTGAGTTACTAATCTTAGCAACTGAACCGGTATCAAATACCCTGGGGTTACTATGAACACTAGTAAAGTACACATCAATAACATGTATATCAAATATACCTTTGTTCACTTTGCCATCCTTCTTATCCGCCAAGTATTTGGGGTAGTTCTGCTTCCAGTGACCATTCCCTTTGCATTAGAAGCACTCAGTTTCAGGCTTAGGTCTAGATTTGGGCTTCTTCACGGGAGTGGCAACTTGCTTGTCATTCTTCTTGAAGTTCCCTTTATTTTCCTTTGCCCTTTTTCTTGAAACTAGTGGTCTTGTTAACCATCAACACTTGATGCTTTTTCTTGATTTCTATCTTCGCCGATTTCAGCATCGCGAAGAGCTCAGGAATAGTTTTCGTCATCCCTTGCATATTATAGTTCATCACGAAGTTCTATTAGCTTGGTGATAGTGACTAGAGAACTCTGTCAATCACTCACTACTAGAATCAGGATCTTTGTCGTCAGCCAGCTCTTTGCCGTCAGCTAGCGGACGGCAAAGAAGGTCTTTGCCATCAGCTTAAAAAAAGTTGGCGGCAAAGACCATGTTGGCCGTCAGCCAGCTCTTTGTCGTCTGCTCGCTGACGACATAGAAGCTTTGTCGTTCGCTAGCTGATGGCAAAGAGGGAGGGTGGCCCACTAACGAGAACCACCTAATGGCCACTTTCTTTGCCGTCTGCTAGCAGACGGCAAAGAGAATGCCAACCTAACGGTCGTTTCCCCCCGGACCCACCCCGCTAGCTACGCTCTTTGTCGTCTGTTGGCAGACGACAAAGAAATTAAACCTCACTAAAAAACGGTCGGCCCTGCACCCCACCTCTCTCTCTCCCTCACCTCACCTGCGCCGCCCCTGTGCCCGCCGCCCCCGACCCCCACCGACCTCGCCGCCCCCGACCACCACCACCCCCGACGCCCCCGATCCCCCACCGCCCCGTGCCACCAACGCCCCCCGACCCCCTTCCGCCCCGGCGCCCTGCCGCTCAGGCCACCCTCCGCCCTGCCGCCCCGCCGCCCGGCGCTCCGCCCCGCGCCCCCGACCCCCCGCCGCTCCACCCCCTGGTGAGGTTTCTTTCCTTTTTTCTGTCTTTTTTATTGTTTTTTTATTTAGGTTAATTAGTTAGTTAGTTAGTTATTTTTTTAGGTTAATTAGTTTGCTGTTTTACCCTACTATACATAGGTTAATTAGTTAGTTAGTTATTTTTTTAGGTTAATTACTTAGTTAGTTTTTTTAGGATAATTACTTAGTTAGATAAGCCCAAGAACAAGAAAAGAAAAGAAAGAAAGAAGAACTAAAAGGACTAGGAGGAGAAAACATAGAAAAAAGAAGAAGAAGAAGAAGAAGAAGAAGAAGAAGAAGAAGAAAACAGAAAAAGAATAAAAGAATACCTTATGGTTTCTTGTGTTGACCCTGTCATGGAGCAGCATCCAAAAAAACCTTATGGTTTGGTTGACGAGAGCTTTGCCAGATCCATTTAAAGTGTTGTGGAACTTGTTTGTGTCCAATTAGTACTGAGTATGCCTTGTATGAAGAAAAGATATCATTTCCCCAGATATAACTCTGTCATAGTGAAATAATTTGACCGCCTGATCTCTAAACGAAGGTTTTCCATAATGATGAACACTTCATGTGCTTGAGTGGTCAGTGCCAAACGAAATAGATCTTCAATGTATACCTCATTCACAACCTAATGGACACTGGCCTGAGGATTAATCACAAAAGAGAATAGATGTGGGAAATTCCTTCTCATTAAATTGGAATGCCAGAGATCCTCCCAAAACAGAGCACTTTTTCCATCTCCAAGATTGCATCTAGCCGTAGCTTTATACTGGTTAATGAGTGCCAAATTTGCTTTCCACCAAAAGGAGATTTGGGTTAATTAGATTTTAGTTGGTTTTAGGTTAGTAGATTTTAGTTGATTTTAGGTTAATAGATTTTAGTTGATTTTAGGTTAATAGATTTTAGTTTATTTTAGGTTAGTAGATTTTAGTTGATTTTAGGTTAGTAGAAAAAGAGGGTCGCCAAGGGAAAAGATGGTCGCCGAGTGGTCGTGGGCTCGAGGATCAAGGGGAAAAGGAGTCGAGGGTCTAGGGGCGAGGATCGAGGTGTCGAGGGGTCGAGGATCGAGGGGAAAATGAATCAAGGGTCTAGGTGTCGAGGGGAAAAGGGGTCGAGGATCAAGGGGAAAAGGAGTCGAGGGTCTAGGGATCGAGGATCGAGGTGTTGAGGGGTCGAGGGGAAAAGGGCTCGAGGGTCGCTGCCCCGACCCCCTGACCCTGACACCCTGACCCCGACACGACACCCCGACCCCACCTCGACACCTCGACACAGCACCCCGACCCCGACACACTTAAATATTTTATTATGTTCATGATGATGGTACACACTTAAATATTTTATTATGTTTATGGTGTACTAATTTTGTTTACTCTTTGTCATTGCAGGTGTTGACAGATGGTGGGCGCGGGTCGAGAGCGCTCCGAGGCTCCTTCCTCGGCGCGTGCTGGGAGCGGTGCTATTATTCCACCCTAGCACCTTCGGAGAGCACTGGTAAGCAGCATGACGACACCGGCGGGCACTTCTTCAGGTGGGAGAGGTCGGGGAAAGCCCAAGAGGGCTGCTAGAGGTGGACGTGGCGGCAGGAGAGGTAGGAAGGCTGCTGCGCCTTCCTCGCCGCCACTCCCAACTGTTTCTACAGACCATCGGAGTGCTCCATCTCAGGTGGACCCGTCAGACTTGGACCCATCTCGGACTCCGGTCCATGAGCCTTGGGTCGCCGAGCCTTCGTCCAACGAGACTCGGGCCCCAGAGTCTTCGTCCCATGTGACTCCGGAGAGTAGTGCCCATGCTGATGGCGAGGACACCTAGTCTGACGATAGTTATAGCGATGGCGAGCTGGTTGAGGGGGGCAAGAAGGTCTACGAGCATGGTGGTACGAAACTCCCAGCCGTGCCGGCGATCCGCGATTAGAGGTGGTTGATTGAGCCTAATGGGGAGAAGTAAGTGCATTTAATCTTTTTTAACCTTTGTCCTTCATGTTTCTTCAAATTAATATATAATGTGTTGGCCTAGTCATACCGTAGGGGTTGGAAATACGCCCCTGGTGTCCGCAGGCCCAACCAGGTCCTTGGTGTGCTTTGCCGGTGCCACTTCCCAGGGTGGGTCACGTTGCCCGGTGAGGGTCAGGTTCCACAGGTAGCATTAAGCTGGGAGCTGTACGTGGCTGCCCCGGCCCCGCTGGAGGAGAGGGTCAATGGTGTCTTGTGCGAGACGGTGGCCGACATTGTGAGGCGACGGTTTTGGGTAATTTCTCCTTTACAAAATTAAAAATCAACAGTACCTAGTGATTGTACTAATCAGTGCTGTCTTATTCAATTGCAAACCTTCTACATGTGTGTCGAGGAACACGAGGCATACGCGACTATGGTTGTCGAAGCCGAGTGCAAGCGCCTACTTCAGAACTTACGGCACGAGGCTAGGGTGCAGGTTGTTCGAGACTACTATGCATCGACTAACATTAGGAGGGCCAAGAAGAAGTGTCGCGCCAAGTATCTGAGTAAGGAGAAGTACATGAAGGTAATTACCTATTCTTAAGGCCTTGTACTTAGTTTCCTTGATTTCATTCGTAGGCATAGCGCTGAAATTTCTCTTTGCCTAACTTAGGTGCCCCTGAGATGGTGTGCGGATAGGATGGACTGTTGGGATGCGTTGGTGGATGCGTAGTGTTCTCCCCAATGGCTAGCCGTCCACAACAAGGCCAGGGATGAGCGTGCCAAAATGCAAGGTGTGCCACACCATCAAGGGAGCTCCAACCTATTTGAGTACGGGGATCACTAGGTATGTGGTTTGAGCCCTTAACGATCCATGCAATTTCATTCTTCATGCTACCTTGAGCCCTTAACTAATATGTTGTTCCTCTCTTTTAGGCAAAACACAACAAGAAGGACATGCCGCTGTTGTACGAGCTCTATGCCATGGCCCATACTGCCCCGTTCAAGAAGGCCAAGGCATTCTCCGAGGATGACCTCGATCATCCAGAGAGCTTCACCAACATCTCCCCCCACAACAAGCTCGTGAGGTACAAAGACTTTGGGAAGGCGATGAAAGGGGATGACTTCAACCCGAGCCAGAGTCCTTTTGATCCAGAGCTCGTGATGCTATCTGGTGACGGGAGGAAACATGGCTCGGTAGCCATTGGGGATGGACTAATACGTTGTCCTAGAAGTCTCTCGGAGATCAAGAAGCGCCAAATGAGGTCTCTTCCTGAGATACTGCCTCGTCCACGGCCAATGGAGCTCACCATCGAGGCTAGGGCCCAGGAGCTTCTGGAGGAGGCAAACAGGTAGGCAACATAGAGGGAGAGGGAGTTGGAGGATAGGGTGGCTAGTTTGTTGGAGGCAGAGAGGAACCGGAACGACGCGTCTCAACGGTCCCTATACGAGCTCCTCGTGGTAAGTTTCTCCTACATATTAGCCATGTCATGCACGTAATATTCGTTTCATTGCTAACTAATATGACTGACTCGTGGAAACAAAATGTGCAGTCCGTGTGCGAGAAAAACGGTCAGACCCCTCCGCCGATGCTCTAGATTGCTATAGCGGACACGGTGAGTTTCATTTGAATGGTCATTAATTACTAGTATTCACATTTCAGTTGCATCATGCTAACGAGTGATGTCGCTTGAAGCTACGTCGGTATTTCCCCAAAGAGGAAGGGAGGATGCAGCACAGCGGCGGTAGGTATTTCCCTCAGATACGAAACCAAGGTTATCGAGCTAGTAGGAGAACCAACCAACACAACGTAAACAGCCCCTACACACAGATAACAAATCCTCGCAACCCGACGTGTTAAAGGGGTTCTCAATCCCTTTTGGGTAACGGTGCTAGAAATTGGTGCGTGACGGGAAAAAGGTTGTAGTAGATCACAAATAAAATAAAGTGCAGCAAAGTATTTTTGGGTTTTTGGATTAATAGATCTGAAAATAAAAGCAAATAAAAGTAGATCGCAAAGGCAAATAATATGAGAAAGAGACCCGGGGGCCATAGATTTCACTAGTGGTTTCTCTCGAGAAAAATAGCAAAGCGATGGGTGAACAAATTACTGTTGGGCAATTGATAGAACTTCAAATACTCATGACGATATCCAGGCAATGATCATTATATAGGCATCACATCCAAGATTAGTAGACCGACTCCTGCCTGCATCTACTACTATTACTCCACACATCGACCGCTATCCACCATGCATCTAGTGTATTAAGTTCATGGAGAAACGGAGTAATGCAATAAGAACGATGACATGATGTAGACAAGATCTATCTATGTAGAGATATACCCCATCGTTTTATCCTTAGTAGCAATGATACATACGTGTCGGTTCCCTTTTTGTCATTGGGATCAAGCACCGTAAGATCGAACCCACTACAAAGCACCTCTTCCCATTGCAAGATAAATAGATCAAGTTGGCCAAACAAAACCCAAATATCGTAGAAGAAATACGAGGCTATAAGAGATCATGCATAAAAGAGATCAAAGAAACTCAAATACTTCCACGGATATAACAAGATAGATCTGATCATAACTCAAAGTTCATCTATCCCAACAAACACACCGCAAAAAGAGTTACATCATATGGATCTCCAAGAGACCATTGTATTGAGAATCAAGAGAGAGAGAGAGAGATGAAGCCATCTAGCTACTAACTATGGACCTGAAGGTCTACAAGGAAGTACTCACGCATCATCGGAGAGGCACCAATGGAGGTGGTCAACCCCATCTGAGACGGTGTATAGATTGGATCTGGTGGTTATGGACTCTACTACAGCTGGATCAATATTTCATCGACTCCCCTAGGGTTTTGGGAATATTGGGGTATTTATAGAGCAAAGAGGCGGTCTGGGGGCACCCGAGGTGGGCACAACCCACCAGGTGCAGCCAGGGCCCGTTGTGTTCCTTCTGGCCCATAAAAACTCTCCGTAAAGTTTCGTGTCATTTGGACTCCGTTTGATATTGATTTTCTATGATGTAAAAAACATGGGAAAAACAGCAACTGGCACTTGTCACTATGTCAATAGGTTAGTAACAAAAAATGATATAAAATGACTATAAAATGATTATAAAACATCCAAGATTGATTATATAATAACATCGAACAATAAAAAATTATAGATACGTTGGAGAAGTATCAACAAGACATTGCAAATGATCTTTGGTGCAGCATGCCTCCCGACAAGCATCGACTGATCCTTCTCCATCTCACACTAGCGCATCCCCGACCCCGACCGGTCCTTCTCCGTCTGGCACTGGCGCAAACCTGACCGGTCCTTCACCTCTGCGATGATGGTAAGTTTTCTCTAGTGTTTTGCTTACGAAATGCATAAAGACCTAGACTTAGCTTTATTTCCTCCAAAATGCTTACCGTAATGACCTAGACTTAGCTTATCTTCCTCCAAAATCACATAATTAGCTTACTTAGCTCCAAAATGATCTATACCGAGCTTTGTTTCCTCCGAAATGACCTAAGTTAGCTCTAATATGCTAAGTTATCTCTAATATTCTTAGTTACCTAGGTTTGCTCAATAATGACATACACTTAGAAGCTTACTTACGTAAAAAAATGGCATAATTAGCTTACTTAGGTTTGAAATGGCATAACAATCTTGGTAACCTCATATATGTCATATAGTTAGCTTATTTTCCTCGAAAATGACATAATAAGCCTAATTAGCTCCAAAATGATCAATTTTACCTAAGTTAGCTCCAAAATGACCTAAGTTAGCTCTAAAATGCTAAATAAGCTCTAATATGCTTAGTTACCTGGGTTAGCTCAATAAAGACCTATACTTAGCTTACTTATGTCAAAAATGGCATAATATGCCTAGTTAACTCAAAAATGGCATAATTAGCTAGGTTAGCTCCAAAATGACCCATTTTACCTAGGTTAGCTCCAATATGATCCATTTTACCTAGGTTAGCTCCAAAATGAACAAGTTTACCTAGGTTAGCTCCAATATGATCCATTTTACCTAGGTTAGCTCCAAAATGACCTATTTACCTAGATTAGGTCTAAAATGACCTACGCATTTAGCATTTTTACCTAGCTTAACTAAAAATGGCAGTTTTACCTAGCTTAGTTAGAAGAAGAAGAAGAAGATAAAGAAGATGAGAGGAGAAAAAGAAAGAGAAGATAAATTCGTGTTCTTGTTCTTCTTCTTCTTCTTCTTCTTCTTCCTTTTCTTCTTTTTCTTCTAGCTAGTCTTCTTCTTCTTCTTCTAACTTTCTTCTTTCCCAATTTGTAGATTTGCTTTAGATGAGGAGCTTGCGTTCATGGAGTCTACTCTTCTTCTTGTGCTTCTTTTATGTTTTTGGATACTTGTTGCAAACTTGTTGTTGGATATGTATGTATGGATGAAACCATTTTATGTTGGATATGTTGTTGGATAACTTGTTGTTGGAAACTTGTTATATATATGTTGTTGGAAACTTGTTATATATATGTGTTGTTGGGAACTTTTTATATATATGTTGTTGGAAACTTGTTATATACACATCTGTGAAATTCTGTGAAATTGAATGAATCTAAGAAAAAACAGGGGATGTACAAGCTCTTTGTCGTCTGCCGGCAAAGAGCTTTGCCATGAGCCAGCAGACGGCAAAGCTGCCACATGGCAGCTACCTGTGCAACCTGGGGTGCACTGGCTGGCCTATTTGGCAGCTTTGCCGTCCGCTGGCAGACGGCAAAGACCTTTGCATCTTTGTCGTCTGCTAGCAGACGGCATAGCATGCCATGTGGCAGCTACCTAGGCTGGCCTATTTGGGCACTTTGTCGTTTGCTAGCAGACGACAAAGACGCAAAGGTCTTTGTCATCTGCTGGCAGACGACAAAGCACGCCGTTAACCCCCTAACGAACCTAAGCTGCCACGTGTGCCGTCCAGGCTATTTGTCGTCCGCTGGCAGACGACAAAGAACTTTGCATCTTTGTCGTCTGCCAGCAGACGGCAAAGTGCCCTTTGCCGTAGCTTATTCAGCCAGACCTGTTGCCGTCTGCTGGCTGACGGCAAAGGCCTTTGCTGTCCGCTAGGCATGCCTTTGCCGTCAGCCATGGTAGACGGCAAATTGCCTGATTCCTGTAGTGACTATCTTATCTGGAAGATTAACTCCCACTTGATTCAAGCGATTGTACTGTCCAGACATTCTGAGTACATGCTCACGGGCTGATCCATTCTCCTCCATCTTGTAGGCAAAGTACTTGCCAGAGGTCTCATACCTCTCGACATGGGCATGAGTCTGAAATACCAATTTCAACTCTTGGAACATCTTATATGCTCCATGGCGTTCAAAACATTTTTGAAGTCCCGGTTCTAAGCCGTAAAGCATGGTGCACTAAACTATCAAGTAGTCATCATACCGAGCTTATCAAACGTTCATAATGTTTGCATCTGCTCCTGCAATAGGTCTGTCACCTAGCGGTGCATCAAGGACATACTTCTTCTGTGCAGCAACGAGGATAGTCCTCAGATCATGGACCCAGTCCGCATCATTGCTACTATCATCTTTAAACTTAGTTTTCTTTAGGAACATATCAAAAACATAGGGGACCTATAATGCGAGCTATTGATCTACAAAATAATTTGCAAATACTATCAGGACTAAGTTCATGATAAATTAAGTTCAGTTAATCAAATTACTTAAGAACTCCCACTTAGATAGACATCCCTCGAGTCATCTAAATGATACGTGATCCAAAACAACAAAACCATGTCCGATCATCACATGAGATGGAGTAGTCATCAATGGTGAACATCTCTATGTTGATCATATCTACTATATGATTCACGTTTGACCTTTCGGTCTCCAGTGTTCCGAGGCCATGTCTGTACATGCTAGGCTCGTCAAGTTTAACCTGAGTATTCCGCATGTGCAAAAATGTCTTGCACCCATTGTATGTGAATGTAGAGCTTATCATACCCAATCATCACATGGTGTCTCAGCACAACAAACTGTCGCAACGGTGCATAATCAGGGAGAACACTTATACCTTGAAATTTTAGTAAGGGGTCATCTTATAATGCTACTATCGTACTAAGAAAAATAAGAAGCATAGAAGATAAACATCACATGCAATCAAAATATGTGACATGATATGGCCATCATCATCGTGTGCCTTTGATCTCCATCTCCAAAGCACCGTCATGGCCTGTGGTCGACACCTTGATCTCCATCGTAGCATTGTGGTCGTCTTGCCAACTATTGCTTCTACAACTATCACTAACGCATAGTGATAAAGTAAAGCAACTACATGGCATTTGCATTTCATACAATAAAGCGACAACCATAAGGCTCCTGCCAGTTGCCGATAACTTTTACAAAACATGATCGTCTCATACAATAACGTATATCACATCATGCCTTGACAATATCACATCACAACATGCCCTGCAAAAACAAGTTAGACGTCCTCTACTTTGTTGTTGCAAGTTTTATGTGGCTGCTACGGGCTTCTAGCAAGAACATTTCTTACCTACGCATCAAAACCACAACGGTGATTTATCAAGTTTGCTGTTTTAACCTTTAACAAGGACCGGCCATAGTCAAATTTGATTCAACTAAAGTTGGAGAAACAAACACCCGCCAGCCACCTTTATGCAAAACTAGTTGCTTGTATGTCGATGGAACCAGCCTCATGAACGTGGTCATGTAAGGTTGGTCCGGGCCGCTTCATCCAACAATAACGCCGAATCAAAATAAGACGTTGGTGGTAAGCAGTATGACGATCACCGCCCACAACTCTTTGTGTTCTATTTGTGCATATCATCCACGCATAAACCTAACTCTGATACCACTGTTGGAAAACGTAGCATGCAATTTCAAAAAAATTCCTACGCTCTCGCAAGATCTATGTAGGAGATGCATAGCAACAAGCGGGGGAGAGCGTCTTCATACCCTTGAAGATTGCAAAGCGGAAGCGTTTATCAATGTGGTTGATGTAGTCATACACCTTCAAGATCCGTCCTGATCAAGTACCGAACGTACGGCACCTCCACATTCAGCACACATTCAGCTCGATGACATCCTTGCCTTCTTGATCCAGCAAGGCGAGCGAAGTAGTAGATGAGTTCCGGCAGCATGACGGCGTGGTGACAGTTGGTGGTGAAGAACAATCTCCACAGGGCTTCGCCAAGCACTACAGAAACTAGATGGAGGATAAACTAGAGGGGACAGAGCTGCCGGCACACGACTAGCTGAATCTTGATGTGCCTTGGGTGCTAGCCCTGCCCCTCTATTTATATGTTGAGCCCTGGGGTCGAAACTTGGAGTAAAAGCCTCCTCAAAATTGGTTTTGCCTGAAAGGTAAGAGTCCTTCTTGGACTCCAGGGCTAGACGCCAAGGTTCCCGGCATCTACCCCCTAGACGCCAGGGTTCCTGGTGTCTAGCCTCTGGTCTCCGCAAAACTTCCTTTTGCACTTTCCAAAAACCTCATGGGCTTTCCCCATTGGCCCAAATAAAGTGTTCTCGTACCCAAACATTTAGGGAAACATCCGGAACTCCTTCTGGTGAATTCTGGAACCCTTCCGGAAATCAAACACTACTATCCCATATATCAATCTTTACCCCCGGACCATTCTGGAGCTCCTCGTCATGTCCATGATCTCATCTGGGACTCCGAACAACATTTGGTCACCAACATACATAACTCATATAGTACTATATCACCAACGAACGTTAAGCGTGCGGACCCTACGGGTTCGACAACTATGTAGACATGACCGAGACACCTCTCTGGTCAATAACCAATAGCGGAACCTAGATGCCCATATTGGCTCCTACATATTCTACGAATATCTTTGTCGGTCAAACCTTATGACAACATACGTTATTCCCTTTGTCCATCAATATGTTACTTGCCCGAGATTCGATCGTCGGTATCCACATACCTAGTTCAATCTCGTTACCGGCAAGTCTCTTTACTCGTTCTGTAATACAACATCTTGTAACTAACTCATTAGTCACTTTGCTTGCAAGGCTTCTTGTGATGTGTATTACCGAGAGGGCCGAGAGATACCTCTCCGATACTCGGAGCGACAAATCCTAATCTCGATCTATGCCAACCCAACAAACACCTTCGGAGATACCTGTACAACATATTTATAATCACCCAGTTGTTGAAAATATGCCCTAGAGGCAATAATAAAATGGTTATTATTATATTTCCTTGTTCATGGTATTTGTCTATTTTCATGCTATAATGGCATTAACCGGAAACCGTAATACATGTGTGAACACATAGACCACAACATGTCCCTAGTGAGCCTCTAGTTGACTAGCTCGTTGATCAATAGATGGTTGTGGTTTCCTGACCATGGACATTGGATGTCGTTGATAACGGTATCACATCATTAGGAGAATGATGTGATGGACAAGACCCAATCCTAAGCATAGCACAAGATCGTGTAGTTCGTTTGCTAGAGCTTTTCTAATGTCAAGTATCATTTCCTTAGACCATGAGATTGTGCAACTCTCAGATACGTAGGAATGCTTTGGGTGTATGAAACATCACAACGTAACTGGGCGACTATAAAGGTGCACTACAGGTATCTCCAAAAGTGTTTGTTGGGTTGGCACGAATCGAGACTGGGATTTGTCACTCCGTATGACGGAGAGGTATCTCTGGGCCCACTCGGTAATGCATCATCATAATGAGCTCAATGTGACTAAAGGAGTTAGCCACGAGATCATGTGTTACAGAACGAGTAAAGAGACTTGTCGGTAATGAGATTGAATGAGGTATGGGGATACCGACGATCGAATCTTGGGCAAGTAACATACCAATGGACAAAGGGAATTGTATACGGGGTTGATTGAATCCCCGACATGTCTGCATGGTTCCCGAACCCGTAGGGTCTACACACTTAAGGTTCGGTGACGCTAGGGTTGTAATGGGAATTGTATGTGGTTACCGAAAGTTGTTCATAGTCCCAGATGAGATCCCGGACGTCACGAGGAGTTCTGGAATGGTCCGGAGGTGAAGATTTATATATGGGAAGTCCAGTTTCAGTCGCCGGAAGGTTTTGGGGTTATCGGTATTGTACCGGGACCATCGAAAGGTGTCCGGGGGTCCACCTAGTGGGGCCACCTACCCCCTGGGACCAAGTGGGTTGAATATGGGTTGGAACCAGCCCCCTAGTGGGTTGGTGCGTGCCCAAGGGCCCAAGGCGCCTAGGGTTGGAAACCCTAGGGGGTCGGGCGCCTCTCCCACCTGCTTGGGGGGCAAGTCTTCCCCCTTGCCCCCCCTCTAGATGCATCTAGGGGGGCTGACCCCCTCTCCCTTTTCCCTTATATATAGTGAGGGGGTGGGAGGGCAGCCGCACCCTTCCCCTGGTGCAACCCTTCCCCCCTCCAACTCCTCCTCCTCCTCCGTAGTGCTTAGCGAAGCTCTGCCGGAGAACCACGAGCTCCACCACCACGCCGCCGTGCTGCCGGAGTTCTTCCTCAACCTCTCCTCTCCCCTTGCTGGATCAAGGAGGAGATGTCCCCAGGCTATACGTGAAGGAAATATGCCCTAGAGGCAGTAATAAAGTTATTATTTATTTCCTTATATCATGATAAATGTTTATTATTCATGCTAGAATTGTATTAACCGGAAACGTAATACTTGTGTGAATACATAGACAAACAAAGTGTCACTAGTATGCCTCTACTTGACTAGCTCGCTAATCGAAGATGGTTATGTTTCCTAACCATAGACTGTCATTTGATTAACGGGATCACATCATTAGGAGAATGATGTGATTGACATGACCCATTCCATTAGCTTAGCACCCGATCGTTTAGTATGTTGCTATTTGTCGGTGTCAAAACTGGCGGATCTCGGGTAGGGGGTCCCGAACTGTGCATCTAGGCCGGATGGTAACAGGAGACAGGGAACACGATGTTTTACCCAGGTTCGGGCCCTCTACCCGAGATCCGCCGGTTTTGACACCGACATTGGTGCTTTCATTGAGAGTTCCTCTGTGTCGTCGCCTTTAGGTCCGATGGCTCCTTTGATCATCAACAACGATACGGTCCAGGGTGAGACTTTTCTCCCTGGACAGATCTTCGTCTTCGGCGGCTTCGCTCTGCGGGCCAATTCACTCGGCCACCTGGAGTAGATCGAAAGCTATGCCCCTGGCCATCACGTCAGGTTTGGAAGCTTAAACTACACGGCTGACACCCGTGGAGACTTGACCTTCGACGGGTTCGAGCCATGGCCAAGCGCGCCGCACTATCTCGAGGGGCATGATCTAGCTCTGCCTCCGGACAGTGTCCTGGAGGCCGCACACGCATCGGTTCCGACCCCTAACTCGGAGCCTATTGCGCCAATCGAGGATGAGCGGTTGGACGTCACCTCGGGGGCTTCGATCTCAAAGGCAATCGAGCCGAACGCTAGACCCGCACTCTGCATGATCCGTGACTCCGAGGATCCGGACTCCTTCGCGAACTCCGAACACCCCGCGCCCCTGCCGATCGAATCTGATTGGGCGCCGATAATGGAGTTCACCGCCGCAGACATCTTTCAGCACTCGCCTTGTGGCGATATCCTGAACTCTCTCAAGTCTCTCTCCTTATCAGGAGAGCCCTGTCCGAACTACAGTCAGCGAGGATGGGATACGGACGATGAAGAAATTCAAAGCCCACCCACCACCCACTTGGTAGCCACCGTCGATAATTTAAACGATGTGCTCAACTTCGACTCCGGAGACATCGACAGCATGGATGACGATGCAGGAGATATCGACGAACCAACGCCCATAGGGCATTGGACAGCCACCTCATCTCACGATGTGTACATGGTGGATACCCCTAAAGGAAGCGACAACGAGGAAAAAGGGGATGGGACGGGAGATCGACCCCCCGAAAAGCAATCGAAGCGTCGGCGTAAACGCCGACCCAAGCCCCGCCTCGACAAAAACCCAGCCATAGAGCAGGACGAGCCGGTAGACGACGAGCAGGCCTTAGAGCAACCGTCCGAACAGGGTAACACGGATAGAGAAACCGAACATCCCTCCTCCGGCGAAAACGGCATTCCGGACGACCTCACGCCGAATAAACCTATGGAGCAGAAGAATCTCCACGAGAGGCTCGTTGCAACTGCACGCAGCCTAAAAAAGCAGAAGCGGAAGCTAAAAACAGCGGAAGATGCACTTCAGATTAGATGGAGCAAAGTAATCAATACCACAGATAAGTACGGCGGCAGTCGCCGCACTAAAAGCTATCCGAAAAGAAAGCTACTGCCTGAATTCGATGAAGAGGCCCTAGAGCCCTCGCATTCAAAAAATTAAAAAGCCACACGGTCGGATAGACGACCCCATAAAGCGGCAAGCCGCGCCGCACCTAAATTGGCATGCGACCCACTTAAGGATTCGCATCATGGCCCAGTCAGGTCCATTTATGGGCCAAGAAAGCAAGCTCTCGTAAGCAACGCTATGAAGCCATCATCAGAATCCGGCACACCCAAATACAGGGGCGCCGCACACCCCCTATGTTTCACCGATGAGGTCCTGGACTATGAATTCCCAGAGGGATTCAAACCCGTAAACATAGAGGCATATCATGGAACAACAGATCCTGGAGTTTGGATCGAGGATTATATCCTCCACATACACATGGCTAGAGGAGATGATCTCCACGCCATAAAATATCTACCCCTTAAGCTTAAAGGGCCAGCCCGGCATTGGCTTAAAATCCTTCCCTAAAACACAATTGGAAGCTGGGAAGAGCTCGAGGATGCTTTCCGAGCAAACTTTCAAGGGACCTATGTCCGCCCTCCGGATGCAGACGATCTTAGTCACATAACTCAACAACCCGGAGAATCAGCTCGGCAGTTCTGGAATAGATTCCTCACTAAAAAGAATCAGATAGTCGACTGTGCGGACGCCGAATCCTTAGCAGCTTTCAGGCATAACGTCCGAGACGAATGGCTCGCCAGACACCTCGGCCAAGAAAAGCCAAGAACAATGGCCGCACTAACAAGCCTCATGACCCGCTTTTGTGCAGGGGAGGATAGCTTATTGGCAAGGTGCAGCCCCAGCGACCCAAGTACATCCGAAACTAGGGATGGAAACGGAAAACTGCGACGCAACAAGGACCGTCGCTGGACTAAGGACAAAAGTCCGAAGAGCACGGCAGTCAATGCCGGATTCAAAGTCTCATGACAAAATCAGGAAAAATCGCCCCCCCAGGATAACAGGGACGATCCGTCCAACCTAAATAAAATCCTAGACAGGATATGTCAGATACACAGTACTCCCGGAAAGCCTGCTAACCATACCCACAGAGACTGTTGGGTTTTCAAACAATCCGGCAGACTCAATGCCGAACACAAGGGGCTCGACACACCAAGCGAAGACGAGGACGAACCCCAAAAGCAGAGCACCAGGATACAAAAGAACTTCCCACAAGAAGTAAAAACAGTGAACTCACTTCACATAACAAAACGTGCGGCGCCCGTAAAGGTACGCACCACACGGCCCATCCCCAAAGGGTCCTACCACTGGTTGTCAAAACCGATCATCTTCGATCAGCTAGATTATTCTAGGAATATCAAGAATGTAGGCTGGACTGCCTTGATACTCGATCCAATAATTAGCGGACTCCAGTTCTCAAAAGTCCTTATGGACGGCGGCAGTGGACTAAACCTGATATATCAGGATACAACCCAGCACATGGGGATAAACCCAGCAAGAATCCGCCGCAGCAAAACCTCCTTTCAAGGGGTAATACCTTGTCCGGACACCCATTGTATTGGTCTTCTCCGGCTCGAAGTCATATTCAGCTCTGCCGATAACCTCCGCCGCGAAAAGCTGACCTTCCATATCGTCCCGTTCTCAAGTCGCTATCAAGCACTACTGGGACGCGAAGCTTTCGCTCGCTTTAACGCAATACCGCATTATGCATCTCTTACGCTTAAGATGCCCAGTCCACGAGGCATCATCTCTTTGAAGGGCAAGCACTAAAGTGCGCCTCCCCAAGCGGAGGACTGTGTGGCCGCTTTGACAGCCCCACAGCAAAATGGCCTCACCGTCCAAAAAAACTTCGAAATAGGTCATTCAAGACCACGAACGCGGATAGACGAGTTCGGTGCAGAATCATCATTGATGCAGGCCTAGAAGCCATATACCCCCGCACTAGGGGCTCCACGCATATACAATAAGAGACAATAAAGCCCAATCTTATATATCTTACTTTATACTTTGCTTATTTTAAACTTTTTCGGCACGACCCGTTTTCAACTTAGTTCCTCTCTTTTACAGATGAACGTCGTGCGGCGCCCGTCCAGGATATGGCACAACGGAGACACAGGCGCAGACGTGCAGTAGGGACCCGTCCTAAAGGATTCTTTTTAGATTAAGACCCTGCGTAAACCTTTTTTACTGTCTCTTCTTGCTACACATCCCCTGGTTTTTTCTTTCTGATATAACCAAGGAGGAGGCTGGCGTCTTGGCATGTGGCCACGTCAGAATTTTTGCACGTACCTGGACACTAGGGGCTTTTTTAATAAAGAGTGTTGTTTCGCCCGTGTTCATAAAGACCGAACACCATAGGGAGTGTTCGGCGTCGCGAGTTTTGGCATTATATGCATCAGCTCCGAATCATGTCTTTGGTCAAATGTTGGGTTGCCCGGCTCCTGAGTTGGGCTACCTTACGTTCCGCTCTATCGGCTAAGGTAGCACTAGGAGAACTACTGCGATTGTGCCCCAGTTCGGCCGGGCGAGCACCTCAGTAGAGAAAGCCGAAAACTAACTGTCATGATGTAGCGTGAGACTGGTCAGCCACTCGATGACCTATCGGAATCTATCGGATTCCTCCGCTTTAACGAAGGGCCGCTTCCCGGTCAGGCACATACGCGCCCCAAACTCGGACGAGTGCAGTTGCCACCAAGGGGCTACCTAAATAGTCTCACTGTCAAACTCCTATGGCTAAGTGAAAGTGTTAAAGCATTATAGTCCGGTTGCCTGGCCCGCTGCGCTATCACCTCCTTTGTAGGACCAAGACATTGGGTTAAGTGTGAAAATGCGTCTTCTGCGAGCACCCCCACACTATGTGCGTGGGGGCTGAAGCCAACGACTGCCATCTTTCAGATTCTATATATATCTTAAAACAGCCGCACAGGAGGTGTTCCCCATACTTGGAGGCACAAGTATAAAAAAGGCCACTACAATTTATCAAAATACTACTTTATAATTACATATGCTATCATAACATAGCATCTTTCAGGCACTGCGTCTCTATTACACGAGCGCCTTCAAGAACTTCCTGAAAATAGTGCTTGGAGGGTACTTGGCTTTTGTCCGAATCTCGGGACGCAACAATGGTGGTCTCCATCTCTGCCCAGTATGTCTTAACACGGGCAAGAGCCATCCTAGCACCCTCTATGCATGCTGACCTTTTCATTGCATTTATACGCGGCACCGCGTCAAGGAATTGCTGCACCAAGCAGAAATAACTCTTCGGCTCCGATCTCCCCGGCCACAGGTGACCCATGACGTACTTCATGGCGAGTCCAGACAACCTATTCAGTTCGGCCCATTGATCCAAACGATCATCCACTGCCAGTGGACGCTCTGGATTGTGAAACTGCGACCAGAAAAGCTTTTCCACTTCGCGATCTTTTTGATCTCGAAAGTGTTCGGTCGTATCAGCAGCACTCGCTGCCAAGTCCAGATAGGTATCCTCCACACTCCACATCCGGTCCAACGGAGCAAACTTCGGATCACAAAATTTCCTTCACAGCATAAAGTGAAGGAAATATGCCCTAGAGGCAATAATAAAGTTATTATTTATTTCCTTATTTCATGATAAATGTTTATTATTCATGCTAGAATTATATTAACCGGAAACATAATACATGTGTGAATACATAGACAAACAGAGTGTCACTAGTATGCCTCTACTTGACTAGCTCATTAATCAAAGATGGTTATGTTTCCTAACCATAGACAAAGAGTTGTTATTTGATTAACGGGATCACATCATTAGGAGAATGATGTGATTGACTTGACCCATTCCGTTAGCTTAGCACTCGATCGTTTAGTATGTTGCTATTGCTTTCTTCATGACTTATACATGTTCCTATGACTATGAGATTATGCAACTCCTGTTTACCGGAGGAACACTTTGTGTGCTACCAAACGTCACAACGTAACTGGGTGATTATAAAGGAGCTCTACAGGTGTCTCCAAAGGTACATGTTGGGTTGGCGTATTTCGAGATTAGGATTTGTCACTCCGATTGTCGGAGAGGTATCTCTGGGCCCTCTTGGTAATGCACATCACATAAGCCTTGCAAGCATTACAACTACTGAGTTAGTTGCGAGATGAGGTACTACGGAACGAGTAAAGAGACTTGCCGGTAACGAGATTGAACTAGGTATTAAGATACCGACGATCGAATCTCGGACAAGTAACATACCGATGACAAAGGGAACAACGTATGTTGTTATGCGGTCTGACCGATAAAGATCTTCATAGAATATGTGGGAGCCAATATGAGCATCCAGGTTCCGCTATTGGTTATTAACCAGAGACGTGTCTCGGTCATGTCTACATTGTTCTCGAACCCGTAGGGTCCGCACGCTTAAGGTTTTGATGACAGTTATATTATGAGTTTATGAGTTTTGATGTACCGAAGGAGTTCGGAGTCCCGGATGAGATCGGGGACATGACGAGGAGTCTCGAAATGGTCAAGACGTAAAGATCGATATATTGGACGACTATATTAGGACATCAGAAAGGTTCCGAGTGATTCGGGTATTTTTCGGAGTACCGGAGAGTTACGGGAATTCGCCGGGGAGAATATGGGCCTTATTGGGCTTTAGGGGAAAGAGAGAGGAGAGGTTGGGCGCCCCCCCCCCAAGGCCTAGTCCGAATTGGACTAGGGGAGGGGCTGCGCCCCCTCCTTCCTTCTCTTCTCCCTTCCCTTGCCTTGACTCCTACTCCTACTACTTGGAAGGGGGGGAATCCTACTCCCGGTGGGAGTAGGACTCCTCCAGGGCGCGCCATAGGGGCTGGCCCTCTCCCCCCTCCTCCACTCCTTTATATACGTGGCCAAGGGGCACCCCATAGACACACAAGTTGATCTCTAAGATCGTTCTCTTAACCGTGTGCGGTGCCCCCTTCCACCATAGTCCTCGATAATATTGTAGTGGTGCTTAGGCGAAGCCCTGCGACAGTTGAACATCAAGATCGTCACCACGCCGTCGTGCTGACGGAACTCTTCCGTGACACTTTGCTGGATCGGAGTCCGGGGATCGTCATCGAGCTGAACGTGTGCCAGAACTCGGAGGTGTCGTAGTTTCGGTGCTTGATCGGTCGGGCCATGAAGACGTACGACTACATCAAACGCGTTGTCATAACGCTTCCGCTGTCGGTCTACAAGGGTACATAGATCACACTCTCCCCTCTCGTTGCTATGCATCACCATGATCTTGCGTGTGCGTAGGATTTTTTTTGAAATTACTACGTTCCCAACAGTGGCATCCGAGCCTAGGTTTTATGCGTTGATGTTGTGCACGAGTAGAACACAAGTGAGTTGTGGGTGATATAAGTCATACTGCTTACCAGCATGTCATACTTTGGTTCGGCGGTATTGTTGGATGAAGCAGCCCGGACCGACATTACGCGTACGCTTACACGAGACTGGTTCTACCGACGTGCTTTGCACACAGGTGGCTGGCGGGTGTCAGTTTCTCCAACTTTAGTTGAACCAAGTGTGGCTACGCCCGGTCCTTGCGAAGGTTAAAACAGCACCAACTTGACAAACTATCGTGGTGGTTTTGATGCGTAGGTAAGAACGGTTCTTGCTAAGCCCGTAGCAGCCACGTAAAACTTGCAACAACAAAGTAGAGGACGTCTAACTTGTTTTTGCAGGGCATGTTGTGATGTGATATGGTCAAGACGTGATGAGATATAAGTTGTTGTATGAGATGATCATGTTTTGTTGAAGTTATCGACAACTGGCAAAATCCTTATGGTTGTCTCTCTATTGCATAAGATGCAAGTGCCCAATAATTGCTTTACTTTATCGCTATGCGATAGCAATAGTTGCAAGAGCAATTGTTGGCGAGACGACCATGTGACGACACATTGATATAGATCAAGACGATGGAGATCATGGTTTCATGCCGGTGACGATATAGATCATGATAGTACTTTGGAGATAGAGATCAAAGGCGCAAGATGATGATGGCCATATCATGTCACATATATTGATTGCATGTGATGTTTATCTTTTATGCATCTTATCTTGCTTTGATTGACGGTAGCATTTTAAGATGATCTCTCACTAATTATCAAGAAGTGTTCTCCCTGAGTATGCACCGTTGCGAAAGTTCTTCGTGCTGAGACACCACGTGATGATCGGGTGTGATAGGCTCTACGTTCAAATACAACGGGTGCAAAACAGTTGCACACGCGGAATACTCAGGTTATACTTGACGAGCCAAGCATATACAGATATGGCCTCGGAACACGGAGACCAAAAGGTCGAGCATGAATCATATAGTAGATATGATCAACATAGTGATGTTCACCAATGAAACTACTCCATCTCACGTGATGATCGGACATGGTTTAGTTGATTTGGATCACGTGATCACTTAGAGGATTAGAGGGATGCCTATCTAAGTGGGAGTTCTTTAGTAATATGATTAATTGAACTTAAATTTATTATGAACTTAGTCCTGGTAGTATTTTGCAAATTATGTTGTAGATCAATAGCTTGCGTTGTTGCTTTCATATGTTTATTTTGATATGTTCCTAGAGAAAATTGTGTTGAAAGATGTTAGTAGCAATGATGCGGATTGGATCCGTGATCTGAGGTTTATCCTCATTGCTGCACAGAAGAATTATGTCCTTGATGCACCGCTAGGTGACAGACCTATTGCAGGAGCAGATGCAGACGTTATGAACATTTGGCTAGCTCAATATGATGACTACTTGATAGTTTAGTGCACCATGCTTAACGGCTTAGAACCGGGACTTCAAAGACGTTTTGAACGTCATGGACCATATGAGATGTTCCGGGAGTTGAAGTTAATATTTCACGCAAATACCCGAGTTGAGAGATATGAAGTCTCCAACAAGTTCTATAGCTAAAAGATGGAGGAGAATCGCTCAACTAGTGAGCATGTGCTCAGATTGTCTGGGTACTACAATCGCTTGAATCAAGTGGGAGTTAATCTTCCAGATAAAATAGTGATTGACAGAATTCTCTAGTCACCATCACCAAGTTAGTAGAACTTCGTGATGAACTATAATATGCAAGGGATAACAGAAACGATTCCCAAGCTCTACGTGATGCTAAAATCGACGAAGGTAGATATCAAGAAAAACATCAAGTGTTGATGGTAGACAAGACCACTAGTTTCAATAAAAGGGCAAAGGGAAGAAGGGGAACTTCAAGAAGAACAGCAAGCAAGTTGCTGCTCAAGTGAAGAAGCCCAAGTCTGGTCCTAAGCCTGAGACTAAGTGCTTCTACTGCAAAGGGACTGGTCACTGGAAGCGGAACTGCCCCAAGTATTTGGCGGATAAGAAGGATGGCAAAGTGAATAAAGGTATATTTGATATATAGATTATTAATGTGTATTTTACTAGTGTTCGTAGCAACCCCTTGGTATTTGATACTGGTTCAGTTGCTAAGAGTAGTAACTCGAAACGGGAGTTGCAGAATGAACAGAAACTAGTTAAGGGTGAAGTGACGATGTGTGTTGGAAGTAGTTCCAAGATTGATATGATCATCATCGCACACTCCCTATACTTTCGGGATTAGTGTTGAACCTAAATAAGTTTTATTTGGTGTTTGCGTTGAGCATGAATATGATTTGATCATGTTTATTGCAATACGGTTATTCATTTAAGTTAGAGAATAATTGTTGTTCTGTTTACATGAATAAAACCTTATATGGTTACACACCCAATGAAAATGGTTCATTGGATCTCGATCGTAGTGATACACATATTCATAATATTGAAGACAAAAGATGCAAAGTTAATAATGATAATGCAACTTATTTGTGGCACTGCCGTTTAGGTCATATTGGTGTAAAGCGCATGAAGAAACTCCATGCTGATGGGATTTTGGAATCACTTGATTATGAATCACTTGATGCTTGCGAACCATGCCTTATGGGCAAGATGACTAAGACTCCGTTCTCCGGAACAATGGAGCGAGCAACTGACTTATTGGAAATAATACATACTGATGTATGTGATCCGATGAGTGTTGAGGCTCACGGCGGGTATCGTTATTTTCTGACCTTCACAAATGATTTGAGCAGATATGGGTATATCTACTTAATGAAACACAAGTCTGAAACATTTGAAAAGTTCAAAGAATTTCAGAGTGAAGTGGAGAATCATCGTAACAAAAATAAAAAGTTTCTACGATATGATCGCAGAAGTAAAATATTTGAGTTATGAGTTTGGCCTTCAGTTAAAAACAATGTGAAATAGTTTCACTACTCACGCCACCTGGAACACCACAGCATAATGGTGTGTCCGAACTTCATAACCGTACTTTATTAGATATGGTGCGAACTATGATGTCTCTTACCAATCTACCACTATCGTTTTGGGATTATGCATTAGAGACAGCTGCATTCACGTTAAATAGGGCACCATCTAAATCCGTTGAAACGACACCGTATGAACTATGGTTTGGCAAGAAACCTAAGCTGTTGTTTCTTAAAGTTTGAGGTTGCAATGCTTATGTGAAAAAGTTTCAACCTGATAAGCTCAAACCCAAATCGGAGAAGTGCGTCTTCATAGGATACCCAAAAAGAAAATGTTGGGTACACCTTCTATCACAGATCCGAAGGCAAGATATTCGTTGCTTTGAATGGATCCTTTCTAGAGAAGGAATTTCTCTCGACAGAAGTGAGTGGGAGGAAAGTAGAACTTGATGAGGTAACTGTACCTGCTCCCTTATTGGAAAGTAGTTCATCAAAGAAATCTGTTCTTGTGACTACTACACCAATTAGTAAGGAAGCTAATGATGATGATCATGTAACTTCAGATCAAGTCACTACCAAATCTCATAGGTAAACCAGAGTGAGATCCGCACCAGAGTGGTACGGTAATCCTGTTCTGGAAGTCATGTTACTAGACCATGACGAACTTGCGAACTATGAGGAAGCGATGATGAGCCCAGATTTCGCGAAATGGTTTGAGGCCATGAAATCTGAGATATGATCCATGTATGAGAACAAAGTATGGACTTTGATGGATTTGCCCGATGATCGGCAAGCCATAGAAAATAAATGGATCTTCAAGAGGAAGACGGACGCTGATAGTAGTGCTACTATCTACAAAGCTAGACTTGTCGAAAAAGGTTTTTGACAAAGTTCAAGGTGTTGACTACGATGAAATTTTCTCACTCGTAGCGATGCTTAAGTCTGTCCAAATCATGTTAGCATTTGCCGCATTTTTATGAAATCTGGCAAATGGATAAACAAAACTACATTCCTTAATGGATTTAAAGAAGAGTTGTATATGATGCAACCAGAAGGTTTTGTCAATCCTAAAGGTGCTAAACAAAATATGCAAGCTCCAGCGATCCATCTATGGATTGGTGCAAGCATCTCGGAGTTGGAATATACGCTTTGATAAGTTGATCAAAGCATATAGTTTTATACAGACTTGCAGTGAAGCCTGTATTTACAAGAAAGTGAGTGGGAGCACTACAGCATTTCTGATAAGTATATGTGTATGACATATTGTTGATCGGAAATAATGTAGAATTATTCTGCAAAGCATAAAGGAGTGTTTGAAAGGATTTTTTCAAAGAAAGGCCTCGGTGAAGCTGCTTACATATTGAGCATCAAGATCTATAGAGATAGATCAAGACGCTTGATAAGTTTTTTCAATGAGTACATACCTTGACAAGATTTTGAAGTAGTTCAAAATGGAACAGTCAAAGAAAAGAGTTCTTCGCTGTGTTACAAGGTGTGAAATTGAGTAAGACTCAAAGCCCGACCACGGCAGAAGATAGAAATAGAATGAAAATCATTCCCTATGCCTCAACCATAGGTTCTATAAAGTATGCCATGCTGTGTACCAGATCTATTGTATACCCTACACTGATTTTGGCAAGGGAGTACAATAGTGATCTAGGAGTAGATCACTGGACAGCGGTCAAAATTATCCTTAGTGGAATAAGGATATATATCTCGATTATGGACATGACAAAAAGGTTCGTCGTAAAGGGTTAAGTCGATGCAAATTTTGACACTGATCTAGATGACTCTAAGTCTCAATCTGGATACATATTGAAAGTGGGAGCAATTAGCTATAGTAGCTCCGTGCAGAGCATTGTTGACATAGAAATTTGCAAAATACATACGGATCTGAATATAGCAGACCCGTTGACTAAACTTCTCTCACAGGCAAAACATGATCACACCTTAGTACTCTTTGGGTGTTAATCACATAGCGATGTGAACTAGATTATTGACTCTAGTAAACCCTTTGAGTGTTGGTCACATAATGATGTGAACTATTGGTGCTAAATCACATGGCAATGTGAACTAGATTATTGACTCTAGTGCAAGTGGGAGACTGAAGGAAATATGCCCTAGAGGCAATAATAAAGTTATTATTTATTTCCTTATTTCATGATAAATGTTTATTATTCATGCTAGAATTGTATTAACCGGAAACATAATACATGTGTGAATACATAGACAAACAGAGTGTCACTAGTATGCCTCTACTTGACTAGCTCATTAATCAAAGATGGTTATGTTTCCTAACCATAGACAAAGAGTTGTTATTTGATTAATGGGATCACATCATTAGGAGAATGATGTGATTGACTTGACCCATTCTGTTAGCTTAGCACTCGATCGTTTAGTATGTTGCTATTGCTTTCTTCATGACTTATACATGTTCCTATGACTATGAGGTTATGCAACTCCCGTTTACCGGAGGAACACTTTGTGTGCTACCAAACGTCACAACATAACTGGGTGATTATAAAGGAGCTCTACAGGTGTCTCCAAAGGTACATGTTGGGTTGGCGTATTTCGAGATTAGGATTTGTCACTCCGATTGTCAGAGAGGTATCTCTGGGCCCTCTCGGTAATGCACATCACATAAGCCTTGCCAGCATTACAACTAATGAGTTAGTTGCGAGTTGAGGTATTACGGAACGAATAAAGAGACTTGCCGGTAACGAGATTGAACTAGGTATTAAGATACCGACGATCGAATCTCGGGCAAGTAACATACCGATGACAAAGGGAACAACGTATGTTGTTATGCGGTCTGACCGATAAAGATCTTCGTAGAATATGTGGGAGCCAATATGAGCATCCAGGTTCCGCTATTGGTTATTGACCGGAGACGTGTCTCGGTCATGTCTACATTGTTCTCGAACCCGTAGGGTCCGCACGCTTAAGGTTTCGATGACAGTTATATTATGAGTTTATGAGTTTTGATGTACCGAAGGAGTTGGAGTTCCGGATGAGATCGGGGACATGATGAGGAGTCTCGAAATGGTCGAGACGTAAAGATTGATATATTGGACGACTATAATCGGACATCGTAAAGGTTCCGAGTGATTCGGGTATTTTTCGGAGTACCGGAGAGTTACGGGAATTCGCCGGGGAGTATATGGGCCTTATTAGGCTTTAGGGGAAAGAGAGAGGAGAGGTTGGGCGCCCCCCAAGGCCTAGTCCGAATTGGACTAGGGGAGGGGCTGCGCCCCCTCCTTCCTTCTCTTCTCCCTTCCCTTGCCTTGACTCCTTCTCCTACTACTTGGAAGGGGGGGAATCCTACTCCTGGTGGGAGTAGGACTCCTCCAGGGCGCGCCATAGGGGCCGGCCCTCTCCCCCCTCCTCCACTCCTTTATATACGTGGCCAAGGGGCACCCCATAGACACACAAGTTGATCTCTAAGATCGTTCTCTTAACCGTGTGCGGTGCCCCCTTCCACCATAGTCCTCGATAATATTGTAGTGGTGCTTAGGCAAAGCCCTGCGACAGCTGAACATCAAGATCGTCACCACGCCGTCATGCTGACGGAAATCTTCCCCGACACTTTGCTGGATCGGAGTCCGGGGATCGTCATCGAGCTAAACGTGTGCCAGAACTCGGAGGTGCCGTAGTTTCGGTGCTTGATCGGTCGGGCCGTGAAGACGTACGACTACATCAACCGCGTTGTCATAACGCTTCCGCTGTCGGTCTACAAGGGTACATAGATCACACTCTCCCCTCTCGTTGCTATGCATCACCATGATCTTGCGTGTGCGTAGTGTCGTGGAATTGTCACGGCAGATGTCCTTAGTGTCAGGACTTAGTCGCGAGGCCAACGCATCTACGTGGTAGCTTGAGAGCGGTTGAGTGGGACGAGAGACGCAGGGCGGATCAACACGCAAGACAAGGGTTTAGACAGCTTCGGGCCCCGGGAAACATCATTCGGTAATAGCCCTACATGCTGTTTGAGGCTAGGTCTCATTATCATCACGAGGGAGTCGCCGTAAACCGACTCTCCTCTTTGTGTCTAGCCCTAGATATTGTTTCTTCTTCTCCCCCCCCTTTGGGGAGCCCTGCCCCTCCTTATATATGTTGAAGGGGTGGTTTACATGTGGAGTCCTATTAGGATTAGGACTAGTCTATCTCTAATACAAACCGGATACAAGTCCTGGTCTTAACTCCTTGTAAGGTAAATATTCCTCATGCCTTTCCTCTTAAACCGGCCCACCATAGTATGAACCGGCCTTCTGGGCCATGGGCCTCATCATCCATCTGACCCGCCCGCCGGGTTACTAATGAACCGCCAAGACCGAGCGGGTAGCCGGTGAACCGCCAAGCTCCGGGCGGGTTACCAGTGAGTCATCCAGTCCGGCCGGTTTATACTTCCGACCGGTTTATGCCATGGGGTATATCCCCGACATTAGCCCCTAGTTTAATTTGGATTTATCCATGTTAAACTGATCCTGTAAAACAAATACAAGAATAAATTTGATAGATTATGCTCCGGGTTAAGAATTATTGTAAACCGGCATCTGAGCATCCTTAATTCCTTGCCATTTCCTTCTTCCAGAAAATCCAGGTCAATAAGCCAACTTCATAATCAATTTGCCGACATTGGTTTGTCACCGAGAAATACTCTGATATTCAGCCGGTTTGATGATGTAAAATTTGCTGGTTTAATATTACCAAAAATGGCCGGTTTATAAATTTTGATGGCACCAGGTCATAATTGTTATCAACACCGGGTCATGTAATTGATCTTCCTGATTTGCTCAAAACTGATAAAAAGAAGATGTTCCTCCTTTATATGCATAATACTTGTAGCCCCC
This sequence comes from Triticum urartu, assembly GCF_003073215.2. Taxonomy (NCBI): domain Eukaryota; kingdom Viridiplantae; phylum Streptophyta; class Magnoliopsida; order Poales; family Poaceae; genus Triticum; species Triticum urartu. The sequence continues at coordinate 604,217,260 of NC_053023.1, read as the reverse complement.
AAGTCTTAAGAGGAGAACATAGTGATAACTTAAGACTTGCTCCAATAAGTGTTTCAACCTTGAAGAAATCCGGTTTGTTCATCTCAAAACTGAATACTCCATATATGTAGCCCCCAAGTGTCGGGTTGTCATGCTTGCAGCAACCTGGGACTTGTAATTGCTTATAAAAACTTCAACCAGTGTAGCCCCAAAGGGCCGGGTCATTATGCAATAATGAGCAGGGACTTTGTAAATATAATCTTGTAAACTTTGAACAGCAACGTGTAGCCCCCAAGGGCCGGCTTAGTAAAATAATACTGAACCGGGACTTGATATATACTTCAATGAAAATAACACCTTATAATGTAGCTTCCATCGTAGGGCTTGAACCCACGTCCACAAGGTTAAGAGTTTTGTGCTTTATCAACTGAGCAATGAATCCTTCAATATTATGGACGAAAACTTGTGTACCTTGAATTGTTGACTGGAGCAATTGGTAGCCCCCAAGAGCCGGCTCATTATAATATGATGAGTCGGGTCTTCAATAAGACTAATAAAAATGACTTTGCATTAGCCCCCAAGTGTCATGGTGCATGCTTGCAGCGACATGAGACTTGCATGTAATCTCAATTTGAATAATGTAGCCCCCAAGTGCCGGGTCGTGAGCCTGCAGCGACTCGGGACTATTCCTTCCATTATAGAATAAATCATATCCTTTGATAAAATAATAACTGTTGCGCTAAAGCGACTTTTGAAAACTCAATAATACCGGTTATTAATAACCATGAAAAATCCAGCCATGTTGGCTATTCAAGATAATATAATCCGGTATGAAAACCTTATTCATTCAATATCATAATGAAAATCCAGCCAAGTTTGGCTATTTGAATAATATAACCCAATGATTTATAAGCGCATAATTCCGATGGCGCAATCCAAATATATATATGTTGGCGACTTATAGTCCAAAAACCAGGCCGGTTTAACAAACCTGTTTCTGCATACAACAAGTTTAAAGTGTCCTGGCGGTTTACCGCCGGACGGGTCATAATACCCAACATATAACCTGGGTTTATAACCAAGGCTGCATTTAGAATAATCAAATATGAAATATATCATACCTGTGACATTGAATCACATCGTTGGTTTTACCAACTTTTTGTAGTAAGGGTGATAACCCAAATCTTGAGTACTGATAACTCCTTCCATATTGTGCCGGTTTATGATAAAACTATGCCGGGTTGTGATAAACACCGGTTTACTCCATAAGAGGATGTTAAACCGGGCAAATAGTCTCCGGATTGACGTGAACTGTGTTCCGTCAATTGAAAAAAAAATTGTCGGTTTAAGAAACATAATGAAAAGCAAAAAAACCCTTCAAAGAAAAGTGTGAAGCAAAAGCAACGACAAAAGCAATGATCAAATGGCGTTACCATGGCCAAACACGACCAAGCTCCCGTTAGGTGTAACTATGGTGCTAGTCAGCCAGGTCCCCAAGTGATTATGTGGCATTTATGCCAACCAAATGGCGTGGTCATGGTTCGGGTTCGACCAAGCCCCCAAGTGATTATGTGGCCTTACGCCGACCAAGAGGCATGACTGGTTCAGACATGACCAAGTCCCCAAGTGATCTGGTGGCTTTCGCCTATCAAGAGGCATGGTATTGGTTCGGACACGACCAATCCTCCAAGTGATATAATACGATGCTTTTAGCAAAGCGAACTCAAGGGGTAAACTGGAGGCCGCTTTAGAGCAACTCCGTGTAACCTCACATGATGTAAAAGACCAGAGACCCCGCTTTATGAAGCAGAAACCTCCATGTAATCAATAATATGTCAGGCCAGTAAGGCGGAATATCCATGTTTGAACCGCGCATCGTGGCAGCAGGTCCTCTTTGGCAATTTTTAACTTTTTGCAAGAGATAAACTCTTCTTGAACCGGGATCTTGAACCGGATATTGAGAGCTTCAAAGCTTTGTGGGAGACATCTTTCCCTTGAACCGGATTTTAAACCGGGATCTTCATTTTCAGCTGGAAAATTTTCTGACGGCCTTTAAACCCGAACTTGCGAGAAGTTAATTTCTTTTTGAACCGGACATTGTTAAACCGGATTTGAGCGCTTCAGAGCTTTGTGGGAGAACAGACTTCCCTTGAACCGGACTGTAAACCGGATATTTGCGAGCTTCAGTCAGACTGACTTCCCTTGAGCCGGATTTTAAACCGGAATCCTTTCTGATGACCCGGATCTTCTTCATTGAGCCAGGATTTTGTAACTGTCATATACTTTCTAAACCGGAAATTTTCTGACGGCCTTTAAACTTTCATCAATATAACAGTAGCCTCCGGGACTGGGTTATCCTTCCCTCCATCGTCATGGGGTTTTTAAATTTGCTGAAACTGGCAATATTCGCTGAGTCGTGTCATCGTAGCCCCCGAGTCTCAAAGGTGACTCGAGGAGTTGGCTTGAGGCTCTCCATATTTGACCGTGATATAAACCGGCATAACTTGTATATCATTGGCGTTGATAGCACGATGTGAATCCATAGAAGGTTGAGGTGACTGCGGCGGGTTGTAAATGATCCCATATGAGCCGTGTCAGCAACTCGGCCAATGGTTCCTTCCAACTGGTGATTTGAAGTTAATCAAAACTGTAGTGGCGGCGACTTGTGCGCCCAATAAACAGCTCATGCAGACAGGTGCGGCCCGGTATGTTGATGTAGACCAGGCCGCGAGAGACGGACGACAAAAGCGACCGCAACATCAGAGGCAGCTCGGATAGATGAACCGGCCGCGGCATTGTAAACCGGTGCGGACGGGGAAGATCGGCACCGGTGTCGTAAACCGACACGGACGAGCAAGTCAACCACGTCGTGTTGATGTAGTGAACAATTGTCCTGCATCAAAAACATCGCAAGCCGGAGTAATTTGTTCTTTGACAAAAACAATATGTGTCAAAAATAGACTTAGATAGATTTCACCTGATATGTTAGGCCGGAAATTATCCGCTGCTGAGTTGATGATCACCTCGGTGACGGTTGTAAGCCTGGTGCGGACGGGCAAGTTGTCCTCCGCGTTGTAATCCGGCACGGACGCATGAACCGGCGGCGAGGGCGGACGGGCGAGTCGTCCGTGGCGTTGTAAGGTGGTGCGGACGGGCGAGTCGGTCGGCGTGTTGATGTAAACCGGACCACAGGCGGTTTGCACGCGTCCGTTGAGCAGTGCAGAATGGTCAAAAGCCAGTATATAATGACGCTAGTGCGCGCTCCATATGCATGGTGTAACACCAATGTTGTGGCGAATAATTGTCCTGCATATAAAAATATGCAAAACCAATGTAATTGTTCTTTTTACAAAAACAATATATGTCAAAAACAGACTTAGATAGATGTCACCTGATGTTTCAGAAACCAGTGAGCCATGGCAGCGTCTTTGGCGCGGTCCTTGGCGGCTCAAGATGGCCGCAACGTCGACGGTTCAATGTCGACGGCTGCGTCGGAAATCTTGGTCTTGGCGACTTGGCGATTTGACGGCTTGATCGACGGTGTCCGTTTCAAAGCGGTATGCGAGGCAGCAGGGGTGGTTCAGGAGCGATGAGACTCGACGTACGACAGGGCCGCGAAGCGGCCACCTCGGCAACTTGTGCGGGCAGGGAGGCAGAGGCATCAAGTGATCCGGACGGCGTGGCTGAGGTAGTGCTGGCTTAGAACGGGCGGCTCGAGGCCGCAAGAAGCGGCGGCTGACCCGGCCAAACGGGCTACAGCTACCGTAGCAAACTGCAGCTGAGGCGGACCGGCCAGCCACGATAGAGGGTGAGGCTTCAGCAATGGCTTCGACGCTGACCCTCCATCATGGAGGTGGCTCGGCCATGAAGGCGCTGGCTTGCAGGCAACCGCAAGAGCTTGCGGCGGCGGCAGGTTATGGCGATGACTCGGGGTCAAACCTGTTGCAGCTCGGTGACGGCAGCTCAGAGGCGGAAGTGACTCAACAATGGCAGCAGGTGAAACGCCGGCGGGTTGAAGTAACGGAGATTGTGACAGTGGGGACGAGGCGACGGCTCCGCCACAATTCAGGCAACGACGGTTTTGGCATCCGGCGGCAGTTTTGCGAGGTCAGGACGGGCTGGAACGGACATGAAGCAGCCAAGGCAGGTTTTCCTTCTTCGAGTCGCGGTAGTTTTCGTCGAATCCATCCCTGTCGACTCAGAGTGAGGCCGAGATAGCGACGGCAGGAGCCGGCCGACTCGAAGGCGGACCCGCTGAGAGGAAGTGGAGCCACGCGATTTGCACGCTGCGGGCGATTCGGAAGACAGGGCGGTTTTGACAGCGAGTTGAACTCTGAAGAAGATCCACACCCACTAACCTTCTCCTAATCGTCGTCTGTGTGGCGCTGGAGATTGGACTTGTTAATCTGTCAGTCCTATCTGGTGTTGTAGTCTTTTTCCCAAATATGCATGCTCACGTGACGTAGTTTCAACAAATATTATTTCTTATCTGGGCAGATTTGCCTCCTCAAAATCTGAGCTTTAATCATGAATAGTACGCAAGTACTTGATGGAGCAGCAATGAAGTAGTACTATTGCCTTCTCACGCCTGCGTTGATAAGGATTGTAACAGTAAACTTGGTCTTCTATTCGGATTCAACGGGTCACGTTGCATCGGTGACGCACCAGAAAACCCTTATTTTCCTTTGAACGCAAATCTCATAGATGGCAAGTGCAGACCCTTTCAATCCGGTTCTTCTTGATCCAGATTTTCATGAACTTCTTGAAATCCTGGGAAAGATCCCTCCAAGAACTCAACACCACCGTGCGCGGGCCCCACGGTGGGCGCCAACTGTCGTGGAATTGTCACGGCAGATGTCCTTAGTGTCAGGACTTAGTCGCGAGGCCAACGCATCTACGTGGTAGCTTGAGAGCGGTTGAGTGGGACGAGAGACGCAGGGCGGATCAACACGCAAGACAAGGGTTTAGACAGCTTCGGGCCCCGGGAAACATCATCCGGTAATAGCCCTACATGCTGTTTGAGGCTAGGTCTCATTATCATCACGAGGGAGTCGCCGTAAACCGGCTCTCCTCTTTGTGTCTAGCCCTAGATATTGTTTCTTCTTCTCCCCCCCTTTGGGGAGCCCTACCCCTCCTTATATATGTTGAAGGGGCGGTTTACATGTGGAGTCCTATTAGGATTAGGACTAGTCTATCTCTAATACAAACCGGATACAAGTCCTGGTCTTAACTCCTTGTAAGGTAAATATTCCTCATGCCTTTCATCTTAAACCGGCCCACCATAGTATGAACCGGCCTTCTGGGCCATGGGCCTCATCATCCATCTGACCCGCCCGCCGGGTTACTAATGAACCGCCAAGACCGGGCGGGTAGCCGGTGAACCGCCAAGCTCCGGGCGGGTTACCAGTGAGTCATCCAGTCCGGCCGGTTTATACTTCCGGCCGGTTTACGCCACGGGGTATATCCCCGACATGTAGGATTTTTTTTAAATTACTACGTTCCCAACATAAAGGGCTTTCCAGCCGCAATTTGTTCGGCTTGACGCAGCTCCTCCTTCGTAGCTCTCATCGCAGAGCGCGCGTCCTTGGCATTGGCAACGGCCTTCTCTAAGTCCGTCTGTTTCGCCTGGTCTTCTTTTTCAAAAAGTCTGCAACGGTCTGTAGCGCTTTTTAACTTTTCGGCCATCTCGGCCATCTCTTCCTTGCTTCGGCAAGGAGCAGCCTGTTCGGCTCTCAGCTCTTCAAGGGCTTTCCTCGTGGCCGCATCACTTTCGCTGGCGTGTTCTTTAGCTCGGGCAAGTTCTGCCCTAAGACTCTCCACGGTGGCCGCACCATCTGCGTCAAGCATACACATCGTAAGACACAGGCATAAAATTGTTCTTACCTGATGCCGCCCAAGGAATTACATACCTTGAGCCTCATCAAGCCGCTTATTGACAAGTGTGATGTCGGCATCTGCCATGTCCAGTTGCCGCTTTAGTTCGGCAAAATCGTCAGTTCGGCTCGATTCCGGACACCCTGCCGCCTACATTCAAAGGCGACATCTTAGACCTGGGATTATGATCCTCCGCGTGCCATCATTTCTTGACGACGCGCAGAGTCTCAGGGGCTACTATCTACACAGGGCGCATCTTACTCATGCGCAACTGACAAAAGTATACATTATCTAATGTACCTCAAAACCCGTCAGTAAACTTTTGACGGCCTCATACAATCCGCTCTCTACGGATGAAATCCTTTCAATCACCGTGCCCATCAATGCGCGGTGCTCCTCTGAGATAGAAGCTCGCCCCAGCAGAATCTTTAGCTCCTCCGGCCGAGCACCAGACGGTGCCGGGCTCGTCCATGACCTCTTTCGAAGGCTGGACGCGGAGAACCTCGGGGGGCCGCATAGCCACCTTCCGCCCCTGCCGGATTTGGAGAAACCCTCCACGACGACACCTCAGGGTCACCCGCCTCGCTAGGCGGCACGGCAGGGGGAGGCGTCCCGCTCTCCATCATCTCCGGAAGGAGATCCCCCGAAGACGAGCTCTGCTGAGAAGGGCTGAGGTCCGAGCTACAAGATAAAGGTTTGGTTAATCTTCTCAGATATAAATCAAGGACTTCCCTCATCCCTCAAAAGGAAAATCTTTTCTCCACTTACGGCTCGCTGGAGGGCTGATCACCTTGAGGGCGTAGTCCCGCCGAGGAACTCCCCGGCGTCGGACCCTCTGACGAGGATTTTCTCCCCCGTTTCGAGGCCATGGTTTCCGGGTCGTCAGAGGCAGCTCTCTTCTTCCCCTTAGGAGAGGAATTGTCGGTTCCTCCCTTCGGAGCAGCCTCCTTCGAGGAGGCCATAGCTTCCTTGTCCTCCCCCTCCAAAGGCATTATCTCTAGCATCCTGACCAACACAGGATCCGGCCTAGTTTCAGGAAGGGGAGCCGGACACCTGATCAGCTTTTCCTTTGCTATCCACTCCTATTTAAAAGGACGGCTCTTTTAGGGGCAAGTTTATGACAATTATACGGATAGAAGGTCCGGGCACAAGGTTGCTTACTTGAGTATCTGGGCGATTGCAGCTTAGGCCTGCGTCCTCGGTTAAATCCGGACACATCTCTTGTGATCCTAAGAACAGTCTATACATCTTCGCGGGCGTTGCGCCCATAAAGTTCTGGAGAGCTCACGGTCCCTCTGGATTAAACTCCCACAGGCGAAGGGGGCGACGTTTGCCGGGCAATATTCGGCGAATCAGCATGACCTGCGTCACCTTGACCAAGCTGAGATCTCCTTCCAAGAGATCCTTAATTCGGCCCTGTAACAGGGGCACGTCTTTGGGAAAACCCCAATCTAACCCTCTGTTAACCCATGACGCTAGCCGTGGTGGGGGACCCGAGCGAAAGGTAGGAAGCGCCACCCACTTGGTGCTCCAGGAAGCGGTGATATAAAACCACTCTCGTTGCCACAAGCCTAGATCCTCTTGAAAAGAGCCCTCGGGCCATGGAGCATCAGCATTTTTGCTTATAACAGCGCCTCCGCACTCTGCGTGTCGTCCCTTGATCATCTTCGGCTCCACTTTGAAAGCCTTGAGCCATAATCCGAAGTGAGGGGTAACACGGAGGAACTCTTCGCATACAACGATAAACGAGGAGATATGGAGGATGGACTCCGGAGCTAAGTCATGGAATTCCAGCCCGTAATAAAACAGCAGTCCCCTCACAAAGGGGTCCATCGGGAAGCCTAACCCCCGAAGGAAGTGAGACACGAACACTACGCTCTCACCGGGCTGGGGACTTGGGATAGCCTGCCTTTGAGCAGGCAACCTGTGTGAAATTTCGGCGGTCAAGAACTTAGCCTCTCTCAACTTTAGCACGTCCTCCTCCGTGACGGAGGAGGGCATCCATCGTCCTTGAAGGTTGGAACCGGACATTGTCGAAGGTCTGAGGCGCCCGGAATCTGGAGCCTAGGGTGTTGGAACTCAAGGCGATGGGCGAACTTGTTTTGGGATTGGAGAAAAGGAGTAAGGCCCTGGTCTCTTTATAAGAGGTTGAATACCAGGAGCCCTCCCCGTAACCGTTTGGGACTCGCCTTTAATCGAGAAAACATGCTAACGGGCACGGTTGGGTTACCCACGTCCGTATTGATGAGAATCCCGTAAAAGGGGGGCACATGATCTCTGCTTTGACAAGACGTGCCAAGGAAACCGCCTCGCAAAACACGCTGAGGTGGAAAAGTGAAAACGATTCAAGTGAAGGACTTGGCTGTAGTGTGATGACGCACTGTGGAATACGTCAGCAGATTTGATTTGTGTCAATATTGTTCTCTCTATGGCAATATGTGGAAGCTTATTTTGCAGAGCCAGAAATTACTCTTGGTGTTTACAATCTTCTATGAAGGACTTGGAGGAGGAACCCGCCTTGCAATGCCGAAGACAATTTGCGCGCCGGACTCGTCGTCATTTAAGCCTGGTTCAGGGGCTACTGAGGGAGTCCTGGATTAGGGGGTGTTCGGGTAGCCGGACTATACCTTCAGCCGGACTCCTGGACTATGAAGATACAAGATTGAAGACTTCGTCCCGTGTCCGTATGGGACTTTCCTTGGCGTGGAAGGCAAGCTTGGCGATGCGGATATTCAAGATCTCCTACCATTGTAACCGACTTTATGTAACCCTAACCCTATCCAGTGTCTATATAAACCAGAGGGTTGTAGTCTGTAGGCAATCAACTCCATAAACAACAATCATACCGTAGGCTAGCTTCTAGGGTTTAGCCTCCTTGATCTCGTGGTAGATCTACTCTTGTACTACCCATATCATCAATATTAATCAAGCAGGACGTAGGGTTTTACCTCCATCAAGAGGGCCTGAACCTGGGTAAAACATCATGTTCCCAGCCTCCTATTACCATCCGGCCTAGACGCACAGTTCAGGACCCCCTACCCGAGATCCGCCGGTTTTGACACCGACACTATTGCTTTCTTCATGACTTATACATGTTCCTATGACTATGAGATTATGCAATTCCCGTTTACCGGAGGAACACTTTGTGTGCTACCAAACGTCACAACGTAACTGGGTGATTATAAAGGTCCTCTACAGGTGTCTCCAAAGGTACATGTTCGATTAGCGTATTTTGAGATTAGGATTTGTCGCTCCGATTGTCGGAGAGGTATCTCTGGGCCCTCTCGGTAATACACATCACTTAAGCCTTGCAAGCAATGCAACTAATAAGTTAGTTGCAAGATGATGTATTACGGAACGAGTAAAGAGACTTGCCGGTAACAAGATTGAACTAGGTATTGAGATACCGACGATCGAATCTCGGGCAAGTAACATACCGATGACAAAGGGAACAACGTATGTTGTTATGTGATCTGACCGATAAAGATCTTCGTAGAATATGTAGGAGCCTATATGAGCATCTAGGTTCCGCTATTGGTTATTGACCGGAGACGTGTCTCGGTCATGTCTACATTGTTCTCGAACCCGTAGGGTCCGCACGCTTAACGTTACGATGACAGTTTCATTATGAGTTTATATATTTTGATGTACCGAAGGTTGTTCGAAATCCTGGATGTGATCACGGACTTGATGAGGAGTCTCGAAATGGTCGAGACATAAAGATCGATATATTGGACGACTATATTTGGACACTGGAAAGGTTCTGGGTAAGATCGGGACAATACCGGATCACCGGGAGGTTATCGGAACCCCCCGGGAGGTATATGGGCCTTATTGGGCCTTAGTGGAAAGGAGGGGAAAGGAGCAAGGGAGGGGGCGCCCCCCCAAGCCCAATCCGAATTGGGAGGGGGCCGGCCCCCCCTTTCCTTCCTTCCTCCTTCCTCTTCCTTCCCTCTCCTACTCCTAATAGGAAAAAGGGGAGTCCTACTCCCGGTGGGAGTTGGACCCCCCCCCTTGGGCGCGCCACCCTCCTTGGCCGGCCCCCTCCTCCACTCCTTTATATACGGGGGCAGGGGGCACCCCAGAGACACAACAATTGATCATTGATCTCTTAGCCGTGTGCGGTGCCCCCCTCCACCATAATCCTCGATAATATTGTAGCGGTGCTTAGGCGAAGCCCTGCGACGGTAGAACATCAAGATCGTCACCACGCCGTCGTGCTAACGGAACTCATCCCCGACACTTTGCTGGATCGGAGTCCGGGGATCGTCATCGAGCTGAACGTGTGCAAAAACTCGGAGGTGCCGTAGTTTCGGTGCTTGATCGGTCGGGCCGTGAAGACGTACGACTACATCAACCGCGTTGTTATAACGCTTCCGCTTCCAGTCTACAAGGGTACGGAGACGGCACTCTCCCCTCTCGTTGCTGTGCATCACCATGATCTTGCATGTGCGTAGGAATTTTTTTGAAATTACTACGTTCCCCAATAGTGGCATTCGAGCCTAGGTTTTATGTGTTGATGTTATATGCACGAGTAGAACACAAGTGAGTTGTGGGCGATATAAGTCATACTGCTTACCAGCATGTCATACTTTGGTTCGGCGGTATTGTTGGATGAAGCGGCCCGGACCAACATTACGTGGACGCTTACGCAAGACTGGTTCTACCGACGTGCTTTGCACACAGGTGGCTGGCGGGTGTCAGTTTCTCCAACTTTAGTTGAACCGAGTGTGGCTACGCCCGGTCCTTGCAAAGGTTAAAACAGCACCAACTTGACAAACTATCGTTGTGGTTTTTGATGCGTAGGTAAGATTGGTTCTTGCTAAGCCTGTAGCAGCCACGTAAAACTTGCAACAAACTAAGTAGAGGACGTCTAACTTGTTTTTGCAGGGCATGTTGTGATGTGATATGGTCAAGGCATGATGCTAAATTTTATTGTATGAGATGATCATGTTTTGTAACCATGTTATCGGCAACTGGCAGGAGCCATATGGTTGTCGCTTTATTGTATGCAATGCAATCGCCCTGTAATGATTTACTTTATCACTAAGCGGTAGCGATAGTCGTAGAAGCATAAGATTGGCGAGACGACAATGATGCTACGATGGAGATCAATGTGTCGCGCTGGTGACGATGGTGATCATGACGATGCTTCGGAGATGGAGATCACAAGCACAAGATGATGATGGCCATATCATATCACGTATATTGATTGCATGTGATGTTTATCTTTTATGCATCTTATCTTGCTTTGATTGACGGTAGCATTATAAGATGATCTCTCACTAAATTTCAAGATAAAAGTGTTCTCCCTGAGTATGCACCGTTGCCAAAGTTCGTCGTGCCCAGACACCACGTGATGATCGGGTGTGATAAGCTCTACGTCCATCTACAACGGGTGCAAGCTAGTTTTGCACACGCAGAATACTCAGGTTAAACTTGACGAGCCTAGCATATGCAGATATGGCCTCGGAACACTGAGACCGAAAGGTCGAGCGTGAATCATATAGTAGATATGATCAACATAGTGATGTTCACCATTGAAAACTACTCCATTTCACGTGATGATCGCTTGTTTATGCTTGATTGTAGATAGATGGCCCGTGCTGTTGTTCCGTTGAATTTTAATGTGTTCCTTGAGAAAGCAAAGTTGAAAGATGATGGTAGCAATTATACGGACTAGGTCCGTAACTTGAGGATTATCCTCATTGCTGCACAGAAGAATTACGTCCTGGAAGCACCGCTGGGTGCCAGGCCTGCTGCTGATGCAACTGATGACGTTAAGAACGTCTGGCAGAGCAAAGCTGATGACTACTCGATAGTTCAATGTGCCATGCTTTACGGCTTAGAACCGGGTCTTCAACGACGTTTTGAACGTCATGGAGCATATGAGATGTTCCAGGAGTTGAAGCTAATATTTCAAGCAAATGCCCGGATTGAGAGATATGAAGTCTCCAATAAGTTCTATAGATGCAAGATGGAGGAGAACAGTTCTGTCAGTGAGCATATACTCAAGATGTCTGGGTATAATAATCACTTCATTCAACTGGGAGTTAATCTTCCGGATGATTGCGTCATTGACAGAATTCTCCAATCACTTCCACCTAGCTACAAGAGCTTCGTGATGAACTATAATATGCAAGGGATGGATAAGACAATTCCCGAGCTCTTCGCAATGCTAAAAGCTGCAGAGGTAGAAATCAAGAAGGAGCATCAAGTGTTGATGGTCAACAAGACCACTAGTTTCAAGAAAAAGGGCAAGGGGAGGAAGAAGGGGAACTTCAAGAAGAACAGCAAGCAAGTTGCTGCTCAGGAGAAGAAACCCAAGTCTGGACCTAAGCCTGAAACTAAGTGCTTCTACTGCAAGCAGACTGGTCACTGGAAGCGGAACTGCCCCAAGTATTTGGCGGATAAGAAGGATGGCAAGGTGAACAAAGGTATATGTGATATACATGTTATTGATGTGTACCTTACTAGAGCTCGCAGTAGCACCTGGGTATTTGATACTGGTTCTGTTGCTATTATTTGCAACTCGAAACAGGGACTACGGATTAAGCGAACACTGGCGAAGGACGAGGTGACGATGCGCGTGGGAAATGGTTCCAAAGTCGATGTGATCGCGGTCGGCACGCTACCTCTACATCTACCATCGGGATTAGTATTAGACCTAAATAATTGTTATTTGGTGCCAGTGTTGAGCATGAACATTATATCTGGATCTTGTTTGATGCGAGACGGTTATTCATTTAAATCAGAGAATGATGGTTGTTCTATTTATATGAGTAATATCTTTTATGGTCATGCACCCTTGAAGAGTGGTCTATTTTTGATGAATCCCGATAGTAGTGATACACATATTCATAATGTTGAAGCCAAAAGATGCAGAGTTGATAATGATAGTGCAGCTTATTTGTGGCACTGCCGTTTAGGTCATATCGGTGTAAAACGCATGAAGAAACTCCATACTGATGGACTTTTGGAACCACTTGATTATGAATCACTTGGTACTTGTGAACCGTGCCTCATGGGCAAGATGACTAAAACGCCGTTCTCCGGTACTATGGAGAGAGCAACAGATTTGTTGGAAATCATACATACAGATGTATGTGGTCCAATGAATGTTGAAGCTCGTGGCGGATATCGTTATTTTCTCACCTTCACAGATGATTTAAGCAGATATGGGTATATCTACTTAATGAAACATAAGTCTGAAACATTTGAAAAGTTCAAAGAATTTCAGAGTGAAGTTGAAAATCATCGGAACAAGAAAATAAAGTTTCTACGATCTGATCGTCGAGGAGAATATTTGAGTTACGAGTCTGGTTTACATTTGAAACAATGCGGAATAGTTTCGCAACTCACGCCACCCGGAACACCACAACGTAATGGTGTGTCCGAACGTCGTAATCGTACTTTACTTGATATGGTGCGATCTATGATGTCTCTTACAGATTTACCGCTATCGTTTTGGGGTTATGCTTTAGAGACGACTGCATTCACGTTAAATAGGGCACCATCAAAATCCGTTGAGACGACGCCTTATGAACTATGGTTTGGCAACAAACCAAAGTTGTCGTTTCTGAAAGTTTGGGGCTGCGATGCTTATGTGAAAAAGCTTCAACCTGATAAGCTCGAACCCAAATCGGAGAAATGTGTCTTCATAGGATACCCGAAGGAGACTGTTGGGTACACCTTCTATCACAGATCCGAAGGCAAGACATTTGTTGCTAAGAATGGATCCTTTCTAGAGAAGGAGTTTCTCTCGAAAGAAGTGAGTGGGAGGAAAGTACAACTTGATGAGGTAACTGTACCTGCTCCCTTATTGGAAAGTAGTACATCACAGAAACCGGTTTCTGTGACACCTACACCAATTAGTGAGGAAGCTAATGATGATGATCATGAAACTTCAGAACAAGTTACTACTGAACCTCGTAGATCAACCAGAGTAAGATCCGCACCAGAGTGGTACGGTAATCCTGTTCTGGAAGTCATGCTACTAGATCATGATGAACCTACGAACTATGAAGAAGCAATGGTGAGCCCAGATTCAGCAAAATGGCTTGAAGCCATGAAATCTGAGATGGGATCCATGTATGATAACAAAGTGTGGACTTTGGTTGACTTGCCCAATGATCGGCAAGCAATTGAAAATAAATGGATCTTCAAGAAGAAGACTGACGCTAATGGTAATGTTACTGTCTACAAAGCTCGACTTGTCGCAAAAGGTTTTCGACAAGTTCAAGGAATTGACTACGATGAGACTTTCTCACCCGTAGAGATGCTTAAGTCTGTCTGAATCATGTTAGCAATTGCCGCATTCTATGATTATGAAATTTGGCAGATGGATGTCAAAACTGCATTCCTGAATGGATTTCTGGAAGAAGAGTTGTATATGATGCAGCCGGAAGGTTTTGTCGATCCAAAAGGAGCTAACAAAGTGTGCAAGCTCCAGCGATCCATTTATGGACTGGTGCAAGCATCTCGGAGTTGGAATAAACGCTTTGATAGTGTGATCAAAGCATTTGGTTTTGTACGGACTTTTGGAGAAGCCTGTATTTACAAGAAAGTGAGTGGGAGCTCTGTAGCATTTCTGATATTATATGTGGATGACATATTGCTAATCGGAAATGATATAGAATTTCTGGATAGCATAAAGGGATACTTGAATAAGAGTTTTTCAATGAAAGACCTCGATGAAGCTGCTTACATATTGGGCATTAAGATCTATAGAGATAGATCAAGACGCTTAATTGGACTTTCACAAAGCACATACCTTGACAAAGTTTTGAAGAAGTTCAAAATGGATCAAGCAAAGAAAGGATTCTTGCCTGTGTTACAAGGTGTGAAGTTGAGTAAGACTCAATGCCCGACCACTGCAGAAGATAGAGAGAAAATGAAAGATGTTCCCTATGCTTCAGCCATAGGCTCTATCATGTATGCAATGTTCTGTACCAGACCTGATGTGTGCCTTTCTATAAGTCTAGCAGGGAGGTACCAAAGTAATCCAGGAGTGGATCACTGGACAGCGGTCAAGAACATCCTGAAATACCTGAAAAGGACTAAGGATATGTTTCTCGTATATGGAGGTGACAAAGAGCTCATCGTAAATGATTACGTTGATGCAAGCTTTCACACTGATCCGGACAATTCTAAATCACAAACCAGATACGTATTTACATTAAACGGTGGAGCTGTCAGTTGGTGCAGTTCTAAACAAAGCGTCGTGGCAGGATCTACATGTGAAGCGGAGTACATAGATGCTTCGGAAGCAGAAAACGAAGGAGTCTGGATGAAGGAGTTCATATCCGATCTAGGTGTCATACCTAGTGCATCGGGTCCAATGAAAATCTTTTGTGACAATACTGGTGCAATTGCCTTGACAAAGGAATCCAGATTTCACAAGAGAACCAAGCACATCAAGAGACGCTTCAATTCCATCCGGGATCTAGTCCAGGTGGGAGACATAGAGATTTGCAAGATACATACGGATCTGAATGTAGCAAACCCATTGACTAAGCCTCTTCCACGAGCAAAACATGATCAGCACCAAGGCTCCATGGGTGTTAAAATCCTTACTGTGTAATCTAGATTATTGACTCTAGTGCAAGTGGGAGACTGAAGGAAATATGCCCTAGAGGCAATAATAAAGTTATTATTTATTTCCTTATATCATGACAAATGTTTATTATTCATGCTAGAATTGTATTAACCGGAAACGTAATACTTGTGTGAATACATAGACAAACAAAGTGTCACTAGTATGCCTCTACTTGACTAGCTCGTTAATCGAAGATGGTTATGTTTCCTAACCATAGACATGAGTTGTCATTTGATTAACGGGATCACATCATTAGGAGAATGATGTGATTGACATGACCCATTCCATTAGCTTAGCACCCGATCGTTTAGTATGTTGCTATTGCTTTCTTCATGACTTATACATGTTCCTATGACTATGAGATTATGCAACTCCCGTTTACCGGAGGAACACTTTGTGTGCTACCAAACGTCACAACGTAACTGGGTGATTATAAAGGTGCTCTACAGGTGTCTCCAAAGGTACATGTTGGGTTGGCGTATTTCGAGATTAGGATTTGTCGCTCCGATTGTCGGAGAGGTATCTCTGGGCCCTCTCGGTAATACACATCACTTAAGCCTTGCAAGCAATGCAACTAATAAGTTAGTTGCAAGATGATGTATTACGGAACGAGTAAAGAGACTTGCTGGTAACAAGATTGAACTAGGTATTGAGATACCGACGATCGAATCTCGGGCAAGTAACATACCGATGACAAAGCGAACAACGTATGTTGTTATGCGGTCTGACCGATAAAGATCTTCGTAGAATATGTAGGAGCCAATATGAGCATCCAGGTTCCGCTATTGGTTATTGACCGGAGACGTGTCTCGGTCATGTCTACATTGTTCTCGAACCCGTAGGGTCCGCACGCTTAACGTTACGATGACAGTTTCATTATGAGTTTATATATTTTGATGTACCAAAGGTTGTTTGGAATCCCGGATGTGATCACGGACTTGACGAGGAGTCTCGAAATGATCGAGACATAAAGATCGATATATTGGACGACTATATTTGGACACCGGAAAGGTTCCGGGTAAGATTGGGACAATACCGGATCACCGGGAGGTTACCGGAACCCCCCAGGAGGTATATGGGCCTTATTGGGCCTTAGTGGAAAGGAGGGGAAAGGAGCAAGGGAGGGGGCGCCCCCCCCAAGCCCAATCCGAATTGGGAGGGGGCCGGCCCCCCTTTCCTTCCTCCCTCCTTCCTCTTCCTTCCCTCTCCTACTCCTAATAGGAAAAAGGGGAGTCCTACTCCCGGTGGGAGTTGGACTCCCCCCCTTGGGCGCGCCACCCTCCTTGGCCGGCCCCCTCCTCCACTCCTTTATATACGGGGGCAGGGGGGCACCCCAGAGACACAACAATTGATCATTGATCTCTTAGCCGTGTGCGGTGCCCCCCTCCACCATAATCCTCGATAATATTGTAGCGGTGCTTAGGCGAAGCCCTACGACGGTAGAACATCAAGATCGTCACCACGCCGTCGTGCTGACGGAACTCATCCCCGACACTTTGCTGGATCGGAGTCCGGGGATCGTCATCGAGCTGAACGTGTGCAAAAACTTGGAGGTGCCGTAGTTTCGGTGCTTGATCGGTCGGGCCGTGAAGACGTACGACTACATCAACCGCGTTGTTATAACGCTTCCGCTTCCGGTCTACGAGGGTACGTAGACAACACTCTCCCCTCTCGTTGTTGTGCATCACCATGATCTTGCGTGTGCATAGGAATTTTTTTGAAATTACTACGTTCCCCAACAGTACGTGTGTTGAACGCGGAGGCGCCGTCCGTTCGGTGCTAGATTGGATCTTTCGCGATTTGAATTCGCGCGAGTACGACTCCATCAACCACGTTCCTTGCAACGCTTCCGCTTAGCGATCTTCAAGGGTATGAAGATGCACTCCCTCTCTCTCGTTGCTAGCATCTCTTAGATTGATCTTGGTGACACGTAGGAAATTTTTTGAATTATTACTACGCTCCCCAACACCAGTTACGTTGTGACATTTGATAGCACACAAGGTATTCCTCCGGTATCTGGGAGTTGCATAATCTCATAGTCGAAGGAATATGTATTTGACATGAAGAAAGCAATAGCGATAAAACTGAACAACCAATATGCAAAGCTAACAGATGGGATTGTCCATCACGTCATTCTCCTACTGATGTGACCCCGTTCATCAAATGACAACACATGTCTATGGTTAGGAAACTTAACCATCTTTGATTAACGAGCTAGTTTAGTAGAGGCTTACTAGAGACACAGTGTTTTGTCTATATATCCACACATGTATCAAGTTTCCGGTTAATACAATTCTAGCATGAATAATAAACATTCATCATGATATAAGGAAATATAAAATAACAATTTTATTATTGCCTCTAGGGCATATTTCCATCACATCCACCTTCCCCTCTCCGCGCCGCCAGTCCAAGCCCATCCACCTCCTCCCTCTCCCGCTTCGGCGCTCTACCCACGTTCCAGTGCTCCGCCATGGTCCGGACTAAGATCACGTACTACGCAATGCTCACGCCGGAGCGTCGCGACGAGATCCAGCGGGAGATCCGAGCGAGACAAGCCGCACACGTAGTCCTCATCGCTGTCGGGCTGCTTGCGGACTCGCCGGAGTCGGAGGAGGAGGAGCTGGCGCCGATGGAGGTGGAGGAGCCGGGCCAGCAGCTGCCGGTCTTCAACATGGAGCAGACGGAGGCGGAGCTCGCCATCGCCCAGTCCGACGAGATGGCGGAGCAGCAGGCCATCCTGGAGTCCATCTAGGATGAGGCCTATGTGGAGGCCAACCGGGCGTTCCTCCAGCGGGAGCAGGCGGACTCCAACGCGCTCTTCGCCGAATTCGACGCGGAGATAAAGACGGAGGAGGCCGGAGCAGAGCAGCCGGAGGCGTCGAAGCTGCAGCTGCCGCCCATGCTGGTACGGAGATCGTCGACATCTTCGATGATGAGTACCTAGGTGATCGACGTAGTACCTGGGTTATTTCATTTGCATGTCTTTATATGGATTTACGAATCTAGTATGAGATGTCCGGATGCAACAAGTAAAATTTGAGGCGTGCCCGATCATTACTCGCGGGCGCGTCCGGTCGCATTCGGAGGCGTTTGAGGGGTCATATTCATCATGTGGTTGTAGATGCTCTAACATGACTTGTACTGGCCATTGTCATTTAGCCGATCACTCCGTGTGCTTCTAAGGCTCGGCAATCTGAATATTAAACATTGTAAAGTTACAGATGTATCTCGTACTTGATCATTTTAATGATAGGCACTGTATACGCCACCTCATAGTTAAAAGAAAAAACGTCTACGATGACTGAATCCTCTGCAGCCTTAACCATATCTATTCCTGTCAAAGTACAGTACACTGCATGAAATTTCCCGCAAACAACAAGTGCCCTGCACCGCACGGTATGATTCCACTGCAACAAGCACCCGAGAATTCAATTCGATCCAATCCAGTCCGCGTCGTGCTCGTCTCCCGGGGGAAAGCCGACCGCGGCAGCGGCGCCATCGCTTTGCTCAGCTCCGTGCACGGGGCACACTGAAAGCGGAGTTAGGGGCCGCCTGGTCGACCGGCCGGTTCGGGTCGGGCCAATGGCCGGTGAGGAGCTGGACCTGGATGGACGGACGACATCTCTACTGCTCCGTTCTACTGCCACCAACACCACCGGTCCGGCGTGGTGCGCGATCTGGAAGGACGCGATCGAGGGGCAGGGGGGGCAACAAGTCAAGGCGCGGCGGCGACACCGCATCGGCCAGGCTTCCATCCGTGGCCGTGTCGGGCGTTGCGTCAGTGCGATGTGCCGCCCGGCCGTGCCCACCAGACGCCGGAACAGGACGGGTGCGAGGCAGTCAAGGCTAGGGCCAGTACGCCTAGCTGGTGCAACGTGGGAGACTGTTGCGTGTGCCGATGCCGGAACCGGAAGGCGGCCAACCAACTGAGATCGTCTGAAACTCTGAATTCTTCCCCTACTACGACAAAAAAAATGCCTCAATCAATCTGCCTTGCCTTTGTACTAACTAGCTTTTATTAATGGTAGTATGATTAGACCGCTCAACTAATAGTAAGTCCGTGAAAGCATGGCTCCGGGGGGCCACTTGACGGAACAGTTTTTTAGTTCACCAAGCGGCAACGTGATGATCCAGCCTTGCTTTGGGCCAAAGCGAGGCCAGGAAACCACCAACAGAAATCCGTGACCGCGGTAGCATTTTTCGTAAACTATAAACTACGTACGGTCTACTCACGGTAGCTCGACGGTTGCACCACGGTGCCTTTCTTCAGGGCCGCAATGATCCCAAAACATCTACGCCTGAACAACCAAAATGCTCCTGTGGTGAAAACGAAAACATTTTCACGTGGATTTGGACAGGATCGCAATGAGTTCCCATGCAGTGGAATCACCTAGTACATGCTCTCTCCACTGGAACTGCATTGCACTGCAATCATGCAATGGTAAAAGATCAGGACGGACAGTTCGAGGTAAAACGGAGAGGCCCGCCGATTTGCGAGCTTTTTTAATCGGCGAAATGGATTTCAGGTGATGTGGGGGAGAGGTGGTACGAGTACGAGAAAAAGAGTGAGGCCGAAGGCTCACCAAACGGAGGCAATAAAATGGAGCCGCTCTCCGCGGACGGACGTGTGTTGTTGTGTGCGGCTGCTGTTGGGCCGTTACCTTTGCTTGCATTCACAGAAAGCCGGGCGCTTTACAACCACCTGCTGCCTCCTCCCAACCTTGTGCCCCAAGTGACAAAAGGAAAGGGATTCTTTTCTTTTCTTTTCTTTTTTCTTTCTTTCTTTCTTTCTGTTGCGTCAATTATTGGAGATTACAACAGGTTTTGATCCTCTTTTTAGCTTGCATTTGTTTAACTGTATGTATGCAGTGGATGCGCCTTTGTTAGGTCGACGCTCGATCGAAATGATGCGTCTCACCCGTTTGCTCTTGTTTTTCTCTCACCCTTTTTGTTCACCACTTTCACACACAGGCAGTAGCATCTTACTTGCAGTGCTCGCAGCGGGAAAAAGAATTACAGAGGAGCACATTCTCTAGGATGGTGGTTTGTACTACCCTAGTGTCGCCCTATGATTGGAGAAAAGGAGCACTTTTTTGAATGAAAAAGCGCATACATGATTAATCTCAAGAGCATATTCTGTGATGCCCATTCTTCGTGGGTGCTCACCGACACTAGCTCCTAACATACGACGAATATGACCGTACGAAATGTGAAAACATTTGGTAACGTACTATCATTGACACGAAATAAATCATACCGCAAAATTCAAATATATATTTGATCTACAGATGGGGAAATAAAAAGACATTATGTTTGAAAGCAATGATAAAACCGAAAATGAAGTAATAGTAAATGATAATGGTGGGTGTGAGACTAGAAGCGCTGGATATTCTATCGGCTATACTCTGATCAAGGCTATATTTCACGCATTGATTGAGATCAAACATCCATTTCACATGGTCCTGGGTAAAGTAATAAGGAAACAATGTGCGGCAATAGTTTATTTGGGCAAAAGGAACAAGGGTGATGGCCAGATATGAAAGATGGCATGTGTGAATGGTTGCTGCACTTGTTGCAATACGTTACTAAAATAGAGGGAAAGTGTATATTGCTGATGAGAAAGAAAACTCCATTTATGCTTTATCTCAAAAAGCATTCTCCCTCAAGGCCCTGGGAGGCTGGCACACAGTTTGCTCATAGAAAACCCCATGTCGACTGAGTGCATTTTTGCCAAAAATAAATAAACTTAGTGGACATTTCCTTTCCCAAGAAATTCCTACACATTTGCATGCTAAAATTTTCAGCTTTTTAGGCAACGAAAAATATCGCAGAGTCCATATATTTGCACGCCTATGATATTGATTGCTGTCCGAGTTCATCATTTTAAGTGGACAATCTTGCAGTTCACAGCGTCATTTTCTATGGCTGCGGTGGCCCCAGGCTAGAATCTTTCGTTGGTTGAGAAGGAAATTGTCGTGCACGCTCGTGTAGAAGGAGCATGTTGCACGATGCCTTATAGGCTCACCAAGGAAGCATCCACTCAACAGCATCAAAGCCAGCACCTAACTGCCCACCATACACACTCACCTTCCCCCCCTGTAAACTCTGAACATAAAAGTGCCTGTCCCTCCCTCCATTCCTCTTCCAAGGAGAGGAGAGCCACCTTACGCTCTCTCATCTCTCTCTGTCTCCCTCTCTCTGTTCTCTCGATACGGAGGGAGGTGTGCCGTTCTTCGAGGAGACGAAGCAGCAGCTGTCGGAAAGGTACGGACTCCCAAGCGAACATTCCTACTGTTGGTTGATCCTAATGTTGCTGCTTCTCAGGTTAATCATGTTTTTGCATTTCTAACTCTGTATGTTGTGCATGCCTGCTTACACCTGAACTCCGTGTTTCTACCCCAATCCCTGGCCAAGTCCATGCATAAGAGCATCATACATATCGACAATGTGGAGATTTATGGTTTCTTTCTTAGCATTGGCAGGATTTGAAGGTTACCCTATCAAGCCAGTATATGATCATAGTATAAGATAACTAAGCAGAGTCTCAAAGACACCGACTTATGAACAGTTCGCGATTTGTCATGGATCGCATAGTGATTGTTCTTCGTAGGGTGCATTATGAATGTCATGATCATGTGCATAGAATTTCAGTTATCCACCTTTGCTGTACATTGTTTAGCTATGCTTATCACTGCCTTGTGACACGACAGTACATCCACATGAGCATTGCTTAGCTATGCTAGTTACCTAACTGTGTTCTTCACGCTTTCATGGTCTTTTTATGCTTGGAAAATCAGCTCTCCAAGAAATATACAAACTAATTGATATCAGGGTAAATGTAGCATCCGGCCAGGACTGAAGCGATTATAAATGATTTGTAAACTTCATCCCTCCTAGAACAAAATACAAGAGCCAGTGTCCATAAGATAGATGAATTAGAAAAATATAATAGAATCCCTTTCCATATTAAAAGTGTGAATTCATGGCATGTATTGTGACCATTTTATTCAAAATTAACTCATCTAACATGTTGCTTAGGAAGTGACCAAATCACCAAACACATGGGCTCCCATGTGTTTTTCCTATTCTATTTGGTCATTCAGTTGACATCTTGCTGAAGTATCAATCATTTGAGAGCCACTTGAACCACCTTTAGATTATTGTACCCACCAAGAAACAACCTAGTAGGTGGCAGGTACCAACTCTCCAGATTATATTTATAGGTACAAATAAGCCAGTAGTTAGGTCGAGTATGACGTATAGACTACAGTCTACAGTCATGCCAAAACATAACAATCTCTTCTAATGTTTGCGCTCCATGTTCTGGATCTGATAATTAATTAATATAATGTCTCACTTGCTAGTCATAGCAGTTTTGTATGCTCCATTTGTAATCAGTAATGTGTTAATGATTATCCTGATTTGGTGTGCAAGTAGGTGCTAGTTTATTGAGATGTTGTTGCTGCGAAGCTTGGATCTATGTGACATCTACGTAACATACTAATATTAAGCAGTACTATAATACAACAAACTTAACGGATGATATCATCTGACTGCTATAATTCTTGTATGTGACTTGGGCCAGCTAAGAATTTGACCCATTCCATTCTAGGACGAACATAGATGGTCATAGTTATTCCTCTCCATAAACATTGATAAGGACACTAACAATATTCAAACACTAACTACCTCCCAAATAACTCGACCAAACTTGGACCTTCTCTTCTCCTATTATCTTGTACATCAAGACAAATTAAGTTGGTTTTCCATTTCATATGAAAATAGGAAGGTGTAGTCACATATATCATAAACTAAAGGACACTATCACACCATTGCAACAGAAATTGTATGGTCTCACAAAAGCAATTAATTCAGGCTAACAGTAGGCTATGTTCAGTGTGTAGCATGTGTACCTTGCACCTAACTCTTCATGATAATGTAACTTCAGATAAGCAAGGAAACATCAGCTGGTCAAGATGACAGCTGGTTTACAGCTCGGCGTGATCGGGTCTCTCGCGCTCTCCGTTGCATCTTCAGTTGCCATTGTCATCTGCAACAAAGCTCTCATCAGCACACTTGGTTTCCCATTCGGTCAGTACAGAAGCCTTCATGTTTGCAAGATTCAACAGAACTTAACAACAAACCAAAGGCCATGCATGAATAGATTCAAATACTTGCAATTTATGCTTAACTCTGTTGTTTTCGAATGTAGCTACAACATTAACAAGCTGGCATCTCATGGTGACCTACTGCACCCTCCATGTGGCACAACGCTTACATTTTTTTGAGCCCAAGGCAATTGATGGACATACAGTGATCCTCTTTGGGTTTCTGAACGGCACCTCAATTGGACTTTTAAACCTTAGTTTAGGATTCAACTCCATTGGATTCTACCAGGTAAGGGCTGCTCTATCTTGGTACCATTTTTCATAAACCATGCCGCAAGTATTTTGAATTCAGTATGTTCTGCAGATGACGAAACTGGCCATAATACCTTTCACTGTGCTGTTGGAGACAATCTTCCTGAACAAAAGATTCAGGTTTTTCAATATAAACTCAGTACTTTACCTTAATTAAGGAGTCAACCACTGTAAATTGCACCCCATTTATGATCAGAGCAAAAAGATACAAGATAGATGATGGCACATGCACTATACTAAAGTACATATTGATAATTTGAAACTGGAACAAGAAATTATTGCTAATCCATAGTATTATATATTATATTCAAAGGGGGAAATAACTTTAGATGTGTTCTTTTACAAGCATCAACTTTTGGATCAAACGATGAAAAGCTAATCACGCATAAATGAGTCATTTACTTGTTTAGTTTTTCTGGGCCTATGGTATTTATTTTTATCATCAGTGAGCTAATACCAGTCCAACAACGTGCAGCGAGACTATCAAGCTCTCTCTTATGGTCTTACTTCTTGGAGTAGGTATCGCATCAGTTACAGATCTCGAGCTAAATCTACTTGGGTCCGTCCTTTCTGGCCTCGCCATCGCCACCACTTGTGTTGGCCAAATTGTATCCTACATTTAATACTTTACTCGTCGTTGACATTCCAAAAACTGCAGATTAAAAGAAAAGAATAAGGAAATCTTATTATTCGAAACCTTTTAAATGCAACTTGCAGTAGTCTTAGCAGGTTTTCTTAAAAGGCTGGAGAACCATATATGTTATTTGTGAAGCATCAAAATTCTTATTTCTTAGTGCTAGATTCTTTCTGAATTAGGTTGCATTTACTTTCATATAAAAATAGGTGAATCTTTATCTTGTTACTGTAGCCACATGGTATCCTTAACCCAACAACTTTGAATGAAGCTCACAAACACAATACAGAAGAAACTGAAGGTCTCGTCAACGCAGCTTCTGTACCAATCTGCGCCATACCAAGCAGCAATTTTGTTTGCGACCGGCCCGTTTGTGGATCGACTCCTTACAAACCGCAGTGTCTTCGCCCACAAATACACCACTCCAGTTGTGGTATGTTCTGAATATTTCATGCAGTTACAAATATCTGAAAAGAACAATTTTATAATGTCACTGTGAGATCTTAACATTCTTTTAAAAATGCCCGTCAAGCCAACTATTTTGTGGAAATTCATAATGCATGGCATCTTCGGTGAGGAAGTGACACTCACAATTTGTTCTTTCTAAGTAGCTAGCCAAAGTTCTGAAACCTGACATCAAATAATTTCCTGATCTACCTATCAAGTTGGGACTCCCGACTAAAAATTGTTATAGCCTGAATATACATTTCACTTTTAGTGCTTTTCCATGAAAGAAATGTATAAAATGAAGACCAAACCCAGTGATTTGAAGGGGGAAAAATAAGATAGATTTTATGCATGTAACTACTGCTAGATTTCATAAATGTAAAATGTGAAGTGCCTTACGTTCAAGTTTATTTCAATGGTACATTGATACCTACAGTCCTAAAGAAGTAAACAACAAATTAATATGAAATTGCTCCAGCTGTTACTGCTAGAATGAATCAGCATTTTAAGCGCAGTAGCAGTTGATTGTCATGCTCCTGGGTGAGACATTAAACATATATGTTGCAAGTTAACGCTCTCAGAGATATACCTCAAATTTCGATGGACAATACATGCAACATGATGCTCTTTATCATGAATTATATGCAGGGTTTCATCATCCTATCTTGCTTGATTGCGGTGTCTGTGAACTTCAGTACATTTCTTGTGATTGGAACGACGTCTCCAGTCACATACCAGGTGCTTGGCCACCTTAAGACATGCCTGGTTCTCTCTTTTGGCTACACTCTACTACACGATCCTTTCACCATGAAGAACATATTAGGCATTCTGGTCGCCATATTTGGTATGGCATTGTATTCCTTCTTCTCAGTCAGGGAGAGCAAGAAGAAGTCAACAAATGATGCTCTGCCAGTTTCACAGGTTTGATTTTGCCTCCAACCTGGTATCATATCTAAATCATGATTATAATCTTGATGGCACAAAATAGAAGGTAGATCGACGAATGGCAGTTATACTAACAATTCTTATGCTCCTAATCTCAGCAGCAACAGTAAAGAGTCAAATTTCCACGTCAAACAAAATGTAGTAGCAGTTGAATTTTCTGAAATAAACATTCATATTTCAAAAGTTGAGACTATACATCAATTAAAATTTGCATATTGATGTACAAAATTAGTATTTTCTGGCAGCAAAAGCAAGTGATAAGGATTATTATGTGTGCAGGACAGAAACTTTTATGCACATTAGCTGACAAAAGTAAACTCGGACAATTGATAATACCATGCTTCTGCCAATCCATTACCCAATACTGGAAGCAAACTAGAGCTCATCAGTTTAGCTTAATTATATTTATGAATAATATGTGCTCTCTTAAGCATAGTTTTTATGATGAATGTGTCGAGAAAATTGGCAACTCTTCCATGAAATACAGTTCAATTTGCTCCCAAATTTCAGTTTCACTCATTTCATGTTTTTTATGCCTTTGTAGATGCCAGATAAGGAGACTGAACCACTTTTGGCAACCAAAGACGGCAGTGATATCAAGAAGGCAAATGGTGTATCTCACGGCTGCTAAGACTTCCCTTGCTTAGTGTAGATATAGTATGCACGTCTGCTCTTCGAGTTTCAAGGATCTGGAAAGCCATTTCTTTCCGTTCTTAAATTTCTTTTGTAGAGAAGGAAAAGATTTCCATATCGTAGAGTGTATATTTTGACACAACAATTATTATTTGCTTATCCTTTTTCGCACTTAACAGTTCCATCTGAAGGTTTACTGGTGAAGATTGCCTTCCTGTGACATACCCCCGTTTGTCAAAACCCAGTTCTTATATGCTACAATAAGCATTTCGAACACATATTTGTTATGTCAACAGGATGGCATGGTGAGAATTAGACTAGGGACGAGATGTAAAGCGATATAGCCCCATCTGTTTAACTGCATTATTAAAATTTACTTGGAGCTATAAAATGATTAATCCAATCGCTATCTCCAACATGATATTAATCATACAATCAATATCTACAACGATGACCTGTCAGAAATGTTTGTTAGACTGTTACACGTCCTGTGGATTAGCATGCATTGTAGCACAGCTACTAACATCAGAAAGTACACTTTAGCATACTTGTTTTCACATCAAACCTGATAATAGAATGAATCAGTAAAGACGTTTTTTTTTACTATTTACTGCAGGGCAAATCCCCACAGTCCTTTATTAAAATCCAAACAGGAAAAAAACTGTACAAAATATTTACATCCCAAAAGAAAGGAAGAATCTAACTAGGGCTACTTACCTACTGAATACATGATCAGGGTAGACCCTTGATCCAAGCCAATAGCTTTGGCCTAACCGAATCCTTAACCCTATGATGTAAATGCGCATTCCTATAGATCAGCTTTATGTTGCAACTGTAAATCTATAGTAATACCTGATAGACTGCTGGTGACTATCAAACCTTCTGAGGAAAATAATGAGGTGAGAGTCTATTGAATTTTTGAACAGTCCACCGTCCCCATGTTGCTACTACATGTGTCTCTGTTACTCCCATGTGAATTCATTCTGTAATTGTTGTCTTCACCAAATACATATATCCGCAGAACTAGCTTGCATGAGATATGTTACTCTGAACTTCCTTGTGGTAGAACTCGTGCTGACAAGCTGATACCCTTAAAAATGAAAAGCTTCTCAGTGCAGTGGTAGATTAAAAGAGACTGGTCTTTGACCATTCTGTACAGCTCAGACTCTTGACCATAATCCAGTATCTTGCTCCACTACTAAAATCCTAATTAGTAGGACTATGTGGTCATTCAAACACATTTAACTTGCCCTTTATCTATCAAATAACAAGATCACTTTAGTAGCTCTTTCAGGCCTCAGCAGGCTTACTAGGTAGACTGTTCAAACAACCCGGTAAGACATATTTCTCTTCACATATGGAAGCCAAAGGAAAAGCAACAGCTTCTGGTCACAAACTTACCTCTTCTTTCCATCTATTTATGGAAGAAACCAATGGCCTGCTGGACTGCGGATTAATTAATCAAATACAGCACACGGTCACAAAGACCAAGTGTCATACAGCTTTGGTAGGTTGGCCAATTCTAACAAACCCCCAAGAAGACCTGACTCAACCATATTCCATAACCATTTCTTCATCTGACAAATCACTATTTGTATGATCAAAACTAGTATATTGACATGGTAGCTTTGGAACATAACCAGCTTTTATCATTTCCATTCCAACTATATCAAGCATTGTGTAAATTTCCTCAGACTCTGGATGCGATCTGTCCTCTACTATAAAGACTTTTAGCTCCCCCTTTAACTTAACCCAGCTCTTCCCTGGTGATTTCTTAACACCACTGCTTCTCATTGCCTTCTTCAATCTTGCAAACTCATTCCAATCACCAGAAGCAGCATATATGTTGCACAACAAGACATAGGCAGCAGAATGGGAAGGATCAATATTCAAAACGCCTTCTGCTGCCCTCTTTCCCATCTCCACGTCATTATGTGTTTTGCTAGCAGCAAGCAGGGTCTTCCACATCACAATATCGGGCTCAAATGGCATTTGATCAACAAATTTTGCTGCCTCAGTTAGTCTCCCAGCACGTGATAGCAAGTCAATGACACATGAACAATGCTCTCTTGTTGGAAGAATGCCATGTTCAGGCTCCATAATACTGTAGTAATAGCAGCCTTCATCGACAAAGCCGACGCGGCTGCATGCTGTGAGAACCCCAACAAATGTTACATGATTTGGCCTGATTCCCAAGTTTCTCATCCTCGCAAATAAATCAAGTGCTTTCCTTGCATAACCAGATTGGGCATAGCCAACAATCAAACTGCTCCAAGAGAACACGTCACAGTTGGTGCCCATCATTTCAAAGTGCTTTGCGGCATCATCTAAACTTCCACATTTAGCATAGGTATCAATTAGACCATTGCTCAGCATTGTATCGTTCACCAGACCTACTTTGAAGGTGTATGCATGGACCTGTTTCACCATTTCAAGGTAACCCAACTCGGCAGAAGCACTCAGAACATTGTTTAAACTGATCCCGTCCAGACTCGGCACCGACCTCTGCAAAAGGTTGAACAACTCAAAGACTACTTCCAGATGCTGGTGCTGTACACATGCAGTGAGAATGCTGTTCCAGGTGACAACATCACGATCTTTTGTCTCATGAAAAACATCCATCGCAGAGGAGAAATCCATACACCGCGCATACATGCTGAGTAAAGAATTGCATACTGAGACATCCCCATCCAAACCCATTTTGACCAAGTAAGAGTGGATCAATCTTCCATGTTGTAAAGCATCACAGCCCGCACACGCACATAACAAGCCCCTAACGGTAATGCCATCAGGCCTGAGGCCAGAGTCTCTCATATCAGAGAACAGTACCATAGCCTCACTAAGGAGACCCTCAACAGAGCAAGCATTGATTATTGAATTCCAAGAAACCAAATCTGGAGCATCAATCCCATAAAACACTTTCCTTGCAGACTCCAATTTCTTGCACCGGGCATACATGTCGCTTAATGAACAACCTGCATACGAGTTACAGTCCAGCCTATACTTCACAGACAAGCTATGAATCTGCTTCCCATACTCCAAACTACCCAGAACCCCACAAGCCCTAAACACGCTTCCCAAATGGAACTGATTAGGATGATGCAGCCCCTCAGCAATCATCTCCCTGAAAATCTGCAACGCCTCCATTTCGCACCCTTGCTGTGCAAACCCTGCAATAATGGACCCCCAGGAAATCAGGTCTTTCTCCCTCATCCTCGTGAAGAGCAAGTACCCATCCCCAACGAAGCCGCTCTTGGAGTACATCGTGACAAGAGCATTCTGCACGATCAAGTCATTTCCAGTCTCAGACTTCATAGCCTGTGCATGCACCTGCCTTCCCACAGCAGCGTCCCCAAGCTCTGCGCACGCACGCACAGCACTACCGAGCGCAAACTGGTCAGGCGCAGTCCCCGCCCGTAGCATTAAAGAGAACAGAACGAGAGCATCAGTGGAGCGTCTGTTCTGCACGTGGGCCGCGATAACAGATGCCCAAGAGACAGGGTTCTTGGCAGGCATTTCGTCGAACACCAGGCGGGCAGAGTCTGGGGCAGCGCACCGGCCGTACATGGTGATAAGGTGGTTGTTGAGGACAGTATTTCGGGCAAGTCCGGCATCAGGGGATGCAATCAAGTGGTGGTGGACGAGGCGGCCCTGGCAGAGGGAGCGGAGGCGGGAGCATGCGGCGACGAGGGCGGCGTATGTGGCCGCGGAGAGAGGAGCGGGAGCGGGCGAGGAGGGGAGCGATTGGAAGGCGTGGAGGGCGGCAGAGAGACGGCCGGAGTGGTAGAGCTGGAGGATGGTGCCGTTGGGGTTCTGCATCTGCGGCGGTTTTGAACTCGCAGTTGGAGGCGACGACCGGCACCCTGGCGGGAGAGATTGGTAAAATGTTTGGAGACGACGGCCGGCTAGGTGACGATCAGGAGCTCAGGAATGCATATGTGCCAGTATCATCACAGCATCTCTAGCAGATCCATTATAACCTCGTCGGCTCTTACATTTTTTGTCAATTTTGTCTAAATAGATCATGTAAAAAAAAGTGACCCGTAAAAACCCGGCTCAGCCGCTATATTACCATATCCGGCATGTTTTAGGGTTTCTATCCGTCAAATCCCCCAGCTTCCTCCGTTACAATTCCTCTCTCTCTCTTTCCGGCACCAAACCCACCGTGTGTGTCATGAACTTAACATGACAGATGCCCTAGCAAAAGGACTTAGGTGTGAAGCCATCACAGCTAGGTTAGCTCGAAGGGGTTAAACGGGACAACGGACACAGAGAGTTACCCAGATTTGACCCCTCTCAACGAGGTAAAAGCCTACTCCTGTTTTAGGTTGTATTGCTTGAGTTTCGATTACCAGAGAGCGATTACGCTTGACCTAATTCTCGATTGGTTGTTACTTCAGTTAACCCGCCGCCGGGTCACCCATACAGGTTGATGTCCGGCGGTTTACAGAGTTCGGCCGGCTCACACAAACGTGACCGGCTCGGTTTCTACTAAGCTTGCCTTATAATAAAGTTAAATATATGGCGTCTCATCCCTTTGGGCCTTAAGTCGCCTCTGGGTCTTGGGCCTTCAATAAGCCTGCTTCATGAACCGTCATCTTCATGTCTTGGGCGGACTTCTTCATCTTTTAAGCCGCCAGCAGCGTGACCCGGCCCCTCCTGGGCGGGTCATATTCAATAGTCATATCCCCAACATTAGGCCCCAGGTTGATTTGAACTCGTTCAGATCAATAAGCCTGCTTCACGAACCGCCATCTTCATGTCTTGGGCCTCGTCGGACTTCTTCATCTTTTAAGCCGCCAGCAGCGTGACCCGGCCCCTCCTGGGCGGGTCATATTCAATAGTCATATCCCCAACATTAGGCCCCAGGTTGATTTGAACTCGTTCACATCAATTTTCAGTATTTGACTTAGCAGAATCTTCCATCTTCAATTCTTTATCATTTCATTATAACCCGCCATGACGTCACATCTCAGAATTGTGTTAACCCACCATGACATCATCTCGCATTAACTTGGCACGAAGCCCTGGATATCTCAACAGCCTTCCTCGCGACAACGGACGCCTCCGAAGCTCCGCCGCCCACGTCGACTTCATCAACCTTGGCCGCTGCATCAACCTGACCTCGACCAGAAAACGGTGGCGCCCCTCCGCTGTTCATCAGCATCCCCAGGTACTTATTTTGACCCATATCAGATCTGCACTAGGGTTTGCTCAGTTCATCGGAGTTCTTCGCCATTCTTCCTCTGCCTTCTTTAGATTATATATTTAGATCTGAACTCAACATCAAAGTTATGCAGTAGTAGTTTTAGCATTCATTTTCAATAGCAGAAGACACCCCCTCTGTAGAAGATCTCATATGAACACACGAGCTCTTCTGATGCCGCCACCTTAGGTTTAGAATTTATTTTATTTTTTGAACTGATGTAGATCCAAAATCATAGCACCAATCTGTGGAATCTGTTTGTCTATCACTTAGCAAAAAATCACTTACATATCTGTGATACGTCTCCAACATATCTATAATTTTTGATTGCTCCATGCTATTATATTATCTATTTTGGATGTTAATGGGCTTTATTTTACACTTTTATATCATTTTTGGGACTAACCTACTAACCGGAGGCTCAACCCAAATTGCTGTTTTTTTTCCTATTTTAGGGTTTCGAAGAAAAGGAATATCAAACGGAATGGAACCTTCGGGAACGTAATTTTCTCAACAAACGTGATCCAGAAGACTTGGAGTGGGCGTCAAGAAACGATCGAGGAGGGCACGAAGCAGGGGGCGCGCCCTCCACCCTCGTGGGCCCCTCGTTGCTCCACCGACGTACTTCTTCCTCCTATATATATTCACGTATCCCCCAAACATCCAGGAGCACCACGAAAACCTAATTCTACCGCCGCAATCTTCTGTACCCGAGAGATCCCATCTCGGGGCCTTTTCCGGAGCTCCGCCGAAGGGGGCATTGATCATGGAGGGCCTCTACATCAACTCCATGGCCTCTCCGGTGATGTGTGAGTAGTTTGCTTCAGACCTACGGGTCCATAGTTATTAGCTAGATGGCTTCTTCTCTCTTTTTGGATCTCAATACAAAGTTCTCCTCGATTCTCTTGGAGATCTATTCGATGTAATCTTCTTTTGCAGTGTGTTTGTCAAGATCCGATAAATTGTGGGTTTATGATCAAGTTTATCTATGAACAATATTTGAATCTCCTCTGAATTATTTTATGTATGATTGGTTTATCTTTGCAAGTCTCTTCGAATTATTAGTTTGATTTGGCCTACTAGATTGATCTTTCTTGCAATGGGAGAAGAGCTTAGCTTTGGGTTTAATCTTGCGGTGTCCTTTCCCAGTGACAACAGGGGCAGCAAGGCACGTATTGTATTGTTGTCATCGAGGATAAAAAGATGGGGTTTATATCATATTGCATGAGTTTATCCCTCTACATCATGTCATCTTACTTAAAGCATTACTCTGTTCTTATGAACATAATACTCTAGATGGATGCTGGATAGCGGTCGATGTGTGGAGTAATAGTAGTAGATGCAGAATCGTTTCGGTCTACTTGTCGCGGACGTGATGCCTATACACATGATCATACCTATATATTCTCATAACTATGCTCAATTCTATTAATTGCTCGATAGTAATTCGTTTACCCACCGTAATACTTATGCTCTTGAGAGAAGCCACTAGTGAAACCTATGGCCCCCGGGTCTATCTTCCATCATATTAATCTTCCAACACTTAGTTATTTCCTTTGCCGTTTATTTTACTTTGCATCTTTATTTCTTTTTTCATAAAAATACCAAAAATATTATCTTATCATATCTATCAGATCTCACTCTCGTAAGTGACCGTGAAGGGATTGACAACCCCTTTATCGCGTTGGTTGTGAGGTTCTTATTTGTTTGTGTAGGTGTGTGGGACTCGAGCGTGATCTCCTACTGGATTGAAACCTTGGTTCTCAAAAACTGAGGGAAATACTTATGCTACTTTGCTGCATCACCCTTTCCTCTTCAAGGGAAAACCAACGCAGTGCTCAAGCGGTAGCAGAAGGATTTCTGGCGCCGTTGCATGGGAGATTCGCGCCAAGTCAAGTCAAGATTTGACTCCTGACAACGAGCCATTTCTGGCGCCGTTGCCGGAGTCAACGCATAAGTCAAGACATACCAAGTACCCATCACAAACCCTTATCCCTCGCATTACATTATTTGCCATTTGCCTCTCGTTTTCCTCTCCCCCACTTCACCATTGCCGTTTTATTTGCCCTTCTTATGTTCGTCTTTCCATTTGCTTTGACGTCTTACTTGGCTCGTTTGCTTGTTTGGTTGGAATAGTTGTTTATTTATTGCTAAACAGAGAACCTAAGATCTATGGATCCTCATCCGCTTGCTAATCTTTTTAAGAGATCCAATTATGATGAACCAATTTCTAGTGAGTTTTTGTGCACTAGATTATCTTTATGAAGTTTTGCTTGAAATTTGTGAATCTGAAAATTGTGATGAAGTACTTTATGGAGTGATTCACGATGGATCTTTGAATAGAAAGCATGATTGCAATGATGATAGTATAAATTCTATTAATGTCAAT
The DNA here is from genome assembly GCF_003073215.2 of Triticum urartu. Lineage (NCBI taxonomy): Eukaryota > Viridiplantae > Streptophyta > Magnoliopsida > Poales > Poaceae > Triticum > Triticum urartu. The sequence continues at coordinate 604,183,132 of NC_053023.1, read as the reverse complement.
TGTGCTTATAATATGCAAAACCCTAAGCTTGGGGATGCTAGCTTTGCTATGACTACCACTTGTTGCAATGATCATGATTGGGGTGATTCTTCTTATGATTTTGAAAATTTATTTAAGCCCCATGATGAATATGAGATTGATTATAATGTTTGCAATAATATTAAAAGTGGGTTTGGAAGAGTGTAAACTTTAGATACCACATATTTGGAGAATGTTCAATCTTATGAAGTTTTTGATGAAAGTGGGTTTGGAGAGGTCATGACTTTAGTTAATGTTAACCCCACTATTTTGGAAGAGTGTCAACTTTGCATACATGTGGATCGTGTTAAGAATATGTTTTGTGATAGCTATATTGTTGAATTTGCTTATGATCCTACATGTAATTATTATGAGAGAGGAAAATATGGTTGTAGAAATTTACATGTTACTAAATCACCTCTCGTTATGTTGAGATTGCTATTGTTTCTTTCTGCTTCCTTGCATATGCTAGTTTTTGCTTGGCTTGATAATTTGTTTGCCTATAAGATGTCTATGCGTAGGAAGTATGTTAGACTTAGTGTGTTTGTCACATGTTTTACGATGCTCTCTTTGTGCTTCAATTCTTGTCTTTCATGTGAGCATCATTAAAATTATCAATGCCTAGCTAAAAGGCTTTAAAGAAAAGCGCTTGTTGGGAGACAATCCAATATTTTTCCTTGCTGTTATTCAATAAATAATTTATCTAGCCTCTGTTTTGGTTGTGTTTTTTGTGTTTAATTAGTGTTTGTACCAAGTAGAACCGTTGGGAAGACTTGCGGAAAGTCTTTTTGATCTTGCTGTAAAAAACGGAAACTTTAGCGCTCACGAGAATTGCTGCCATTTTTATTTGGAAAGTGCTATTTAGTTAATTCTTTTTGAAGATGATTAATAGATAAATTCCTCACGTCCATCAATTTATTTTAGAATTTTGGGGGTTCCATAAGTTGCGTTAGCTACAGATTACTACAGACTGTTCTGTTTTTGACAGATTCTGTTTTTCTTGTGTTGTTTGCTTATTTTGATGAATCTATGGCTAGTAAAAGAGTTTATAAACCATAGAGAAGTTGGAATACAGTAGGTTTAACACCAATATAAATAAAGAATGAGTTCATTACAGTACCTTGAAGTGGTGTTTTGTTTTCTTTCGCTAACAGAGCTCACGAGATTTTCTATTTTGAGTTTTGTGTTGTGAAGTTTTCAAGTTTTTGGTAAAAGTCTTGATGGATTATGGAACAAGGAGTGGCAAGATCCTAAGCTTGGGGATGACCATGGCACCCAAGGTAAAATTCAAGGACACCAAAAAGCCTAAGCTTGGGGATGCCCCGGAAGGCATCCCCTCTTTCGTCTTCGTCTATCAGTAACTTTACTTGGAGCTATATTTTTATTCACCACATGATATGTGTTTTGCTTGGAGTGTATTGTATGATTTGAGTCTTTGCTTTTTAATTTACCACAATCATACTTGATGTACACACCTTTTGAGAGAGACTCACATGATTTGAAATTTATTAGAATACTCTATGTGCTTCACTTATACCTTTTTAGCTATATAGTTTTTGCTCTAGTGCTTCACTTATATCTTTTAGAGCACGGTGGTGGATTTATTTTATAGAAATAATTGATCTCTCATGCTTCACTTATATTATTTTGGGAGTCCTTTGGAACAACATGGAAATTTTCTTTAATATAAAAACTTTCATAGAAGTGCATTGAATACTATGAGAAGTTTGATACTTGATAATTGTTTTGAGATATGGAGATGGTGATATTAGAGTCATGCTAGTTGAGTAGTTGTGAATTTGAGAAATACTTGTGTTGAAGTTTGTGATTCCCGTAGCATGCACGTATGGTGAACCGTTATGTGATGAAGTCGGAGCATGATTTATTTATTGATTGTCTTCCTTATGAGTGGCGGTCGGGGACGAGCGATGGTCTTTTCCTACCAATCTATCCCCCTAGGAGCATGCGCGTAATACTTTGTTTCGATAACTAATAGATATTTGCAATAAGTATGTGAGTTCTTTATGACTAATGTTGAGTCCATGGATTATACACACTCTCACCCTTCCACCATTGCTAGCCTCTCTGGTATCGCGCAACTTTCACCGGTAACTTAAACCCACCATATACCTTCCTCAAAACAGTCACCATACCTACCTATTATGGCATTTCCATAGCCATTCCGAGATATATTGCCATGCAACTTTCCACCGTTCCCTTATTATGACACGCTTCATCATTGTCATATTGCTTTGCATGATCATGTAGTTGACATCGTATTTGTGGCAAAGCCACCGTTCATAATTCTTTCATACATGTCACTCATGAGTCATTGCACACCCCGGTACACCGCCGGATGCATTCACATAGAGCCATATTCTTGCTCTAAGTATCGAGTTATAATTCTTGAGTTGTAAGTAAATAAAGTGTGATGATCATCATTATTGGAGCATTGTCCCAGTGAGGAAAGGATGATGGAGACTATGATTCCCCCACAAGTCGGGATGAGACTCGGGACGAAAAAAAGAGGCCAAAAAAAAGAAAGAAGGCCCAAATAAAAATAAAATAAAAATGAGAGAAAAAGAGAGAAGGGACAATGCTACTATACTTTTTCCACACTTTTGCTTCAAAGTAGCACCATGATCTTCATGATAGAGAGTCTCCTATTATATCACTTTCATATACTAGTGGGAATTTTTCATTATAGAACTTGGCTCGTATATTCCAATGATGGGTGTCGGTGTCAAAACCGGCGGATCTCGGGTAGGGGGTCCCGAACTGTGCGTCTAGGCCGTGTGGTAACAGGAGACAAGGGACACGAAGTTTTACCCAGGTTCGGGCCCTCTCGATGGAGGTAAAACCTACGTCCTGCTTGATTAATATTGATGATATGGGTAGTACAAGAGTAGATCTACCACGAGATCGAGGAGGCTAAACCCTAGAAGCTAGCCTATGGTATGATTGTTGATGTGTATGTTGTCCTACGGACTAAAACCCTCCGGTTTATATAGACACCGGGTAGGGTTAGGGTTACATAGAGTCGGTTACAATGGTAGGAGATCTGCATATCCGTATCGCCAAGCTTGCCTTCCACGCCAAGGAAAGTCCCTCCCGGACACGGGACAAAGTCTTCAATCTTGTATCTTCATAGTCGAGGAGTCCGGCCGAAGGTATAGTCCGGCCATCCGAACATCCCCTAATCCAGGACTCCCTCAGTAGCCCCTGAACCAGGCTTCAATGACGACGAGTCCGGCGCGCATATTGTCTTAGGCATTGCAAGGCGGGTTCCTCCTCCAAGTACTTCATAGAAGATTTTGAACACAACGATAGTGTCCGGCTCTGAAAAATAAGTTTCCACATATTGCCATAGAGAGAATAATATTTACACAAATCTAATCTGCTGACGTATTCCGTAGTGTGACATCACACCACAGCCAAGCTTTTATTCGAATCGTTTTACTGTCCCATCTCAGCGCGTTATGCGAGGCGGTTTCCTTGGCACGTCTTGTTAAAGCAGAGATCGTGTCCCCTTATTCCGGGATTCTCATCAATACGGGCGTGGGTAACCCAACCGCGCCATCGATTACGGCGGTTGGAGATAAGCGAGTTTTATCAGGCTGGTGGGGACATGTAGCTGCGTCCACCCATATAAGGGGATAAAGATCCACCTTTTCACCTGTGCCTTCTTCCTCCTTCGCCTATCCATTCTTGCGCACTCGAGCTCCAGCGCCCAAGTCCTCACTCCCAACCTCAACCTCCTCCAGCCATGTCCGGAGCGGGAGGCAAGTGGATGGTCTCCTCCGTCACGGAGGGACATATCAAAAAGCTGAGGAAGGCCGGATACCTGTCTAACGACATCGCGTACCGGCTCCCCGAAAAGGGGCAGCTCATCCCCACCCCTAGGCCCCATGAGAGGGTGGTGTTCCTCCCCCATTTCCTCCGCGGACTGGGCTTCCCTCTCCACCCATTTGTTCGGGGACTCATGTTCTACTACGGCCTGGATTTCCACGATCTGGCCCCGAACTTCGTCCTCAACATCTCGGCGTTTATCGTCGTGTGCGAGGCCTTCCTCCGCATCGGCCCCCATTTCGGGCTCTGGCTCAAGACTTTCAACGTCAAGCCGAAGGTGGTGCACGACAGCCAGGCGGAGTGCAGAGGCGCCATGGTGGGCAAGATGGCCAACGTCCTCTGGCTCGAGGGCTCCTTTGTGGAGACCCTGAAGGGGTGGCAATCGGGGTGGTTTTACATCACCGAGACGTGCGATGCCGAATGGGTCGCACCCCCCGAGTTCTGGTCCGGACCCCCAACACGGCTCACGTACTGGAAAGAGACGGGCCTGTCGTGGGGTAAAAAAGGAGAGCTAACCGGACTCCAAACATGCGTCAAAACCCTGGTGGACAAGAAGCTCAAACTTGTCAACATAGTCCAGGTTATGCTCATCCGCTTGATCCTCCCGTGCCAACAACGGGCTTTCAACCTGTGGGAGTTCGACCCGGCGCGACACCAAACTCTGAGCAGGCTCTTCGACACGATGTACGAAGATGCCTGGAAGGTGCTTTTCAAGGGCGCCGAGGCTCTCGCATCCGCTACCGAGGATCGCGGATTCAGTGCGCAGCGTCACGCTCTCGCGGTAAGCTGTTTTTTCCTTTTACAGGGTATCCGTTTTTCATAGTTTGACTCCATGCGGGATCTAAACTCCCTTACCTTTGACAGGATTGGCAGGTGACCTCCGGACAGATCAATTGTCCGGCTCCTTTGCCCGAAGGCCTAGCGGATGCTCGCTTGGCGAAGCTGCTGGTTCCGACACCTTATGTGGTGCCGGAGAAGAAGGTCAAGAAGAAGGCCACGGGGACTCGAAAGAGTGCCCGACGCCCGGAGGTGTCGGATTCATCATCCGATGAATCCAAGACGCACTCCTCCCGTGAAGACGAGGAGGAGGAAGAAGAGACCCCTCCCCCTCCAACGGGGGAAGGGAAGAAAAGGAAGGCCGCCCCAACTGGGGAGGCCGAAGGGTCCAAGAAGGGGAAAACCCTTCCTCCGGACTGCTCCACCGACGCCGACGGCGGTGGAGAGGAGTGGGCGCCTAGGGCCAAGCCCCTGGCAAAATCGTAAGTATCCGGATACCGGAGTAATTCATAGCATTCGTTTATTGCACAGCTTTCCCTAACGTCGAATATGTTTATGTAGCCCACCCAAAGACCGGCTCGACACGTCGTCGAGCGGCTCACTGGACTCGTCGGATGTGAACTCGCTTCCGACGGCTTCCTCCCCCTGCCTTATGGACGACACCAAAGTGTTGTCTCCATAGGTTCCAAGCCAGGAGGAGGTGGTCCTGGAGGCGTCGCAAGGCGACCTCCCGGACTCCAGGAGTAAAGGGGATGGAACCCGTCAGGGCTCCAAGTCTGGCTCTAGGCTGGACACCACTCCGGAACCTTCAAAGGTTCCAGAGTCCGGCGGGGGACCTCCTTCCAAGAGGAGCAAGTCCACCGTGCCGGCGGCCCCCGTCCAACCGGAGGCGCCAGACAATATGTTGGAGGCGCTCCAAGGCGCCTCCATCGACGAGGAGCACCGCACTATTATGAGTGCGGTGGTCCAGAAGGTTCAGTCCGCCAAAGACGGACTGACTGAAGCTTGTACTAGCCTTTTGACAGGCTTTGAGGTAAGTAAAGAAAGTGTAAATAATAGTACTGCATAGACAGTAGCCCCTGATGCTATGTTTGGCGTTCGGGAAGAAAAGCCGAATAGAGGATCAAATAGAATTCGCAGGAGTCTAACAAAAATGAGTCAATATGCATATGCAGGCTTCCCTGCTTGCGTCTGCCGCACTGACTGCGGAAGTGGACACGCTAAAGCAGAACCTCGAGCGGTCCGAGCAAGAGCTCGAACGTGCCAAGAAGCAGCTCGAGGACAATGAAGGTAAGAAATACCTTGTTAAAAATATATATAAAAAAGGTGCAATTGCAAAAAATGACAGGATTATCGTGGCTATTGTAGGGGCCACGTCTGAGGTGGCGACCCTTAAGCAAGCGCTGGACGAGGCCGAGAAGAGGGCAGCCTCGGAGCGCACCGAGCGGGAGAGGTATGAGGCCGAAGTTGGCAAGGTGCGGCAAGAGCTCCAGGCTCTCATGGAAAAGCATGAGAGGTTGGAGCTTGACTCAAAGACACGAGCGTTCGAGCTTGCGGTGGTTATTGAAAATGCCAAGTCTGCCAAGGCCGAATCCTAGAAGACCCTCCAGGAGTTGGATGAGGTGAAGAAGATAGCGGCGGGTAAGGCATTCTTTATGCAAAGCAAACACATAAACGTGAGTTACTTGTTACTTACCCGAATCTGGAGCTCTCCAGGAGCGTTCGCAGATCTTCCCCGGAGTGTATCCGATGGCACCGCATTCTATCGAGTCGAGGAGGGCAGCTCGACGGAGAAGGTGTTCTAGTCTCAGTACGCTGAGGCCGGACACCCCGTGCCCCTGAGCGACCAGCTGAAGCAACTGGTCGGGCTCCACAAGGCGACCGAACAGGCCATGAAGGGCCTCATTATTCGGCTGTGGCCTAGAGGGGCCCTGCCTGGGAGCTATTTCGGGCTGGTGCGGCGGTTGGTGGAGGCCTGTCCAAGGCTTGAAGTCATCAAGCGCTCCGTCTGCATTGAAGGTGCCCATAGGGCCCTTGCCCGTGCTAAGGTGCACTGGGGCAAGCTGGATGCTGAGAAGCTGGTGAAGGATGGGCCACCGCCGGGGAAAGAGCATCGCAAGCCCGAGAATTACTATAAGGATGTTCTGAAGGGTGCCCGCCTTGTGGCGGATGAATGTTCTAGGGATGTAATTTTTGAGTGAAACTTGCTCGTTTTGTCCTGTGCGCTGAAAACTTGTTTATATGCGCTAAGCAATGCTGTTGGAATTTAAAATATTACCTTCTGTGCGGCTGTTTTATCAAATTTGAGAGATGGCGAGTCATCGGCTTCTGCCCCTGTGGCGCTAGTGCTGGGGTGTTCGGGGATAAACCTGAGCGCTCTTTTTCCCATGTTTGGGTCCTTCGAGGGAGGCGCTCAGCCCAACGAACAAGGCAATCGGACTATAATGCTCGAACACTCTCACTTAGCCATAGAATTCTATAATTTTAAATTTCGGCGAAGCCCCTGGTATTCGAAAGACCGAGTTCGGGGCGCTATCCACGCCTTGGCCGGACAGAGCCGGCTCCTCGCCCTAAGCGGCATAAGTCTTTAGGGACTCGAAAAAACCTCTCGAACAGTGACCAGCTCTCGCTTCATCATGACAGTCAGTTTTAGCTTTCTCCACTGAGGTGCTCGACCCAACTCAATTGGGGCACAATCGCAGTGGTTCTCCTAGTGCTACCTTAGCCGATATAGCGGAACGTAAGGCACCAAAACATAGGAGCCGGGCAAACCCAACTATTGACCCAAGACATGATTCGGAGCCGATGCATATAATGCTATAAGTTCGGGGTGCCGCACTTGTTAAAGTGTTCAGACTTCTCACACCATATTGAGGGGTACTAAAGCCCTTGGCGTATTTTGGCCGTACCAACATGTACGGGTGCAACATGTCGTTAAGGAACATATATGAAGAAAAAAGGTAATGCAAAAATAGACGAAAGCTATGCATTGTTTATTAAAAAAGGGCTGCGATCAAAGCAGAACGATACAAATAATGCGATAAGTGGAAGGTTGGACTAGTTAACATGTCCGTTCCAGGGGCAAGCTGCGGAATAGTATGCGGAACGGGTATACTGCTCGTGATAGAGACCACCTGGGAGTTCCGTAGTGCGGCGTGGCTTGTCTGCTTCCCTGGTTCTTGCATCGTTTGTGCGGCAATTGAATTGCCGAACAGGCCTTCCGAAGGATGAAGTCCTGAAAGTAAGAGAAAACTAAAAAATCGGCAGCCCCTGGTACGGTTTAAGCCGTGTTTTGGGCGTGCCGTGATGGTGCCCCTCCCCCTGTGCCCATGGTATCTCTAGAGCATAGTTATGTACGCGAAGTACTGGCGTCGCCTTTTTGCGAGGGTTGGGGTTGGGGCCGCATTGCTAAGCCTGCTCGGATCGTGCCAGGCGGTCTTGTTGTAGGTTACTCCGGGCGCGCTTGGCGGTGTCCGGTCGTTTAGTGGCCGGACTGGAGAACTGCCTGGAGAGGCTGCTTTGAACTTCCGCTGCAAGGGCCACCCTGTGCTCCTCCGTTTGGAGGGAGCGTTTGGTGTTTCCATTGACCGTAATTACTCCTCGAGGGCCTGGCATCTTGAGCTTAAGGTATGCGTAATGCGGTACCGCATTGAACTTAGCGAATGCGGTTCGCCGGAGCAGTGCGTGATAGCCATTGCGAAATGGGACTATGTCAAAGATTAACTCCTCGCTTCGGAAATTATCCGGAGATCCGAAGACCACTTCAAGTGTGACTGAGCCTGTACAGTTGGCCTCTACACCTGGTATTACGCCTTTAAAGGTCGTTTTGGTGGGCTTAATCCTGGAGGGATCTATGCCCATTTTCCGCACTGTATCCTAGTAAAGCAGGTTCAGGCTGCTGCCGCCATCCATGAGGACTCTAGTGAGATGAAATCCGTCAATAATTGGGTCTAGGACCAATGCGGCGAATCCGCCATGACAGATGCTAGTGGGATGGTCCCATCGATCAAAGGTGATCGGGCAGGAGGACCATGGGTTGAACTTTGGGGCGACTGGCTCTACCGCGTATACGTCCCTTAACGAGCGCTTCCGCTCCCTTTTGGTGACGTGGGTTGCGTATATCATGTTCACCGTCCGCACTTGTGGGGGAAAACCCTTCTGTCCACTGTTGTTCGGCGGCCGGGGCTCCTCGTCGTCATCGCTATGCAGCCCCTTGTCTTCATTTTTGGCGTTTAACTTGCCTGCCTGCTTGAACACCCAACAATCCCTGTTGGTGTGATTGGCTGGCTTTTCGGGGGTGCCATGTATCTGGCACGAGCGATCGAGTATTTGGTCCAAACTGGACGGCCCCCTAGGATTCCTTTTGAATGGCTTTTTCCGCTGACCGGATTTAGAGCCTCTGAATCCGGCATTAACTGTCGTATCCTCAGCATTGTCGCCGTTAATGCGGTGCTTCTGCTTGTTGCGACACGACCTGCCACTACTGTCCCTAGTGTTCGAATTACCAGGGTTCTTGGTCATATTGTTGCTACGAGCAAGCCAGTTGTCTTCTCCCGCGCAAAAGTGGGTCATGAGTGTCGTGAGTGCTGCCATAGATTTTGGCTTTTCCTGTCCAAGGTGCCGGGCCAGCCACTCGTCACGGATATTGTGTTTGAAGGCTGCTAGGGCCTCAGCGTCCGGACAGTCGACTATTTGATTTTTCTTTGTTAGGAACCGTGTCCAGAATTTCCTGGCCGATTCCTCTGGCTGCTGAATTACGTGACTTAGGTCATCAGTGTCTGGGGGTCGCATGTAAGTGCCCTGGAAATTGTCGAGGAATGCGGCTTCCAGGTCCTTCCAACAACTGATTGATCCTGTTGGCAAGCTGTTAAGCCAATGCCGAGCTGGTCCTTTAAGCTTGAGTGGGAGGTATTTGATGGCGTGGAAGTCATCGCCGCGGGCCATGTGGATATGCAGGAGATAATCCTCGATCCATACTGCAGGATCTGTTGTGCCATCATATGATTCGATGTTTACGGGTTTGAAACCCTCGGGGATTTGATGATCCATTATTTCGTCTGTAAAGCAGAGTGGGTGTGCGACGCCTCTGTATTGGGCTATATCATGACGTAGCTCCAATGAGCCTTGTCTATTGTGTTCGGCCCCGCCGAATTTGTGGCCGGCGTGACGGTTACCGTCTCGAGCCGTGGGGCGCCCACGCGATCCGTAGATCGATCTTGTTTGCCTTGCCCTGTCCTCCAACATGTCTCGTAAGTCCGGCGCATATTCCCGTGCCTTGGTACGGGGTGCGGCTTGAGTGGAGGGCCGAGAGGCCTCTCTGTCGCGACCACGAGGTGGCCGGTCGGCTGCATCAAGTGCTTCCTCGTCTAATCGGGGTAGCAACCTGCGCTTTGGGTAGCTCTTGGAGGGGCGTTCGAGTTTATGCTCTTCGGCCGCAAGGACTTCAGTCCATCTGTCGACCAGCAAATCTTGATCAGCCCTAAGCTGTTGCTGTTTTTTCTTGAGGCTTCTTGCCGTGGCCATAAGCCTGCGTTGAAAACTCTTTTGCTCGACGGGATCCTCTGGCACGATGAATTCGTCGTCGTCGAGGCTTGCCTCGTCTTCAGAGGGAGGCATATAATTATCGTCCTCGACCTCTCTGTCTGCCGCTCTCTCGTGAGGGTTGGTTTCTCTATCCTCCTGTGCTAAATCTTGCTGGAGGGGGTTTTCTTCGGCGCTTTCCGGAGTATTATTATCTCCCGTGCTGGAATCACCGTGTTTGTTTTGGCGGGATTTTGAGCGGCGCCGCTGACGCCGGCGCTTAGGCTGTTTCTTGGAGGGGTCATCCTCCGTTGTTCCATCGCCATCTCCCTCTTTTGGGGTGTCCACCATGTATATGTCATATGACGAGGTGGCTTTCCAGGGCCTAGTAGGCGTTGGTTCTTCATCATCTCCTTCATCGGCGTCCATACCGTCGATATCTTCGGAGTCGAAGTTGAGCATGTCGGTTAAGTCGTCAACAGTGGCTACAAAGTGGGTGGTGGGTGGGCTTTGAATTTCTTCATCGTCCGTACCCCAACCTTGCTGACCGTAGTCCGGCCAGGGCTCTCCTGATAAAGAGAGAGACTTCAGTGACTTCAGGATATCGCCAAAAGGCGAGTGCTGAAAGATGTCCGCGGCAGTGAACTCCATGATCGGCGCCCAATCGGATTCGACCGGCAGGGGAGCGGGGGGCTCGGAGTCCAGAGAGGATTCCGGCTCCTTGGAGTCACGGGTCTCGCAGAGTATGGGGCTAGTGCTTGGCTCAACCGCCGTTGGGGTTGCAACCCCCGAGGTGGCGTCCAACCGCCCATCCTCGATCGGCGCAGTTGGCTCCGAAATAAGGGTCGGAGCCGATGCTGATGCGGCCTCCAGGGCACTGTTCGGCGGCAGAGCTAGATCATGCTCGTCGTGACAGTGCGGCGCGCTCAGCAGTGGCTCGAATCCGTCGAAGATCAAGTCCCCGCGGATGTCAGCCGTGTAGTTTAAATTTCCGAATCTGACCTGACGGCCAGGGGCATAGCTTTCGATCTGCTCCAGATGGCCAAGCGAATTGGCCCGCAGAGCGAAGCCGGCGAAGACGAAGATCTGTCCGAGGAGGAAGGTCTCACCCTGGACTGCATCGCTATCGATGATCGTAGGAGCCATCGAGCCCGACGGCGACAACACAGAGGAACTCTCAATGAAAGCACCAATGTCGGTGTCAAAACCGGCGGATCTCGGGTAGGGGGTCCCGAACTGTGCGTCTAGGCCGGATGGTGACAGGAGACAAGGGACACGAAGTTTTACCCAGGTTCGGGCCCTCTCAATGGAGGTAAAACCCTACGTCCTGCTTGATTAATATTGATGATATGGGTAGTACAAGAGTAGATCTACCACGAGATCGAGGAGGCTAAACCCTAGAAGCTGGCCTATGGTATGATTGTTGATGTGTATGTTGTCCTACGGACTAAAACCCTCCGGTTTATACAGACACCGGGTAGGGTTAGGGTTACATAGAGTCGGTTACAATGGTAGGAGATCTGCATATCCGTATCGCCAAGCTTGCCTTCCACGCCAAGGAAAGTCCCTCCCGGACACGGGACAAAGTCTTCAATCTTGTATGTTCATAGTCCAGGAGTCCGGCCGAAGGTATAGTCCGGCCATCCAAACACCCCCTAATCCAGGACTCCCTCAATGGGCTTCCTCAAAATTCCCTAGGTCTTCATGAGCAAGCAAGTTGGATGCACACCCACTTAGTTTCTTTTGTTGAGCTTTCATATACTTATAGCTCTAGTGCATCCGTTGCATGGCAATCCCTACTCACTCACATTGATATCTATTGATGGGCATCTCCATAGCCCGTTGATATTCCTAGTTGATGTGAGACTATCTTCTCCTTTTTTCTTCTTCTCCACAACCACAATTCTATTCCACATATAGTGCTATATTCATGGCTCACGCTCATATATTGCGTGAAGATTGAAAAAGTTTGAGAATATTAAAGTATGAAACAATTGCTTGGCTTGTCATCGGGGTTGTGCATGATTTAAATATTTTGTGCGGTGAAGATAGAGCATAGCCAGACTATATGATTTTGTAGGGATAACTTTCTTCGGCCATGTTATTTTGAGAAGACATGATTGCTTAGTTAGTATGCTTGAAGTATTATTATTTCTATGTCAATATTAAACTTTTATCTTGAATGTTTCGAATCTGAACATTCATGCCACAATAAAGAAAAATTACATTGAGAAATATTAGAAAGCATTCCACGTCAAAAATTCTTCGTTATCATTTACCTACTCAAGGACGAGCAGGAATTAAGCTTGGGGATGCTTGATACATTTCCAACGTATCTATAATTTTTGATTGCTCCATGCTATTATATTATCTATTTTGGTTGTTAATGGGATTTATTTTACACTTTTATATCATTTTTGGGACTAACCTACTAACCGGAGGCCCAGCCCAAATTGCTGTGTTTGCCTATTTTAGGGTCCAAACGGAGTCCAAACGGAATGAAACCTTCGGGAACGTGATTTTCTCAGCAAACGTGATCTAGGAGACTTGGAGTGGGCGTCTCGAGGAGGGCATGAGGTAGGGGGCGCATCTACCCCCCTGGGCGCGCCCTCCACCCTCGTGGGCCCCTCATTGCTCAATCGACGTACTTCTTCCTCCTATATATATATCCATGTACCCCCCAAACATCCAGGATCACCACAAAAACCTAATTCCACCGCCGCAACCTTTTGTACCTGAGAGATCCCATCTCGGGGCCTTTTCTGGAGCTCCGCCGGAGGGGGCATTGATCACGGAGGGCCTCTACATCAACTCCATGGCCTCTCCGGTGATATGTGAGTAGTTTACTTAAGACCTACGGGTCCATAGTTATTAGCTAGATGGCTTCTTCTCTCTCTTTGGATCTCAATACAAAGTTCTCCTCGATTCTCTTGGAGATCTATTCGATGTAATCTTCTTTTGCGGTGTGTTTCTCGAGATCCGATGAATTGTGGGTTTATGATCAAGTTTATCTATGAACAATATTTGAATCTCCTCTGAATTCTTTTATGTATGATTGGTTTATCTTTGCAAGTCTCTCCGAATTATCAGTTTGGTTTGGCCTACTAGATTGATTTTTCTTGCAATGGGAGAAGTGCTTAGCTTTGGGTTCAATCTTCTGGTGTCCTTTCCCAATGACAGAGGGGCAGCAAGGCACGTATTGTATTGTTGCCATCGAGGATAAAAAGATGGGGTTTATATCATATTGCATGAGTTTATCCCTCTACATCACGTCGTCTTACTCAAAGCATTACTCTGTTCTTATGAACTTAATACTCTAGATGTATGCTGGATAGCGGTCGATGTGTGGAGTAATAGTAGTAGATGCAGAATCTTTTCGGTCTACTTGTCGCGAACGTGATGCCTATACACATGATCATACCTAGATATTCTCATAATTATGCTCAATTCTATCAATTGCTCGACAGTAATTCGTTTACCCACCGTAATACTTATGCTCTTGAGAGAAGACACTAGTGAAACCTATGGCCCCCGGGTCTATCTTCCATCATATTAATCTCCCAACACTTAGTTATTTCCTTTGCCGTTTATTTTACTTTGCATCTTTATTTATTTTTATCATAAAAATACCAAAAATATTATCTTATCATATCTATCAGATCTCACTCTCGTAAGTGACCATGAAGGGATTGACAACCCCTTTATCGCGTTGGTTGCGAGGTTCTTATTTGTTTGTGTAGGTGCGTGGGACTCGAGTGTGATCTCCTACTAGATTGATACCTTGGTTCTCAAAAACTGAGGGAAATACTTATGCTACTTTGCTGCATCACCCTTTCCTCTTCAAGGGAAAACCAACGCAGTGCTCAAGAGGTAGCAATCTGTTGTACTGAAAATGTGCGGGCGGCTCATACAATAAGTTGTAACCCGCCATATAGCATTACTCCCCTTGTTAAGCTGCCAGTATATGTTCACTATCCGTATAACCCGGCACTGTCTTCCGGTTTAACCATGTTAATCTTCATAGCACTTATTCTTCTGCCTTACGAACTGGCGTTGCATAACGCACTTACCTTTTGATCACCGGTCGGCTTAATAGCACAATCCTAAACTGGCAATATCTTTTTGTTTAGGCTTTCCGCGACAAAATGACAAAAACTATTACCTCATGCTGCTACCTCTTGAGCACTGCGTTGGTTTTCCCCAAAGAGGAAGGGATGATGCTGCAAAGTAGCGTAAGTATTTCCCTCAGTTTTTGAGAACCAAGGTATCAATCCAATAGGAGGCTACGCGCGAGTCCCTCGTACCTGCACAAAACAAATAAATCCTCACAACCAACGCAAATAGGGGTTGTCAATCCCTATAAGGCCACTTAAGAGAGTGAGATCTGATAGATATGATAACATAATATTTTTGGTATTTTTTGTGATAAAGATGCAAAGTAAAATAAAGGTAAAGTAAATAGCAAAGGAAATAACTAAGTAGTAGGAGATTAATATGATGAAGATAGACCCGGGGGCCATAGGTTTCACTAGTGGCTTCTCTCGAGAGCATAAGTATTCTACGGTGGGTGAACAAATTACTATTGAGCAATTGACAGAATTGAGCATAGTTATGAGAATATCTAGGTATGATCATGTATATAGGCATCACATCCAAGACAAGTAGACCGACTCCTGCCTGCATCTACTACTATTACTCCACTCATCGACCGCTATCCAGCATGCATCTAGAGTATTAAGTTAAAAATAGAGTAACGCCTTAAGCAAGATGACATGATGTAGAGGGATAGACTCATGCAATATGAAGAAAACCCCATCTTGTTATCCTCTATGGCAACAATACAATACGTGCCTTGCTGCCCCTACTGTCACTGGGAATGGACACCGCAAGATTGAACCCAAAGCTAAGCACTTCTCCCATTGCAAGAAAGATCAATCTAGTAGGCCAAACCAAACTGATAATTCGAAGAGACTTGCAAAGATAACCAATCATACATAAAAGAATTGAGAGAAGATTCAAATATTATTCATAGATAGACTTGATCATAAACCCACAATTCATCGGTCTCAACAAACACACCACAAAAAGAAGATTACATCGAATAGTTTTCCACAAGAGAGGGGGAGAACATTGTATTGAGATCCAAAAAGAGAGAAGAAGCCATCTAGCTACTAACTATGGACCCGTAGGTCTGAGGTAAACTACTCACACTTCATCAGAGGGGCTATGGTGTTGATGTAGACGCCCTCCGTGATCGATGCCCCTTCCGGGGGAGCTCCGGAACAGGCCCCAAGATGGGATCTCGTGGATACAAAAAGTTGCGGTGGTGGAATTATGGTTTTGGCTCCGTCTCTGATTGTTTGGGGGTACATAGGTATATATAGGAGGAAGGAGTACGTCGGTGGAGCAACAGGGGGCCCACGAGGGTGGAGGGTGCGCCTGGGGGGGGGGGGTAGGTGCGCCCCCTACCTCGTGGCCTCCTCTTTTCTTTCTTGACGTAGGGTCCAAGTCTCCCGGGTCTTGTTCGTTGAGAAAATCACGTTCCCGAAGGTTTCATTCCGTTTGGACTCCATTTGATATTCCTTTTCTTCGAAACCCTAAAATAGGCAAAAAACAACAATTCTGGGCTGGGCCTCCAGCTAATAGGTTAGTCCCAAAAATAATGTAAAAGTGGATAATAAATCCCAATAATGTCCAAAATAGTAGATAATATAGCATGGAGCAATCAAAAATTATAGATATGTTGGAGACGTATCACATGCAACCGGGCCGCTTCCCGGGTTACCGAGTAAACACTGAACGAGCATATTCAGGTGGGCGTTCTAGCTGCCAAGAACGTCATTCACTGGAGGATCCCAGGAAATGAGACCACCCCTGACCCCAAAGAAGGTGAAGTAGTAGTATTTACTGACCACATGCTTAGGGGGTTCACTCCACCAGGTTCCAAATTCTTTCGTGACGTGCTGCACTTTTTCAAACTCCATCTACAAGATATTGGGCCCAACTCGGTTTCAAACATCTACAATTTCCAAGTGTTTTGCGAAGTGTACCTTCAACAGGAGCCCATTGTAGAACTGTTCAGGAAATTTTATTACTTAAACCGCCAGACTAAATTCACGGACGGCCCTAGTTTAGAACTAGGTGGCATCTCAATTCAGAGGAAAAAAGAAGCCACGTTTCCTGCTACTGCACCTCCCAGCCATCCCAAGGATTGGAATCAGACTTGGTTCTACTGCAAAGACAGCTCTCCAGATGGCGAAAACCCTATGCCGGGTTACCACGAAAGTCGGCTTAGCAACGGACATCCTCTCCCAGAGTGGATCAGCATAGAAGAGCGGACCAAATATATGTCCATATTTTCAAAAATCAGAGCTCTGATGGCCAACGGTTTGACCGGAGTTGATCTGGTTTGTTGCTGGGTCTCATGGAGGATCTTGCCCTTAAGCCGCTGGCCCAGCTTAATGTGCGAGTATACCGGCGACGTCAAAGATCCGTTGCGTTACTCCTCAATTCGTCTGGATGATAAACAGATCAACGACATGACCAAGACCCTGCTCAATGAGAGCCTAGAAACTTGCAGCAAGGTGGGGCTAAACCCATACCCTCAACAAGCCGCCAGTTGTAAGTATTTTCAAGCAATTTTCACAAACTCATTGTTTATTAATCTGTCTTCTCATTATTACTTGATCTTTCTGCAGGCCAACTCCCCCTTCTGGAGCAAAAAACTTCAGGGTAAGCCGGCCAAGAAGACCAGGAATAAGACCAAGGCAAACAAGAAACCTGCCAAGAAGAAGGCAGACGCAATTGATCCGTTTACTCTGGATGATGAGTCGGAGGTAGAACTTGACTCCCTTGGCTC
Source organism: Triticum urartu (assembly GCF_003073215.2). Classification (NCBI taxonomy): domain Eukaryota; kingdom Viridiplantae; phylum Streptophyta; class Magnoliopsida; order Poales; family Poaceae; genus Triticum; species Triticum urartu. The sequence continues at coordinate 604,166,109 of NC_053023.1, read as the reverse complement.
TTTCTTTGTTTATCTTATTGACATTGATTACTATCAGGATGATGAGGAAGCCAGCCATGCAGATGGTGAAGAGGTAACTATCATTTCCTCCGACTCAGAACCTCTGCCAAGACAGAAAGTTCATAAAGCGAGCCGGAAAGTAAGGTTTTCTCACCCTTTAGCTTACTTGGATCCCAACTTTCTTTTGAACAAACAGCAACATGAAGTTCGCCGCACAATCCGGAACAGTGGCAGTGGGATTCTCTCATCCGTCTTACCCAACACACCGGTTCCTCGCAAGCACCGATCGGAGGTTTCAAAGATTTCCAACTTAACTTTTCCCAAGGCGGGTCTTATTCGACAACCCCTTAACCCTTCTGATTCAAACTATCAGGGAACCTCTCATTCTTCATCTGGTGACTCTACTGGGACTCAGGTCCCTCTGTTCAAGACCGTACCTGGGTGAGAACATTAAGCCCGCTTGCTTTAACACTTTACTCAATTGATTTACTAATCCTGCTATGTGTCTTATTTCAGTGTTATAGCCAAGCCCAGCAAGAAGCTGGAGGTGAATAAACTGGCTGAAGATCCCAAGGTTGCTAACCCGGAGAAGCAGACAATGTCTCAGTCTTTGACTCAAACTTCTGAAGCAGCCATGGGCGATCCGCCGCTAGAGGAGCACCATGTCACCATGGACTCCATGAATGTTGACCCGCGAACAATGCTAAGCCGCCCAGTCCCGCTCAGCCGGCTCAAGAAACTGAAGATGTAATAGTTACTGGGACGGCTTATACAGCTCTAGGCAACCCCACTATCCTATCCAAGCATAGCGCCAAAGAAGAATTTTTAGCTGTTGATAAGGGCAAGTGGAAACTGGATCCGGAGAGCTATGCTCAATTCAATGCTCATGAGATTCACGCAGGTTATCTAAACCTCCTTCACACCAACCGTGACTTTGAAGACGGCTTGGTTAACCTCATGAAGGAGCGCTTTGAGGTAAGCAATAACAAAACCTTCTCATATAAGTATATTCCTGTCAGCTGCCAAGTCTACTGAATATGAAAAACTTGAATATGTTGTAGACTTAAATATCCTTGTTCACCTTGTAGACATGTCATAACAACTTGTAATTGCTGAATCAACACTAGTGGTCCCCAAGGGCCGGCTTAAACTGGAAAGTTAAGCCGGGACTTCAAATTGTAGTGCTCAATTTTGCACATGTAGCCCCCAAGGGCCGGCTTAAACTAGAAAGTTAAACCAGGACTTCAAATAGTAGTGCTCAATTTCGCACATGTAGCCCCCATGAATCGGCTATAGTTGTAGAAAGTTAGCCGGGTCATCATAGAATTGTCTTCAAAAAGAGCAATGTACATTAGCCCCCAAGTGCCAAGTAAAATACTTGTATTATGCTTGGGACTTCAAATAAGGTGATTATCATAACCATATATTGCTGCTGACTCGTCTTATCTTGTAGGCTGAATTAAATATGACAAAATTTCAAGTGGCAGATCTGAGGCAAAATGTCCAATCCCAACAATCAGAAACTTCAAAGGCCAAGTCAGAGCTGAAACTGCCTTAGAAGACATTGAAAAGTTGAAAAGGGATTTCAGCACTAAGAGAACCGGCTGGGACACCGAGAAGGTAGCTCTATTCAAAAGAGTGGAAGATGCTGAAGCTGCCCTTAAACCGGTGACTGATGAGTTGTCCAGCTTGAAGCATCACATCAATAGCATGACAGCCGCCATCTTTGGTAAGTAACATTGTGAAGGAAATATTCCCTAGAGGCAATAATAAAGTTGTTATTTATATTTCCTTATATCATGATAAATGTTTATTGTTCATGCTAGAATTGTATTAACCAGAAACTTAGTACATGTGTGAATACATAGACAAACAGAGTGTCCCTAGTATGCCTCTACTTGACTAGCTCGTTAATCAAAGATGGTTAAGTTTCCTAGCCATGGACATGTTTTGTCATTTTATGAACGGGATCACATCATTTGAGAATGATGTGATGGACTAGACCCATCCGTTAGCTTAGCACTATGATCGTTTAGTTTATTGCTATTGCTTTCTTCATGACTTATACATGTTCCTATGACTATGAGATTATGCAACTCCTGAATACCGGAGGAACACTTAGTGTGCTATCAAACGTCACAAGTAACTAGGTGATTATAAAGATGCTCTACAGGTGTCTCAGATGGTGTTTGTTGAGTTGGCATAGATCGAGATTAGGATTGTCACTCCGATTGTCGGAGAGGTATCTCTGGGCCCTCTCGGTAATGCGCATCACTATAAGCCTTGCAAGCAATGTGACTAATGAGTTAGTTGCAGGATGATGCATTACGGAATGAGTAAAGAGACTTGTCAGTGAAGAGATTGAACTAGGTATGATGATACCGACGATCGAATCTTGGGCAACTAATATACCGATGACAAAGGGAACAATGTATGTTGTTATGCAGTTTGACCGATAAAGATCTTCATAGAATATGTAGGAACCAATATGAGCATCCAGGTTCCGCTATTGGTTATTGACCGGAGATGTGTCTCGGTCATGTCTACATAGTTCTCAAACCCGTAGGGTCCGCACGCTTAACGTTCGATGATGATTTGTATTATGAGTTATGTGATTTGATGTACCGAAGGTTTTTCGGAGTCCCGTATGAGATCACGGACATGATGAGGAGTCTCGAAATGGTCGAGACATAAAGATTGATGTATTGGACCATGTTATTCGGGTGCCCCCTCCATAGTTTTACACCTCAGTCATATTGTCGTAGTGCTTAGGCGAAGCCCTGCGTCGGTAACTTCATCATCACCGTCAACACACCGCCGTGCTGACGGAACTCACCCTTGGCCTCAGCTGGATCAAGAGTACGAGGGACGTCACTGAGCTGAACGTGTGCAGATCGCAGAGGAGCCGTGTGTTCGGTACTTGATCGGTTGGATCGCGAAGACGTTCGACTACATCAACCGCGTTACTAAAGCTTCCGCTTTCGGTCTACGAGGGTACGTAGACACATTCTCCCCTCTCGTTGCTATGCATCTCCTAGATAGATCTTGCGTGATCGTAGGATTTTTTTGAAATACTACGTTCCCCAACCAGTCCTGTCCCCTACAGTGGCATCCGAGCCAGGTCTATGCGTAGATGTTATATGCACGAGTAGAACACAAAGGAGTTGTGGGCGTGGGTATATACATATTTCTTGCCGTCACTAGTTGATACTGCTTACCAACATGTCATACTTTGCTTCGGTGGTATTGTTGGATGAAGTGGCCCAGACCGACATTACATGACCGCGTTCATGAGACTGGTTCTATCGACGTGCTTCGCACACAAGTGGCTAGTGGGTGTCTATTTCTCCAACTTTAATTGAATCGAGTGTGACTACACCCAGTCCTTGTTGAAGGTTAAAACAACACACTTGATGAAAAATCATTGTGGTTTTTGATGCGTAGGTAAGAATGGTTCTTGCTAAGCCCGTAGCAACCATGTAAAACTTGCAACAACAAAGTATATGACGTCTAACTTGTTTTTGCAGGGCATGTCGTGATGTGATATGGTTAAGACGTGATTATATAAATTGTTGTATGAGATGATCATGTTTTGTAACAAAGTTATCGGAAACTGACAGGAGCCATATGGTTGTCGCTTTATTGTATGAAATGCAATCGCCATGTAATTGCTTTACTTTATCACTAAGCGGTAGCGATAGTTGTGGAAGCAATAGTTGGCAAGACGACAACGATGCTACAATGGAGATCAAGGTGTCAAGCCGGTGACGATGGTGATCATGACGGTGCTTTGGAGATGGAGATCAAAGGCACAAGATGATGATGGCCATATCATATCACTTATATTGATTGCATGTGATGTTTATCTTTTATGCATCTTATTTTGCTTAGTACGGTGGTAGCATTATAAGATGATCTCTCACTAAATTTCAAGGTATAAGTGTTCTCCCTGTGTATGCACCATTGCTACAGTTCGTCGTGCCGAGACACCACGTGATGATCGGGTGTGATAAGCTCTACGTTCACATACAATGGGTGCAAGCCAGTTTTGCACAAGCAGAATACTCAGGTTAAACTTGACGAGCCTAGCATATGTAGATATGGCCTCGGAACACTGAGATCGAAAGGTCAAGCGTGAATCATATAGTAGATATGATCAACATAGTGATGTTCACCATTGAAAACTTCTCCATCTCACGTGATGATCGGACATGGTTTAGTTGATATGGATCACGTGATCATTTAGATGACTATAGGGATGTCTATCTAAGTGGGAGTTCTTAAGTAATATGATTAATTGAACTTTAATTTATCATGAACTTAGTACCTGATAGTCTTTTTGCATGTCTATGTTGATGTAGATAAATGGCCCGTGCTACCGTTCCTTTGAATTTTAATGTGTTCCTAGAGAAAGCTAAGTTGAAAGATGATGGTAGCAACTACATGGACTGGGTCCGTAACTTGTGGATTATCCTCATTGTTGCACATAAGAATTATGTCCTGGAAGCACCGCTAGGTGCAAAGCCCGCTGCAGGAGCAACACCAGATGTTATGAACGTCTGGCAGAGCAAAGCTGATGACTACTCGATAGTTCAGTGTGCCGTGCTTTACGGCTTAGAACCGGGACTTCAACGACGTTTTAAACGTCATGGAGCATATGCGATGTTCCAGGAGTTGAAGTTAATATTTCAAGAAAATGCCCGGATTGAGAGATATGAAGTCTCCAATAAGTTCTACAACTGCAAGATGGAGGAGAATAGCTGTGTCAGTGAACATATACTTAGAATGTCTGGGTACCACAACAACTTGACTCAAATGGGAGTTAATCTTCCTGATGATAGTGTCATTGACAGAGTTCTCTGATACATCTCCAACGTATCTATAATTTGTGATTGTTCCATGCTATTATATTATCAACTTTGGATGTGTTATATGCATTTATATGCTATTTTATATGATTTTTGGGACTAACCTAATAACCCAGAGCCCAGTGCCAGTTTCTGTTTTTCCCTTGTTTCAGTGTTCCACAGAAAAGGAATATCAAACGGACTCCAAACGGAATGAAACCTTCGGAAAAGTTATTTTTGGAAAGAAAGCAATACAGGAGACTTGGAGTGCACTTCAGGGGATCAACAAGGAGAGCATGAGGCAGGGGGCGCGCCCACCCCCTGGCACGCCCTCCACCCTCGTGGGCCCCTCATGGCTCCCCTGATGTATTTCTTCTGCCTATATATATCCATATACCCTAAAACTATCAGAGAGCACAATAGACCGGGAGTTCCGCCGCCAGAAGCCTCCGTAGACACCGAAAGCCAATCTAGACCCGTTCCGGCACCCTACCGGAGGGGGAATCCTTCTCCAGTGACCATCTTCATCATCCCAGTGCTCTCCATGACGAGGATGGAGTAGTTCTCCCTCGGGGCTGAGGGTATGTACCAGTAGCTATGTGTTTGATCTCTCTCTCTCTCTCTCGTGTTCTTGAGGTGATACGATCTTGATGTATCACGAGCTTTGCTATTATAGTTGGATCTTATGATGTTTCTCCCTCTCTACTCTCTTGTGATGAATTGAGTTTTCCCTTTGAAGTTGTCTTATCAGATTGAGTCTTTAAGGATTTGAGAACACTTGATGTATGTCTTGCTGTGCGTATCTTTGGTGACAATGGGATATCATGTGATCCACTTGATGTATGTTTTAGTGATCAACTTGCGGGTTCCGCCCATGAACCTATGCATAGGGGTTGGCACATGTTTTCTTCTTGACTCTCCGGTAGAAACTTTGGGGCACTCTTTGAGGTCCTATGTGTTGGTTGAATAGATGAATCTGAGATTGTGTGATGCATATCGTATAATCATACCTATGGATACTTGAGGTGACATTGGAGTATCTCGGTGACATTAGGGTTTTGATTGATTTGTGTCTTAAGGTGTTATTCTAGTACGAACTCTAGGATAGATTGAACGGAAAGAATAGCTTCATGTTATTTTACTACGGACTCTTGAATAGATCGATCAGAGAGAATAACTTTGAGGTGGTTTCGTACCCTACCATAATCCCTTTGTTTGTTCTCCGCTATTAGTGACTTTGGAGTGACTCTTTGTTGCATGTTGAGGGATAGTTATGTGATCCAATTATGTTATTATTGTTGAGAGAACTTGCACTAGTGAAAGTATGAACCCTAGGCCTTGTTTCCTAGTATTGCAATACCGTTTACGCTCACTTTTATCATTAGTTACCTTGCTGTTTTTATATTTTCAGATTACAAAAACCTATATCTACTATCCATATACCACTTGTATCACCATCTCTTCGCCGAACTAGTGCACCTATACAATTTACCATTGTATTGGGTGTGTTGGGGACACAAGAGACTCTTTGTTATTTGGTTGCAGGGTTGCTTGAGAGAGACCATCTTCATCTTACGCCTCCTACGGATTGATAAACCTTAGGTCATCCACTTGAGGGAAATTTGCTACTGTCCTACAAACCTCTGCACTTGGAGGCCCAACAACGTCTACAAGAAGAAGGTTGTGTAGTAGACATCAAGCTCTTTTCTGGCGCCGTTGCCGGGGAGGTGAGTGCTTGAAGGTATATCTTTAGATCTTGCAATTGAATCTTTTTGTTTCTTGTTTTAGCACTAGTTTAGTTAATAATAAAATGGAATTGAGTCTATCTCATATGCTTCATCTTTTTTAATATCTTTCGTGAGTATGATGGAAAGGAAAATTGTGCCAAAGTGTTAGAAGAAGAATGCATTAAAATGTTTGGCACTAAATCTCTGAATGATGAGCATGATTGCAATGTTGTTAGTATGAACTCCTTGAATATCCATAGTACTAATGATGATTGCACTAGTTATGATGAAAATGTCTCCTATAAACATGTCAATTTTTGTGGAGTGCATTGGGTTTGTAAGTACACACTAAATAGGGAAGATAGATATTGCAAGAGGCATAAGTACTTGGAAACTAAATTTTTGCAAGAAAGGCTAGATGATTGTGCTGAAAATTTAAATTTTCTTGGCCGTACTTGTGGACTTTGCAATGAACAGGGTCATTTAGCTATCTGATGCAAATTGTTTCATGATCTAACCGTGTCCAAAAATTGTGATGACTTGATTTCCCTTGCACATTATAATGAACTCGGTTTGCTTATGGGTTACGAAGAAATGAAACGTATAACTAAGCATCTTCCAGAATTTGCCCGTTATAAACTTCTTGGTTTTGATCTAGAGGAAATTTATATGTATTGTGCGGTGAGTTGCATTAAAAATCCTTATATTGCCAATTAGATAAAGAAAAGAAAACAAATAGAGGATGAAGAGAATACTAACGAAAGGGAAGAGACTTCCCAATACCCTTCTATTATTTCTTATGATGAATCAGGTAACGAGGAGGAGCCTCGTATTCAACCAATCTCATTAATAAGGAGCTCCAAAAATAGGATTGAACCCACACATGATGTGGTGAAGAAGAAGAAAATAAAAAGGAAGAGAGGTAAAAAGATATCTCTCCCAAATAATGCTGCTCATATTACTGTTGTGCCTCATGAAAATATAATTGTGGAAGATAATGATACTTCTTATGATCTTGAAAATCTTTTTGGCACTTGCTTGGAAGAAATATGATAATTGCTATACTATTGGTGCTATCCATACTATTAATGATGAGAGTTATTATGCTTATGATATGAAAAGTCCCAAGCTTGGGGATGCTATGTTTGAAGAAGATGATGTTTTCGAGAATATATTTGCTGCAATTAATGTTTGTCCCAAGCTTGGGGAAGCTATAGATGATATTTTTAGTATCCCAAGTTTTGATATGCAAATTTATAATGATGATAGCATGTCTCCTAATTATGATACTTATGAAGGTGGATTTGGAGAGGTCATGACTTTATTTAGTAATGATTCCACTATCATGGAAGAGGTTTCAATCGATTATGATGAGAACAAAGTTGCTACTTATGATAATTATTGTGATGATACGTATTCTATAAAAAGTAGTGATGATTATATTTAGAAAACTTGTCATGATTATGATTACCCTTTTTCTGAAAATTACTCTTTTAATGTGGAAACAATTTATAGTATTCGAGTCTCTTATGATACTCCCACTATTCCGATTGAGAAGAATTTTGCTTATGTAGAGAGTATTAAAAATTCTATGCTTGTAGATCATGAAAATAATGCTTTATGTGATGGTTATATTGTTGAATTCATTCATGATTCTACTGAAAATTATTATGAGGGAGGACTATATGCTTGTAGGAATCGCAATAATATCAAGTTTCCTCTCTATGTGCTTAAAATTTTGAAGTTATGCTTGTTTTACCTTCCTATGCAAGTTAATTCTTGTTCCCACAAGTTGTTTGCTCACAAAATCCCTATGCATAGGAAGTGGGTTAGATTTAAATTTGCTAGTCATATTCTTCATGATGCTCTCTTTATGTTACAACTCTTATCTTTTATGTGAGCATCATTGAAATCATCATGCCTAGCTAGGGGCGTTAAACGAGCGCTTGTTGGGAGGCAACCCAATCCTATTCTTGTTCTTTACTTGTTGCTCCTGTTTAGTAATAAGTAATTCATCTAGCCTCTGTTTAGATGTGGTTTTATGTTTTAGTTAGTGTTCGTGCCAAGTAGAACCTTTGGGAAGACTTGGGTGAAGTCTTTGCGATCATGCTGTAAAAAAACAGAAACTTTAGCGCTCACGAGATTAGCTGCCATTTTTTTATTGGAGAGTGCTATTTAGTTAATTCTTTTTGAAGATGATTAATGGATAAATTCCTAACGTCCAGGAATTTATTTTAGAATTGTTGGGGTTCCAGAAGTATACGTTTGATCCATATTACTACAAACTGTTCTGTTTTTGACAGATTCTGTTTTCCGTGTGTTGTTTCCTTATTTTGATGAATCTATGGCTAGTAAAAGAGTTTATAAACCATAGATAAGTTGGAATACAGTATATATTACACCAATATGAATTTAGAATGAGTTCACAACAGTACCTAAGTGGTGATTTATTTTCTTATACTAACGGAGCTTACGAGTTTTCTATTAAGTTTTGTGTTGTGAAGTTTTCATGTTTTGGGTAAAGATTCGATGAACTATGGAATAAGGAGTGGCAAGAGCCTAAGATTGGGTATGCCCAAGGCACCCCAAGGTAATATTCAAGGACAACCAAAAGCCTAAGCTTGGGGATGCCCCGGAAGGCATCCCCTCTTTCGTCTTCGTTCATCGGTAACTTTACTTGGAGCTATATTTTTATTTACCAGATGATATGTGTTTTGCTTGGAGCATAAATTTATTTTATTTTGTTTTGATTGATGTTTGAATGAAGTATCAAGATCTGGAATTCTTAAATGTTAGAGAGTCTTCACATAGTTGCATAATTATTAGACTACTCATTGATCTTCACTTATATCTTTCGGAGTAGTTTGACATTTGCTCTAGTGCTTCACTTATACCCTTTTAGAGCATGGTGGTGGTTTTATTTTATAGAAATAGATGAACTCTCGTGCTTCACTTATATTATTTTGAGTCTTTATAACAGCATGGTAGTTTTATTTTGTTATGAATTTAGTCCTAATATGATGGGCATCCAAGAGGGATATAATAAAAACTTTCATATAAAGTGCATTGAATACTATGAGAAGTTTGATACTTGATGGTTGCTTTGAGATATGAGGATGGTAATATTAGAGTCATGCTAGTGAGTAGTTTTGAATTTGAGAGATACTTGTGTTAAATGTTGTGATTCCCGTAGCATGCATGTATGGTGAACCGTTATGTGATGAAGTCGGAGCATGATTTATTTATTGATTGTATTCCTTATGAGTGGCGGTCGGGGACGAGCGATGGTCTTTTCCTACCAATCTATCCCCCTAGGAGCATGTGCGTAATACTTTGTTTCGATAACTAATAAATTTTTGCAATAAGTATGTGAGTTCTTTATGACTAATGTTGAGTCCATGGATTATATGCACTCTCACCCTTCCACCATTACTAGCCTCTCTAGTACCGCGCAACTTTCGCCGGTACCTTAAACCCACCATATACCTTCCTCAAAACAGCCACCATACCTACCTATTATGGCATTTCCATATCCATTCTGAGATATATTGCCATGCAACTTTCCACTGTTCCGTTATTATGACATGCTCCATCATTGTCATATTGCTTTGCATGTTCATGTAGTTGACATTGTATTTGTGGCAAAGCCACCGTTCATAATTCTTTCATACATGTCACTCATGCATCATTGCACATCCCGGTACACCACCGGAGGCATTCATATAGAGTCATATCTTGTTCTAAGTATTGAGTTGTAATTCATGAGTTTTAAGTAAATAAAAGTGTGATGATCATCATTATTAGAGCATTGTCCCAGTGAGGAAAGGATGATGGAGACTATGATTCCCCCACAAGTCGGGATGAGACTCCGGACGAAAATAAATAAAGAAAAGAGGCCAAACAAGCCCAAATAAAAAAGAGAAAAGAGGCCATAAAAAAGAGAAGGCCCAAATAAAAAAATAAAAAAATAAAAAAATGAGAGAAAAAGAGAGAAGGGGCAATGCTACTATCCTTTTACCACACTTGTGCTTCAAAGTAGCACCATGATCTTCATGATAGAGAGTCTCCTATGTTGTCACTTTCATATACTAGTGGGAATCTTTCATTATAGAACTTGGCTTGTATATTCCAATGATGGGCTTCCTCAAAATTCCCTAGGTCTTCGTGAGCAAGCGAGTTGGATGCACACCCACTAGTTTCTTTTGTTGAGCTTTCATACATTTATAGCTCTAGTGCATCCGTTGCATGGCAATCCCTACTCACTCACATTGATATCTATTAATGGGCATCTCCATAGCCCATTGATACTCCTAGTTGATGTGAGACTATCTTCTCCTTTTTGTCTTCTCCACAACCACCATTCTATTCCACCTATAGTGCTATATCCATGGCTCACGCTCATGTATTGCGTGAAGATTGAAAAAGTTTGAGAACATCAAAAGTATGAAACAATTGCTTGGCTTGTCATCGGGGTTGTGCATGATTTAAATATTTCGTGTGGTGAAGATGGAGCATAGCCAGACTATATGCTTTTGTAGGGATAGCTTTCTTTGGCCATGTTATTTTGAGAAGACATGATTACTTTGTTAGTATGCTTGAAGTATTATTATTTTTATGTCAATATTAAACTTTTGTCTTGAATCTTATGGATCTGAATATTCTTACCACAATAAAGAGAACTACTTAGAGAAATATGTTAGGTAGCATTCCACATCAAAAATTCTATTTTTATCATTTACCTACTCGAGGATGAGCAGGAATTAAGCTTGGGATGCTGATACGTCTCCAACGTATCTATAATTTTTGATTGTTCCATGCTATTATATTATCAACTTTGGATGTGTTATATGCATTTATATGATTTTTGGGACTAACCTATTAACCCAGAGCCCAGTGCCAGTTTCTGTTTTCCCTTGTTTCAGTGTTTCACAGAAAAGGAATATCAAACGGAGTCCAAACGGAATGAAACCTTCAGAAAAGTTATTTTTGGAAAGAAAGCAATACAGGAGACTTGGAGTGCACGTCAGGGGATCAACGAGGTGAGCACGAGGCAGGGGGCGCGCCCTCCACCCTCGTGGGCCCCTCGTGGCTCCCCTGATGTATTTCTTCCGCCTATATATATATCCATATACCCTAAAACTATCAGAGAGCACAATAGATCAGGAGTTCTGCCGCCAGAAGCCTCCGTAGCCACCGAAAGCCAATCTAGACCCGTTCCGGCACCCTGCCGAAGGGGTAATCCTTCTCCGGTGACCATCTTCATCATCTTGGTGCTCTCCATGACGAGGAGGAAGTAGCTCTCCCTCGGGGCTGAGGGTATGTACTAGTAGCTATGTGTTTGATCTCTCTCTCTCTCTCTTGTGTTCTTGAGGTGATACGATCTTGATGTATCGCGAGCTTTGCTATTATAGTTGGATCTTATGATGTTTTTCCCCCTCTACTCTCTTGTGATGAATTGAGTTTTCCCTTTGAAGTTGTCTTATCGGATTGAATCTTTAAGGATTTGAGAACACTTGATGTATGTCTTGCCGTCCGTATCTGTGGTGACAATGAGATATCACGTGATCCACTTGATGTATGTTTTGGTGATCAACTTGCGGGTTCCGCCCATGAACCTATGCATAGGGGTTGGCACACGTTTTCTTCTTGACTCTCCGGTAGAAACTTTGGGGCACTCTTTGAGGTCCTATGTGTTGGTTGAATAGATGAATCTGAGATTGTGTGATGCATATCGTATAATCATACCCACGGATACTTGAGGTGACATTGGAGTATCTAGGTGACATTAGGGTTTTGATTGATTTGTGTCTTAAGGTGTTATTCTAGTACGAACTCTAGGATATATTGAACGGAAAGAATAGCTTCATGTTATTTTACTACGGACTCTTGAATAGATCAATCAGAAAGAATAACTTTGAGGTGGTTTCGTACCCTACCATAATCTCTTCATTTGTTCTCCGCTATTAGTGACTTTGGAGTGACTCTTTGTTGCATGTTGAGGGATAGTTATGTGATCCAATTATGTTATTATTGTTGAGAGAACTTGCACTAGTGAAAGTATGAACCCTAGGCCTTGTTTCCTAGTATTGCTATACCGTTTACGCTCACTTTTATCATTAGTTACTTTTCTGTTTTTATATTTTCAGATTACAAAAACCTATATCTACTATCCATATACCACTTGTATCACCATCTCTTCACTGAACAAGTGCACCTATACAATTTACCATTGTATTGGGTCTGTTGGGGGCACAAGAGACTCTTTGTTATTTGGTTGCAGGGTTGCTTGAGAGAGACCATCTTCATCCTACGCCTCCTACGGATTGATAAACCTTAGGTCATCCACTTGAGGGAAATTTGCTACTGTCCTACAAACCTCTACACTTGGAGGCCCAAGAACGTCTACAAGAAGAAGGTTGTGTAGTAGACATCATTCTTCAATCACTACCACCAAGCTACAAAAGCTTCCTGATGAACTATAATATGCAAGGGATGGATAAGACAATTCCCGAGCTCTTCGCAATGCTAAAGGCTGCGGAGGTAAAAATCAAGAAGGAGCATCAAGTGTTGATGGTCAACATGAAGGAAATATGCCCTAGAGGCAATAATAAAGTTATTATTTATTTCCTTATATCATGATAAATGTTTATTATTCTTGCTAGAATTGTATTAACCAAAACATAATACATGTGTGAATACATAGACAAGCAGAGTGTCACTAGTATGCATCTACTTGACTAGCTCGTTGATCAAAGATGGTCATGTTTCCTACCCATAGACAAAGAGTTGTCATTTGATTAACGGGATCACATCATTAGGACAATGATGTGATTGACTTGACCCATTCCGTTAGTTAGCACTTGATCGTTTAGTTTGTTGCTATTGCTTTCTTCATGACTTATACATGTTCCTGTGACAATGAGATTACGCAACTACCATTTACCGGAGGAACACTTTGTGTGCTACCAGACGTCACAACGTAACTGGGTGATTATAAAGGTGCTCTACAGGTGTATCCAAAGGTACTTGTTGGGTTGGCGTATTTCAAGATTAGGATTTGTCACTCCGATTGTCGGAGAGGTATCTCTGGGCCCACTCGGTAATACACATCACTTAAGCCTTGCAAGCATTGCAACTAATGAGTTAGTTGCGGGATGATGTATTACAGAACAAGTAAAGAGAATTGCTGATAAAGAGATTGAACTAGGTATTGAGATACCGACGATCGAATCTCGGGCAAGTAACATACCGATGACAAAGGGAACAATGTATGTTGTTATGCGGTTTGACCGATAAACATCTTCGTAGAATATGTAGGAACCAATATGAGCATCCAGGTTCCGCTATTGGTTATTGACCGGTGACGTGTCTCGGTCATGTCTACATAGTTCTCGAACCCGTAGGGTCCGCACGCTTAAAGTTCGATGACGTTTATATTATGAGTTTATGTGTTTTGATGTACCGAAGGTAGTTCGGAGTCCTGGATGTGATCATGGACATGACGAGGAGTCTCGAAATGTACGAGACATAAAGATCGATATATTGGACGTCTATATTTGGATACCGGAATGGTTCCAGGTGAGATCAGGATAATACCGGAGCACCGGGAGGTTATCGGAACCCCCCGGGAGGTATACGGGACTTAATGGGCTTTAGTGGAAAGGATGGGAAAGGAGCAAGGGACGCCCCCCCGAGCCCAATCCGAATTAGGAGGGGGGCCGGCCCCCTTTCCTTCCTCCCTCCTTCCTCTTCCTTCCCTCTCCCTCTCCAAATAGGAAAAGGAGGAGTCCTACTCCCGGTGGGAGTAGGACTCGCCCCTTGGGCGCGACTCCTCCCCTTGGCCGGCCCTCTCCTCCCCTCCTTTATATACGAAGGAGAGGGGCACCCCATAGGACAACAATTGATCTCTTGGATCTTTTAGCCATGTGCGGCGCCCCTCTCCACCATAGTCCACCTCGATAATATCGTAGCGGTGCTTAGGCGAAGCCCTGCGACGGTAGAACATCAACATCGTCACCATGCCGTCGTGCTGATGGAACTCTCCCTCAAAGCTCAGCTGGATCGGAGTTCGAGGGACGTTATCGAGTTAAACGTGTGCAGAACTCGGAGGTACCGTGCGTTCGGTACTTGATCGGTTGGATCGTGAAGACGTACGACTACATCAACCGCGTTGTGCTAACGCTTCCGCTTTCGGTCTACGAGGGTACGTGGACACACTCTCCCCTCTCGTTGCTATACATCACCATGATCTTGCGTGTGTGTAGGAATTTTTTTTGAAATTACTACGTTCCCCAACAGTGGCATCCGAGCCAGGGTTTATGCATTGGTGTTATATGCACGAGTAGAACACAAGTGAGTTGTGGGCGATACAAGTCATACTGCTTACCAGCATGTCATACTTTGGTTCGGCGGTATTGTTGGATGAAGCGGCCCAGACCGACATTACGCGTACGCTTACGTGAGACTGGTTCTACCGATGTGCTTTGCACACAGGTGGCTGGCGGGTGTCAGTTTCTCCAACTTTAGTTGAACCGAGTGTGGCTACGCCGGTCCTTAAGAAGGTTAAAACATCACTAACGTGACGAACTATCATTGTGGTTTTGATGCGTAGGTAAGAACGGTTCTTGCTCAGCCCGTAGCAGCCACGTAAAACTTGCAACAACAAAGTAGATGACGTCTAACTTGTTTTTGCAGGGCATGTTGTGATGTGATATGGTCAAGACATGATGCTATATTTTATTGTATGAGATGATCATGTTTTGTAACCGAGTTATCAGCAACTGGCAAGAGCCATATGGTTGTCGCTTTATTGTATGCAATGCAATCGCCCTGTAATTGCTTTACTTTATCACTAAGCGGTAGCAATAGTCGTAGAAGCAATATTTGGCGAGATGACAACGATGCTACGATGGAGATCAAGGTGTCATGCCGGTGACGATGGTGATCATGACGGTGCTTCGGAGATGGAGATCACAAGCACAAGATGATGATGGCCATATCATATCACTTATATTGATTGCATGTGATGTTTATCTTTTATGCATCTTATTTTGCTTTGATTGATGGTAGCATTACAAGATGATCTCTCACTAAATTTCAAGATAAAAGTGTTCTCCCTGAGTATGCACCGTTGCCAAAGTTCGTCGTGCCCAGACACCACGTGATGATCGGGTGTGATAAGCTCTACGTCCATCTACAACGGGTGCAAGCCAGTTTTGCACAAGCAGAATACTCAGGTTAAACTTGACGAGCCTAGCATATGCAGATATGGCCTCGGAACACTGAGACCGAAAGGTCGAGCGTGAATCATATAGTAGATATGATCAACATAGTTATGTTCACCATTGAAAACTACTTCATTTCACGTGATGATCGGTTATGGTTTAGTTTTTTTTGACCGTGAAGACAGTAGGAAAGGTTCCTACTGCATATATATTACCAAACCTCAGGGGGTATAATTACATGTGTGTGTTACATACATGGGTGGTGATGGCACCACTCAAAAGCACCCTAGATTACAAAGCACCTATTGTATGGATTCAAGTATGGCAGTAACAATATGCTCTTTGGAGGGTTTCACTTTGTATCTAAGATTGGAGAAGTCCAACTTAAACCTCTGTTTCCAGGTTGTGACCGAAGGCTTGATTTTCCTGAAGTGATGGTTGTTTCGCTCCTTCTAGAGACTCTAGGCCGACGTCAAAAATATATCCAGCCACATCTTTCTAGGCTGCATGGTTTTTTGATGTTTGATCATATCAAGTATGTCATGCTGTGTTGTCCAGGTGAAACCAAGAGTTTGCCAGCATTCCTGACTGAACGTGCAATGGAAGAATAGATGTTCCACCGTTTCTTCGACGTGTTGGCCACATAAGAGGCAGTCATTGTTTGTCCCAATGTTGTAATGTCTCCTCTTGAGCATGTTTCTGGTGTTGAGACGATCAACAAGTAGGAACCACCCGAATGTCTTAAGCTTGGGAGTACATTTTGCTTTCCACAACCAGCCGAAGGCTTCATCGGCAGTTACATCTCTGAAGTAAAATTTGTAATATGAGGATGTTTTGAAAGTTTGGTCGCCCCATATACATTGCCATGTGTCATGTTCTTCCGTAAGAGTGGTTTCGGCTACTTCAGTTTGGATGGATCGCAATTCATCACAGGCTTGAATAGAGAGTGGGAGTTGAAAGGTTTCATGCAGATTGGTGGACGTCGGGAGTTGTTCGACCGAGATGTCTTCAAAAGTAGTATATGAATAAGCCTTGGGGCAACTATCAACATATATGGATTGGCTCCAATTATCTTTCCAGAACAGTGCAAAGGATCCATTCCCAATTTTTATACGTGTCACACCGTGATATGTGGGCATTAGATGGGTTAAGTCTTTCCACCAGAAGGAGCCACACGAGTCATGAGCATGTGGAACGGTGTCACCATAGTAAGATTCCCAGATTAGATGGACCCAAGGGATATCATGCCTGTTATAAAACTTGTGGAGAAAGTTAAGCAGCAAGGCATCATTCTGTATTCTGAGGTTAACAACACCCAGTCCACCATTTTTCTTGGGCATGTAGACACTGTTCCAAGCAGCAAGAGAGTTGCTCTTAACCCCATCATCGATCCGTTTTTGCCATAGGAAATGTCTTCTGATCTTGTCAAGTTGAGCAACAATTTTTGGTGGGAGACGAATGGTGCCCATTGTGAACATGATAAGGGAGGTTATCATCGAATTCATTAGAGCAAGTTTCCCCGCGTACGACATTAGAGACATAGCAGCCGTAATGTTTCTTTCCGCTTTGCAAGCAAGAGGAGCCAGATCTTGTACGGTCGGACGAGTGGTACCTAGGGGCAGGCCAAGGTACGTGAACAGCATAGAACCCACAGTGCATCCTAACAGATAAGCCAGTTCTTTGCATTTCTCAGGAGGTGTGTTAATTGGCACCAGTGTGGACTTATGGAAGTTGATCTTGAGCCCTACTGACGTGGCATAATCCTCCAGAATTTCCTTAACCTTGGCAAGTTGGCGGGTGCAGGCTGGCAGGATGATGAGCGTGTCATCCGCGTATTGGATAACGGGGTAGTCCCCGTTAGTATTGTGTCGGATAGGTAAGTCCATGAGATTATTTCTAAGTGCCTCGTTAATTACAGACTGGAGGAGGTCTGCAGCTATAACAAAAATCAGAGGCGAGAGGCGGTCACCTTGTCGTACACCACATTTGCATTGGAAAGATTTTTCCGGAGTACCATTGAGTAAGACCGAAGATTTTCCAGAACTGAAGAGACTTTGTATCCATTGGAGCCATTTGTCATTGAAACCCACCTTTTTCATAATGTGGAGCATAGCAGAGTGTTGGATAGTGTCAAAGGCTTTGGCGAAATCTAACTTCAGCAGGATAATCTCATTTTGCGAGGCTTGACACTGGTGTATGTATTCAAAAGCCCACGCCAAACAATCATGTATGGATTGACCACGTAAGAACCCGTACTGATTACGGTGGACAATCTGCAAGATGATTTTTTGAAGATGATTGGCCAGCAGTTTTGTGATCAGTTTAAGACAACAATTTAACAAAGTGATCGGGCGGAAGTCATTGACCGTCTCTTGTGAGGAGTTCTTTGGGATCAAGGTGATATATCCATAGTTTAAGCATTCAAGATTCAAATCCCCTCTATGAAATTCATTGCACAAATTGTAGAAGTCATTTTTAATGATAGGCTAGCATACTTTCAGAAAGGCTCCATTGAAACCATCCGGGCCCGGTGCTTTGTCTGGGGGCATCTCCTTAACCACAGCATCAATTTCCTCATGTGTGAACGAGGTAGTGAGGCTATCAAAATCAACTTGCTGTCGGAGCAAAGACGAGAGGTTAAACTTCATGTTTGGTTTCGAGCATGAACCCAGCCTTTGTTTGAAGGCTTGGAAAAAATAGCTTCTTTGCCTGCATGATCCTCCACAACATTCCCATTTTCAGTTTTTAGGGTAGCAATGCAGTTTCTTCTGAATCTTTCCATACCAACAGCTTGATTTTTTTTTGAGTTTTCGTCGCCAAACTTGATCCAACGGATTCTGCATCTTTTCTTCCAGTACTCCTTTTGGTAGCTAAGAAGTCTTAGGAGGTGCTTTTTGAGAATGTTTCTGAAGTTACATTCAGGGATCGAAAGTGCACGTCGCTCTTCAATACCATCAAGCTCAAGAAGGGCTTTATTTGAATTTTCAATGGCAATTTTTAGGCGGGAGATCTTTTTGCTCCAGTGGGATAGGGCATAGCGGACAGCTTTCAGCTTTTGACAAAGAATGGAAGCGGCATTTTTGTCTTTGCCAAATTTTAGGGGCTTATTCCAAGCTTCCTCAACAACCTGCAGGAAGCCTGGGTGCGCAATCCAGTAGGTTTCAAATCTGAAGATCTTGCTCTTGGGGATTTTGGATTGAATGACCACGGAGCAGGGTATATGGTCATAGACTGGGCGGCCCAAAGGGTTTACCAGGGTATTAGAAAAAGATGTCGTCCAATTTAGCGAGATGAAAAACCAGTCGAGTTGTTCGAGCAGAGGGTTGAGCTGCATATTGGACCAAGTGTAAGCACAACCTTTAATGGGAAGTTCAGTTAAATCTTGCTCTCTGATGAAATCGTTGAAAGTAAACATATCCTGAGCGTTCCCTCCTGGCAGATTACGATTTTCAGGTGATCGAATGAAGTTGAAGTCCCCAAGCAGAAGCCAATCTTCAGATGGTGGGATTGAAAGGTCAAACAGCCATTTAGTGTATGTATTGCGCTGCTCCCCTTGACACGGGCCATAGATGTTAACCAACGTCCAGTTATGCGCACTCTGGGTGGAAGTGAAGTTGATGCCTAACGCAAATTGTTCCTCAAAAGTGACCGTACCAGTGAAAAGAGTGCTATTCCAGATCGTAGCAATTCCCCCCGACGCTCCAACGGACGGGATATACGCAAATCTATCAAAGCGTTTAGGGCAGAGCAACTTGAGAGTGGTAGCATCAAACGTCTGCATTTTAGTTTCTTGAAGACAGATAATCACACATCCACTAGACTGGATCGCATTAGAGAGAGCTAAGCGTTTTTTGTCCGAATTAAGACCACGAATATTCCAACATAGGACGTTCCACGACTGCAAAAGAACCATTAAACGAAGAAGTAAAGCGAGGAATCAAGCTTAGGTTGATGAAGAAGTCCCCACCGGGTCTTCAGTGAAAGTAGCAATCGTGAGCTCCTCTTCAGGGATGGCACATAAATTTGTGCCAATGGCTTGCATTGCGGCAATGTCAGTTGGAGGAGAGATTTCTTCAGTGAGCACCTGAGTTGAAGCAGCAGCTACGGAGCCAATGGAGGCAGCTGAAGGAACAGTGCGCGGTTTCACCTTGGATTTGGAGGCCTTGGCTTCAGAAAGAGAGTTGGTGCGAAATCCATCATACTTGTTAGTACGGTTGCTGCGACGAAGAATGGAAGTGTCAACGGGAGCTGGCACTTTCCCTTTTCGTTTGCGAGCTGAGGAACCAACCGCACTGATTGCAGGTTCAGAGATGGCACCTGTCGCAATCTGAAGCAGACCGGACTGAGTTTCAGAGTGATATGCAGCCAGGTCCGTGAGATGTGGATCAGCATCTGTATCAGACCTCAAATGAAGGGATTCAACTACAACATTAGTAGATCCCTCAGCAACATCAGAGAGTGCATCAGAAACTTCCATGGAGCCCTGAGTCTCCTGCCTGGACTGTCCAATAAGGGATGGCTGGCTGTCAGAAATTTCCTCAATGATCACAGCTGAAGGAGTGACCGGCGCAAGCAGGTTATGCTGTGTGAATTGGAGGCCTATAGGGCCAGCAGCCACCTGAACTTCAAAGTGCATAACCTCGTGTCTGAACCCAAAACCAGCAGCCCATGGACCCCTTGTAGCAAGCAAAGGACATATAGCATTGAAAAGTGCAGTGTTGAGTTGCTGTCGGGGTATGGGATTGGACAGAAGGATTTCTAAGAGGGAATCACCTTGAGCAGATAAACCAAAACGCATACCTTGGTCATGGATGTCTACAGAGATGGTAACCACGTTAGCAGCAGCAGTTGGAGTCACCAGAGCAGCAGCATTAGATCCTGGAGTGGTCACTGGCAGAACAATCAAATCTGATTCAGTGGCAGCAGAGTCTTCAGAGGAAGTATATTCAGAAGAAGTAGTAATAGCCTCATGCCAAGCTTGCATAGGATTGTCAGTAATATTGTTGTCAGGAACCACTCCATGCATAACAGTTAAACCCTGAGAAGCCAGCTAAGCTTGATAGTTCATTAGATGAGGTGGCATAGGAGGATCTGGAGGTTGAGGCCAAGGAGGCCACCCTTGATTGGGAGCTTCTTCATTGTTGTGATGAACAGGGTGATTGGGGGCAGCATTCTGTACCAACCAATTATGAACTTGCTGCTGATAGAGCTGTTCAGCAGTGAGTTCAGGCCCGAACTGTGGGTGTGGATTACCATCCGCAGGAGGAGGTTCTTCATTAGGAGGCAGCACTTCAGGTAACAGCCCATTCCAGTCATTTCTTCTCAAGATAGTAACCTGAACCGTCCAGCAGTCTCGCGCACCTCCAAGCTGCCAGACAACAAAGCTCTTGGGCACAAGATTCAGGCGGATCACACGAGCCTTGATCAGCATATATCTCCTATCTTGGCGGGGATTGTACCAGTGAACCAGAGAACCATAACCCCCTAAAGCCTTAGTGATGTAGTAATCTGTTTGGTAATCATAGGGAAAACCAAAAAACATCAACCAAATCTCTGGACCAAATGAGGTGGTGCGTCTGTTGAGTGCTTCATTATGAGGCATAAAAGTGATAAGCAAATCCTCCTCCTCTAGCTCTAACGGGGTGTTGACAGCCGTATCCCTCAAGAATGAGTTTGCAAAACCAAAGATCCCAACACCCAGAGGATGATCACTAGTTTCAGTGGTAAAAAGATGTGCTTCATGCAGCAAACCTTCAATAGCAGTCCGAACGGCAGCCCGGCGGTGCAGAGGAACATACGCACTTGCTTCCGCAATCGCCAAGTAGTCATGGTTGAGCGGCTCAATCGGCCCGACCACCATCCCAGACCTGACCAGACGGTCCGCAGGCCCAGGCTCCACCGCAAACCCAGGCGACAGGGAGGGGACGGGGTTGAGCGGGTAGTTTTCCATGGCGGAGGGCGATGTGGGTGGGGGCGTCAATGGCGGGTGAGGCAGAGTGATGGCATAGGTGGCAGGGGAGGTGCTCTGCAGACTGGAGCGAGACGTTTGGGCAATCGAGGTGGAAGGCGGAGCATGAGGGGCAGAATCGGTAGGTCGAGTGGATTTAGGAATCCATTTCCAATTTTGCGCTTTCTTTCGCTAGAAACATTACCGCGCCATATGTCCATAGAAGCCACATGATTGGCATCTGACGGTGCTTCTCTTGCGCTGAATAAAAGGAAGTGGGGGCAGAGCCGCGGGACTGGTGTTGGAGGTGATTTGCTTCCCTAGGCCAGCGCCAACCTGGTCAAAAGTATGCATATTTGAAGTAGATTTGGGGCAATTGATTGCCTTGTAGTCAGGCGCTAAGCAATTAATACAAATGAGGCGTGCAAGGCAACTAGGTTTTTGTGACCCCATTGCAGACACTTGGAGCAGAGTGAGGCCCATTGGGTATTAAGAGCCGTAATATCCTCCAAGGAGTAGTGGGCTTGGGCCAGATCAGCCTTGTGTTGATTGCTAAGTGTTGGAGGCCAGAACTCATGCGGAGGCGCATATTTGAACGCAGAGGAAAGAAAACACTGGGGCAGCGGTGGATATTGGACATTAAGTAAGCATTTAAAGCTGCCCAAGAGAATAAAATCCGCGGGCTGACTGCCCATCAATTGCTCTTGCCGGAGAAAATGCTGCATTAATTGAATATTTGAACCCAAAGCCTGTGATGTAAGAAAGTTACGCTGCTGAATCATGGGATCATCCAAATTCAAATTATGAAGCATTTGGCCAGAAGATGAAGCTTCACAAGAGTTCTTGTTTGAGAAGACTATATTGTCAATTGGAGCAATGTTGAATTTGCAAAGGACCTGAGCAGACTGGGTTCCTTGTGAACCTATCATCATCGATGATGCAATGTTGGACTTGATCGCAACAAGAGACCGAGAAGAGATGTCCAAAATTTGTTGATCCACATGCCAGGAGGAGGTCGAGACGGGAGCTCTAGCATATCGGCCATTAAAAAGATGAAAGTGACAAACAAAGTCTGGCCAAACTCGATCTTTTAAACCATATATGAAATGTCCAACTTTGTTGCTTGCAACAGAAAACGAAAGGTACGATCCTTGATCTTGGTAACATGGAATCCAGAGCTTAAACCCCCAAGACAACGTTGCAAGGCAATACCAATAGATTCCACCGAGAGAGGAAAGGAGGCTGAGGAGAAAGTGACCACTAGAAAGAATTCCCTAGATCCTTGGGAAGGGGAAAAATGGAATGTCGTGCCAAACCTGTGCCTCACCTGATTTGCAAGGGCTAGGCCCGGAGCAAAGTCCCAATGGAGAAGACCATCCATGATTCCTAGGTCTAGAGGCCGCCATTGTTGATGGAGGTCAGGTGGAAGGGTGGGAGGGAGAGGAGAGGTGGTGGAGAGCCATCGCTTTCAAAACCGATGAAGGTCTTTGAATGCATACGTTGCCGGTTATGGTTTAGTTGACTTGGATCACGTGATCACTTAGATGATTAGAGGGATGTCTATCTAAGTGGGAGTTCTTAAGTAATATGATTAATTGAACTTAAATTTATCCTGAACTTAGTACCTGATAGTATTTTGCATGTCTATGTTTGTTGTAGATAGATGGCTCGTGTTGTTGTTCCGCTGAATTTTAATGTGTTCCTTGAGAAAGCAAAGTTGAAAGATGATGGTAGCAATTACACAGACTGGGTCCGTAACTCGAGGATTATCCTCATTGCTGCACAGAAGAATTACATCCTGAAAGCACCGCTAAGTGCCAAACCTGTTGCAGGAGCAACACGAGATGTTATGAACACCTGGCAGAGCAAAGCTGATGACTACTCGATAGTTTAGTGTGACATGCTTTACGCCTTAGAACCGGGACTTCAACGATGTTTTGAACGTCATGGAGCATATGCGATGTTCCAGGAGTTGAAGTTAATATTTCAAGCAAATGCCCGGATTGAGAGATATGAAGTCTCTAATAAGTTCTATAGATGCAAGATGGAGGAGAATAGTTCTGTCAGTGAGCATATACTCAAAATGTCTGGGTATCATAATCACTTGACTCAACTGGGAGTTAATCTTCCTGTTGATAGTATCATCGACAGAGTTCTTCAATCATTGCCACCAAGCTACAAGAGCTTCGTGATGAACTATAATATGCAAGGGATGGATAAGACGATTCCCGAGCTCTTCGCAACGCTAAAGGCCGCGGAGGTAGAAATAAGGAGCATCAAGTGTTGATGGTTAATAAGACCACCAGTTTCAAGAAAAAAGGCAAAGGGAAGAAGAAGGGGAACTTCAAGAAGAACAGAAAACAAGTTGCTGCTCAAGAGAAGAAACCCAAGTCTAGACCTAAGCCTGAGACTGAGTGCTTCTACTGCAAACAGACTGGTCACTGGAAGCGGAACTGTCCCAAGTATTTAGCGGATAAGAAGGATGGCAAGGTGAACAAAAATATATGTGATATACATGTTATTGATGTGCACCTTACCAGAGCTCGTAGTAGCACCTGTGTATTTGATACTGGTTCTGTTGCTAATATTTGCAACTCAAAACAGGGACTACAGATTAAGCGAACACTGGCTAAGGACGAGGTGACGATGCGCGTGGGAAATGGTTCCAAAGTTGATGTGATCACCGTCGGCATGCTGCCTCTACATGTACCTTCGGGACTAGTTTTAGACCTAAATAATTGTTATTTGGTGCCAGTGTTGAGCATGAACATTATATCTGGATCTTGTTTAATGCGAGACGGTTATTCATTTAAATTTGAGAATAATGGTTGCTCTATTTATATGAGTAATATCTTTTATGGTCATGCACCCTTGAAGAGTGGTCTATTTTTAATGAATCTTGATAGTAGTGTTACACATATTCATAATGTTGAAGCCAAAAGATGCAGAGTTGATAATGATAATGCAACTTATTTGTGGCACTGCCGTTTAGGTCATACTAGTATAAAGCGCATGAAGAAACTCCATACTGATGGACTTTTGGAATCACTTGATTATGAATCACTTGGTACTTGCGAACCATGCCTCATGGGCAAGATGACTAAAATGCCGTTCTCCGGAACTATGGAGCGAGCAACTGATTTGTTGGAGATCATACATACTGATGTATGTGGTCCAATGAATGTTGAGGCTCGCGGCGGGTATCGTTATTTTCTCACCTTCACAGATGATTTAAGCAGATATGGGTATATCTACTTAATGAAATATAAGTCTGAAACATTTGAAAAGTTCAAAGAATTTCAGAGTGAAGCTGAAAATCATCGTAACAAGAAAATAAAGTTTCTACGATCTGATCGTGGAGGAGAATATTTGAGTTACGAGTTTGGTCTACATTTGAAACAATGCGGAATAGTTTCGCAACTCACGCCACCCGGAACACCACAGCGTAATGGTGTGTCCAAACGTCGTAATCATACTTTACTAGATATGGTGCGATCTATAATGTCTCTTACTGATTTATCGCTATCATTTTGGGGTTCTGCTTTAGAGACGGTCGCATTCATGTTAAATAGGGCACCATCAACTTTAGAGACGGTCGCATTTCTCATCTGTAGCGATACTTAAGTCTGTCTGAATCATGTTAGCAATTGCCACATTTTATGATGATGAAATTTGGCAAATGGATGTCAAAACTGCATTCCTGAATGGATTTCTGGAAGAAGAGTTGTATATTATACCGGAAGGTTTTCTCGATCCAAAGGGAGCTAACAAAGTGGTGCAAACTTCTCGGAGTTGGAATAAACGTTTTGATAGTGTGATCAAAGCATATGGTTTTATACAGACTTTTTGGAGAAGCCTGTATTTACAAGAAAGTGAGTGGGAGCTCTGTAGCATTTCTGATATTATATGTGGATGACATATTGTTGATTGGAAATGATATATATTTTCTGGATAGCATAAAAGGATATTTGAATAAGAGTTTTTCAATGAAAGACCTCGGGGAAGCTGCTTATATAATGGGCATCAAGATCTATAGAGATAGATCGAGAAGCTTAATTGGACTTTCACAAAGCACATACCTTGACAAAGTTTTGAAGAAGTTCAAAATGGATCAAGCAAAGAAAGGGTTATTGCCTGTGTTACAAGGTGTGAAGTTGAGTAAGACTCAATTCCCGACCACTTCAGAAGATAGAGAGAAAATGAAAGATGTTCCCTATGCTTCAGCCATAGGCTCTATCATGTATGCAATGCTATGTACCAGACCTGATGTGTGCCTTGCTATTAGTTTAGCAGGGAAGTACCAAAGTAATCCAGGAGTGGATCACTGGACAGCGGTCAAGAACATCCTGAAATACCTGAAAAGGATGAAGGATATGTTTCTCGTTTATGGAGGTGACAAAGAGCTCGTCGTTAATAGTTACGTCGATGCAAGCTTTGACACTGATCCGGACGATTCTAAATCGCAAACCGTATACGTGTTTTTATTAAACGGTGGAGCTGTCAGTTGGTGCAGTTCTAAACAAAGCGTCTTAGCGGGATCTACATGTGAAGCGGAGTACATAGCTGCTTCGGAAGCAGCAAATGAAGGAGTCTAGATGAAGGAGTTCATATCCGGTCTAGGTGTCATATCTAGTGCATCGGGTCCAATGAAAATCTTTTGTGACAATACTGGTGCAATTGCTTTGGCAAAGGAATCCAGATTTCACAAGAGAACGAAGCACATCAAGAGACGCTTCAACTCCATCCGAGATCAAGTCCAGGAGGGAGACATAGAGATTTGCAAGATACATACGGATCTGAATGTTGCAGACCTGTTGACTAAGCCTCTTCCACGAGCAAAACATGATCAGCATCAAGGCTCCATGGGTGTTAGAATCATTACTGTGTAATCTAGATTATTGACTGTAGTGCAAGTGGGAGACTGAAGGAAATATGCCCTAGAGGCAATAATAAAGTTATTATTTATTTCCTTATATCATGATAAATGTTTATTATTCATGCTAGAATTGTATTAACCGGAAACATGATACATGTGTGAATACATAGACAAACAAAGTGTCACTAGTATGCCTCTACTTGACTAGCTTCTTGATCAATATTGTTATGTTTCCTAGCAATAGACAAAGAGTTGTCATTTTATTAACGGGATCACATCATTAGGAGAATGATGTGATTGACTTGACCCATTCCATTGGCTTAGCACTTGATCGTTTAGTTTGTTGCTATTGCTTTCTTCATGACTTATACATGTTCATGTGACTATGAGATTATGCAACTCCCGTTTACCGGAGGAACACTTTGTGTGCTACCAAACGTCACAACGTAACTGGGTGATTATAAAGGTGCTCTACAGGTGTATCCAAAGGTACTTGTTGGGTTGGCGTATTTCAAGATTATGATTTGTCACTCCGACTGTCGGAGAGGTATATCTGGGCCCACTCGGTAATACACATCACTTAAGCCTTGCAAGCATTGCAACTAATGAGTTAGTTGCAGGATGATGTATTACGGGACAAGTAAAGAGACTTGCCGGTAACGAGATTGAACTAGGTATTGAGATACCGACGATCGAATCTCGGGCAAGTAACATACCGATGACAAAGGGAACAACGTATGTTGTTATGCGGTTTGACCGATAAACATCTTCGTAGAATATGTAGGAACCAATATGAGCATCCAGGTTCCGCTATTGGTTATTGACCAATGACGTGTCTTGGTCATGTCTACATAGTTCTCGAACCCGTAGGGTTCGCACGCTTAAAGTTCGATGACGGTTATATTATGAGTTTATGTGTTTTTATGTACCGAAGGTAGTTCAGAGTCCTGGATGTGATCATGGACATGACGAGGAGTCTCGAAATGTATGAGACATAAAGATCGATATATTGGACGTCTATATTTGGATACCGGAATGGTTCCAGGTGAGATCAGGATAATACCGGAGCACTGAGAGGTTATCGGACCCCCCCGGGAGGTATACGGGACTTAATGGGCTTTAGTGGAAAGGAGGGGAAAGGAGCAAGGGAGGGGGTGCCGCCCCAAGCCCAATCCGAATAGGGAGGGGGCCCGGCCCCCCTTTCCTTCCTCCCTCCTTCATCTTCCTTCCCTCTCCCTCTCCAAATAGGAAAAGGAGGAGTCCTACTCCCGGTGGGACTAGGACTCCCCCTTGGGCACGCCTCCTCCCCTTGGTCGGCCCTCTCCTCCCCTCCTTTATATACGGAGGAGAGGGGCACCCCATAGGACAAAAATTGATCTCTTGGATCTTTTAGCCGTGTGCGGTGCCCCTCTCCACCATAGTCCACCTCAATAATATCGTAGCGGTGCTTAGGCGAAGCCCTGCGACGGTAGAACATCAACATCGTCACCACGACCTCATGCTGACGGAACTCTCCCTCAAAGCTCGGCTGGATCGGAGTTCGAGGGACGTCATCAAGTTGAACGTGTGCAGAACTCGGAGGTACCATGCGTTTAGTACTTGATCGGTCGGATCGTGAAGACGTACGACTACATCAACCGCGTTGTGCTAACGCTTCCGCTTTCAGTCTACGAGGGTACGTGGACACACTCTTCCGTCTCGTTGATATACATCACCATGATCTTGCGTGTGCGTAGGAATTTTTTTGAAATTAATACGTTCCCCAACACAACAAGACCACTAGTTTCAAGAAGAAGGGCAAAGGGAAGAAGGGGAACTTCAAGAAGAATGGCAAGCAAGTTGCTGCTCAAGTGAAGAAGCCCAAGTCTGGACCTAAGCCTGAGACTGAGTGCTTCTACTGCAAACGGACTGGTCACTGGAAGCGAAACTGCCCCAAGTATTTGGCGGATAAGAAGGATGGCAAAGTGAAAGGTATATTTGATATACATGTTATTGATGTGTACCTTACTAATGCTCGCAGTAGCGCCTGGGTATTTGATACTAGTTCTGTTGCTCATATTTGTAACTCAAAACAGGGGCTACGGATTAAGCGAAGATTGGCTAAGGACGATGTGACGGTGCGCGTGGGAAATGGTTCCAAAGTCGATGTGATCGTGGTCGGCACGCTACCTCTACATATACCTTTGGGATTAGTATTAGACCTGAATAATAGTTATTTGGTGCCAGCGTTAAGCATGAACATTATATCTGGATCTTGTTTGATGCGAGACGGTTATTCATTTTAATCAGAGAATAATGGTTGTTCTATTTATATGAGTAGTATATTTTATGGTCATGCACCCTTGGTGAATGGTCTATTTTTATTAAATCTCGATAGTAGAGATACACATATTCATAGTATTGAAGCCAAAAGATATAAGTTTAATAATGATAGTGCAACTTATTTGTGGCAATGCCGTTTAGGTCATATTGGTGTAAAGCGCATGAAGAAACTCCATGCTGATGGGCTTTTCGAATCACTTGATGCTTGCGAACCATGCCTCATGGGCAAGATGACTAAGACTCCGTTCTCTGGAACAATGGAACGAGCAACAGACTTATTGGAAATAATACATACTGATGTATGCGGTTCGATGAGTGTGGATGCTCGTGGTGGGTATCGTTATTTTCTAACCTTCACAGATGATTTGAGCAGATATGGGTATATCTACTTGATGAAACATAAGTCTGAAACATTTGAAAAGTTCAAAGAATTTCAGAGTGAAGTGGAAAATCATCGTAACAAGAAAATTAAGTTTCTACGATCTGGTCATGGAGGTGAATATTTGAGTTATGAGTTTGGTCTTCATTTGAAATAATGCGGAATAGTTTCACAACTCACGCCACCTGGAACACCACAGCGTAGTGGTGTGTCCGAATGCCGTAACCGCACTTTATTAGATATGGTGCGATCTATGATATCTCTTACTGATTTACCACTATCGTTTTGGCGTTATGCTTTAGAGACGATTACATTCACGTTAAATAAGGCACCATCAAAATCCATTGAGACGACACCATATGAACTATGGTTTGGCAAGAAACCCAAGTTGTCGTTTCTTAAAGTATGGGCCTGCGATGCTTATGTGAAAAAGCTTCAAACTGATAAGCTCGAACCCAAATCGGAGAAATGTGTCTTCATAGGATACCCAAAGGAAATTGTTGGGTACACCTTCTATCACAGATCCGAAGGCAAGATATTCATTGCTAAGAATGGATCCTTTCTATAGAAGGAGTTTCTCTCGAAAGAAGTGAGTGGGAGGAAAGTAGAACTTGATGAGGTAACTGTACCGTCTCCCTTATTGTAAAGTAGTTCATCACAGAAATCAGTTCCAGTGATTCCTAAACCAATTAGTGACGAAGTTAATGATGATGATCATGAAACTTCTGATCAAGTTACTACCGAACCTCGTAGGTCAGCCAGAGCAAGATCCGCACCAGAGTGGTACGGTAATCATGTTCTGGAGGTCATTTTACTTGACCATGACGAACCTATGAACTATGAGGAAGCGATGATGAGCCCAGATTCCGCAAAATGGCTTGAGGCCATGAAATCTGAGGTGGGATCCATGTATGAGAACAAAGTATGGACTTTGGTTGACTTGCCCGATGATCGGCAAGCCATAGAGAATAAATGGATCTTCAAGAAGAAGACTGACACTGACGGTAATGTTACTGTCTACAAAGCTCGACTTGTTGCGAAAGGTTTTCTACAAGTTCAAGGAGTTGACTACGATGAGACCTTCTCACCCGTAGCAATGCTTAAGTCCGTCCGAATCATGTTAGCATTTGCCGCATTTTATGATTATGAAATTTGGCAAATGGATGTCAAAACTGCATTCCTCAATGGATATCTTAAATAAGAGTTGTATATGATGCAACCGGAAGGTTTTGTCGATCCAAAAGGTGCTAACAAAGTGTGCAAGCTATAGCGATCCATTTATGGACAGGTGCAAGCATCTCGGAGTTGGAATATACGCTTTGATAGTGTGCTCAAAGCATATGGTTTTATACAGTCTTTTGGAGAAGACTATATTTACAAGAAAGTGAGTGGGAGCTCTGTAGCATTTCTGATATTATATGTGGACGACATATTGTTGATCGGAAATGATACTGAATTTCTGAATAGCATAAAAGGATACTTTAATAAGAATTTTTCAATGAAAGACCTCAGTGAAGCTGCTTATATATTGGGCATCAAGATCTATAGAGATAGATCAAGACGCTTAATTGGACTTTCACAAAGCACATACCTTGATAAAGTTTTGAAAAAAGTTCAAAATGGATCAAGAAAAGAAAGGGTTCTTGCGTGTATTACAAGGTGTGAAGTTGAGCCAGACTCAATGCCCGACCACTGCATGAGATAGAGAGAAAATGAAAGTCATTTCCCTATACCTCAGCCATAGGTTCTATCATGTATGCAATGCTGTGTATGAGACCTGATGTGTGCCTTGCTATTAGTTTGGCAGGGAGGTACCAAAGTAATCCAGGAGTGGATCACTGGACAACTGTCAAGAACATCCTAAAATAGCTGAAAAGAACTAAGGATATGTTTCTCATTTATGGAGGTGACAAAGAGCTCGTCGTAAACGGTAAACATCGATGCAAGCTTTGACACTGATCCAGATGACTCTAAGTCACAATCCGGATACGTATTTTTATTGAATGGTGGAGCTGTCAGTTGGTGCAGTTCTAAGCAGAGCGTCGTGGCGGGATCTACGTGTGAAGCGGAATACATAGTTGCTTCTGAAGCAGCTGATGACCCACAAGTATAGGGTATCTATCATAGTCCTTTCGATAAGTAAGAGTGTCGAACCCAATGAGGAGCAGAAGGAAATGACAAGTGGTTTTCAGTAAGGTATTCTCTGCAAGCACTGAAATTATCGGTAACATATAGTTTTGTGATAAGGTAATTTGTAACGGGTAACAAGTAACAAAAGTAAACAAGGGGCAGCAAGGTGGCCCAATCCTTTTTGTAGCAAAGGACAAGCCTGGAAAAGCTCTTATATAAAGGAAAGCGCTCCCGAGGACACATGGGAATTATCGTCAAGCTAGTTTTCATCATGCTCATATGATTCACGTTCCTTACTTTGATAATTTGATATGTGGGTGGACCGGTGCTTGGGTACTGCCCTTCCTTGGACAAGCATCCCACTTATTATTGACCCCCCTTGCAAGCATCCGCAACTACGAAAGAAGAATTAAGGTAATAACCTAACCATAGCATGAAACATATGGATCCAAATCAGCCCCTTACGAAGCAACGCATAAACTAGGGTATAAGCTTCTGTCACTCTAGCAACCCATCATCTACTTATTACTTCCCAGTGCCTTCCCCTAGGCCCAAACAATGGTGAAGTGTCATGTGGTCGACGTTCACATAACACCACTAGAGGAAAGACAACATACATCTCATCAAAATATCGAACGAATACCAAATTCACATAACTACTTATAGAAAGACTTCTCCCATGTCCTCAGGAACAAATGTAACTACTCAGAAATCATATTCATGTTCATAATCAGAGGGGTATTAATATGCATAAAGGATCTGAATATATAATCTTCCACCGAATAAACCAACTAGCATCAACTACAAGGAGTAATCAACACTACTAGCAACCCACATGTACCAATCTAAAGTTTTGAGACAAAGGTCGGATACAAGAGATGAACTAGGGTTTGAGAGGAGATGGTTCTAGTGAAGATGTTGATGGAGATTGACCCCCTCCCGATGAGAGGATCGATGGTGACGATTTTCCCCTCCCGGAAGGATATTTCCCCGGCAGAACAGCTCCACCGGAGCCCTAGATTGGTTCCGCCAAGGTTCCGCCTCGAGACGGTGGCGCTTCGTCCCAAAAGCTTTTTTTATGATTTTTTCCAGGTTGAAAGACACCTTATACCAGAAGATGGGCATCGGGGGGCTTCCAGGTGGCCCACGAGGTAGGGGGCGCGCCCTCCATCCTCATGGACGGTGGGTGGCCCCCCTCTGGTGCTTCCATCGCCCAATATTTTAGATATATTCCAAAACTGACTTTCATGGAGTTTCAGGACTTTTGGAGTTATGTAGAATAGGTCTTTAATATTTGCTCCTTTTCCAGCCCAGAATTCCAGCTGCCAGCATTCTCCCTCTTCATGTAAACCTTGTAAAATAAGAGAGAAAAGGCATAAGTATTGTGACATAATGTGTAATAACAGCCCATAATGCAATAAATATCGATATAAAAGCATGATGCAAAATGGACGTATCAGCAGCAAATGAAGGAGTCTGGATGTTCATATCCGATCTAGGTGTAATACCTAGTGCATCGGGTCCAATGAAAATCTTTTGTGACAATACTGGTGCAATTGCCTTGGCAAAGGAATACATATTTCACAAGAGAACCAAGCACATCAAGAGACGCTTCAATTCCATCCGCGATCAAGTCAAGGAGGGAGACATAGAGATTTGCAAGATACATACGGATCTGAATGTTGCAGACCCATTGACTAAGCCTCTCTCACAAGCAAAACATGATAAGCACCAAGACTTGATATGTCTCCAATGCATCTATAATTTTTTGATTGTTCCATGCTATTATATTATCTGTTTTGGATGTTTAATGGGCTTTAGTATGCTCTTTTATATTATTTTTGGGACTAACCTATTAACCGGAGGCCCAGTGCCACTTTCTGTTTTTTTGCCTATTTTAGAGTTCTGTTTTTTTGCCTATTTTAGAGTTTCGCAGAAAAGGAATACCAAACGGAGTCCAAACGGAATGAAACCTTCGCGATGATCTTTCTTGGACCGAAAGCAATCCAGAAGACTTGGAGTCGAAGTCTGGAACTCCATGATGCGACCACGAGGTAGGAGGGCGCGCCCAGGGGGTAGGTGTGCCCCCCACCCTCATGGGCCCCTCGTAGCTCCACCGACATACTTTCACCTATATATACTCTTATACCCTAGATCGATCGCAGAGAGCCACGAAACCACTTTTCCACTGCCGCAACCTTTTGTACCCGTTAGATCCCATCTTGGGGCCTCTTCCGGTGATTTTTCGGAGGGGAATCGATCATGGAGGGCTTCTACATCAACACCATTGCCTCTCCGATGAAGCGTGAGTAGTTTACCACAGACCTTCGGGTCCATAGTTATTAGCTAGATGGCTTCTTCTCTCTCTTTGATTCTCAATACAAAGTTCTCCTCGATGTTCTTGGATATCTATTTGATATAATATTATTTTGTGGTGTGTTTGCCGAGATCCAATGAATTGTGTGTTTATGAACAAGATTATCTATGAATATTATTTGGTTCTTCTCTGAATTATTATATGCATGATTTGATATCTTTGCAAGTCTCTTCAAATTATCGATTTAGTTTGGCCTACTAGATTGATCTTTCTTGCAATGGGAGAAGTACTTAGCTTTGGGTTCAATCTTGCGATGTCCTTTCCCAGTGACAGTAGGGGCAGCAAGGCACGTATTGTATTGTTGCCATCGAGGATAAAAATATGGGGTTTATATCATATTGTTTGAGTTTATCCCTCTACATCACGTCATCTTGTTTAATGTATTACTCTGTTCTTATCACTACAAAAAAATACACTTCTGTGATGATACGTGTTTGTCACAGTAGGTCACGTTTTCTGTCATGCATGTACATCCATGACAAATTTATGATAGAATCAAGATAGTCATACCTGTGCTGTTGTAGAAGTGTCCCATGACATTACCAAAATTATCATCACGGAAGTGTCCACTTCCATGACGATAAATCGCGCGTCACAGAAGTGCTTTCGTCAAGGGTGACCTACACGTGGCATCCACCGTAACGGAACGCCGTTAAGCTATCGGGTCGGGTTTTGGATCCGATAACCCGTTAACAGCCCCGACCAATGGGGATTTTCCACATGTAAAATCATCATTGGCTGGAGGAAACACGTGTCGGCTCATCGCTAGGACAGATGTCATCCACTCATTGGACAGAAGGCGCCTATGATACGTTGACACGTGGCACGGCCCAACAGAGGCCCATTCATGTGAAAAGGCCGGCTCGTTTGACTTGGTCAAAAGGTGGCGGGCCGGCCCATGGAAAGCCTGTTAACGGCATATTCGCATATAGCCCATTTACAGCCCGCTAACCCAAGGCCTGTTACACCCTATTCGAATTAGGCCCAGTAGCGTCATCTGGGCCATCCAATATGATTCCAGCCCGTTTTCACTTCTGGCCCATGTATGGCCCATGACGTCTTTCGGCCCATATGAGGCCCTATGTAACTCTTGGCCTATTAACGGCCCATGGTGAAACTGGCCCGTAATGAACAGTGTATCACTTTACACCCATTAACGGCCCATGGTGAAACTGGCCCGTAAAGAACAGTGTATCACTTTATACCCATTAACGGCCCGTTATTCCGTTGGGCCGTTTCCAGCCCATGTTATCTTTTGACCTTCTCAGAGCCCATTTATTCTTGGGCTATTTTCCAGCATTCTTTTACTTACGGCCTGTTACTGTCATTTTCTGCTTGCGGGCCAAATTCAGCCCGTGGTTACAGTCGGCCCGTTTGTGGTCCGTTAATACGTTGGGCCGTTTTCACAGCGTCATCAAATGCGGCCTATTAACGATGGACCGTTATGGTCGGCCCATGAATGGCCGATTCCAACTCTAGCCTGTTTACGGCCAGAATGCGGTCTGTTTGGCCCATGTTTGGCCAATTGATCATATGACCCGTATAAGGCCCATTGATGATACGACCCATAGAAGGCCCATTGTTTCTACGGCCCATTGAAGGCCCATTGTTTCTATGGCCCATAGAAGGGCCATTGTTTCTATGGCCCATAGTAGGCCCACTGTTTCTACGGCCCATAGAAGGCCCACTATTTATACGGCCCGTAGAAGGCCTACTGTTTCTACGGCCCGTAGGAGGCCTAGTGTCACTACAGTAAATATTAGCCCATGGTTATTGTGGCCTAGTTTTAAAAAATAGGTTATTGCAGCCACTAGCAAATCGCAGAAAAAAAACTGCATTGGCTACAAGCAAACAAATAAACAAGACAACAAGGAAATAAATAAGCAAGCAACTTACACTAGGCTATCACGGCTATTACACATATTACATCCACTGGGCATCAAAGTTCGCCACCAGTGCAAATATAGGGAACACAACAGCATATAAACGCCGTAGCAAAACATGTCCAGAACTGAAACCACTTCAGAAGAGCTCAAGAAACAATATCCTGGGTACCCATAATGCTGGCAAGATGCTGACCAAGCTTATTAACTTTCTCTTGTTTGGCGCTTAAGTCCTCCAGCGCTTGCTGTTGCACCAGAAAGTATGCATCTGAATTCTGCAGGGACTTCCTCAGTCCTTTGGCTTCCTATCTCATAACATCTAATCGATGTCTTTCAACTTGAAGTTGAGACTCAAGAAGCCGAACTGATTCAGGCAACGAGTTCGAAGAGTTGGTGCCAGCAGTGGTAGCCAGTAACTCAAACACTACATCAAGACAGGACTTCGGGGTTGTCTCAGTGTCTTCAATATAGTTTTTATCAGCTTTCTTGGAGACCAACAGGGATGTCTCACTATCTTGAACCTTATCTGCATTACTTCCTTTACCATTGCATAACAGGGTACTCTTCTCCAATATTTTATCCGTGTTCTAAAAGAGAATCAAACAAACACATCTTAGGTTTACAATGTAGTATATGAAACTCATTTTGGTAAACCAGTTCAGTAGTAAGGTGGACAGGATAACAGCATGAAACAAACATATATCTATGTAGTATGGTCACTGTGTGGTCTATATCATTCTAGTTTATGTTGCCAAATCAAGATAGATACAGTTCAAATCATATCTATTTAAGACAAAGCAGCATAGACAGAATATAAGTGTGGGAAACTACACAGTAATAACAACACTTGTAATGTGCATGGCATGAGAACATAACTGTTTATTCAATTGAAACTGAAATCAACCTAGAGCAAGTTACAACAGCAAACAGCCAAACACGTTGAAGAAACAGGTTTAAAACATACCTGTTGCGCCATTGGAGTTTCAATTGCATCCTTCAAATTTGAAATTAGTTGTTATCAGTAAATACAGTGATGCAAGAGCAAAGTAGTATGAACCATAGCTACGGAACCTGACCTGAGAACAATTCTTCTTCTGCTTTAAGCATTGACTTTGGGTTCGGAGTGGTGGTCCTCGTGATTTGGGCACTACGGTTGCCTTACTAACTGCTCTTGTTTGGGTGCTCTATGGTGGAGACGGTGCTGTGTCAACGGGAACTGGGTGTCTATCTGCTGGGGTTGGGTTAGAAGGGGTGTAGCTGGTTCTCTGTCCAACTGGGTAGGGGTACAATCTGCATGAGTGTGGGTTATGTGTGGTGGGGCTGGTTCTTGGGCAATTACAACCGTGGTTCTATCTGCATCGATGTAACATCCCAAATTTTCAATTTGGAATGTTATACATAGTCATCCATGCATATCATATTTTATTGCTTTTCCGTTCCGCAAATCCTCAAAATCCTAAGCAACTCAAGGACCCACGGAGAGAGTTGGGGATTTTCCCAGTTTTTCATATTTTATTTTTATCAAATAATGAAACGAGGATTTTGATTTTAATTATTTTTTTCTCTCCGAAAAATATTTCTTATCAAAATAAATGAGAGGAGATAATGTGAATTCTCCAAAATAATTGAAATATTGGAGGAAAAATGTTAAAATCATTTATTTGATTTTACTTGATTTTATTTGGATTTTATTTGCATTAGAAAAATTGCACGTTTTCAAAGTTGCATTTTAGGGCCAAGAAAATGTTCATCTCGTTCTAAATATTTTATTTAGACGGTGAAAATTTGTTTTGGCATTTTTAGATTTTTATTTATTTTTCTAGGATTTTATTTCTGTCGGCGAAATTATTTTTTTTTTTTTAAAGTTCCCGCGCCCGACTAGGCCTAAGGCCCAGCCGTGCCAGGCCGGCTACAGCCGCCGCCGCCTCCTGCGCGCGCCGCCGCCGCCGACTCGGACTTGGAGTCCGAGCCGGACTCCTCTCCGCCGCCGCGCCTTGCCCCCTCCTCCAAGACACCGCCCCGCCCCTTTATATACCGCCACCCCCGCCGCCAACCCCCCACCCCACCGCCGCCCGCCGCCGCCGCCAAGCCCCGCCGCCTCGCGAGCCGCCGCCCGCCGCCGCCGCCACCCCGCCTCGCCAAACCCCCTCACCGGAGGTATCCGCCGGAACCGAGCCGCCGGTTTTTTAAAAAAACCGTTCGGGTTTTTCGAAACCCTAGTTTCGTTTTTTTATTCGCCGATTTTTTCTCGGTTCTTCTAGTTAGCGGAAGTTCGTCCGTATGTTCGTTTTAACGAACGGTTTTCACCCGTTAGTTACAGCTAACGAACGCTCGTTCATTAGTCTGTTCGTTAGTCTGTTCGTCAGTTTTCTTTTTATCGGATTTATTCCGCGATTTTTTCTGATCGAGATTTCTGATCTGATCTTAGTTTCTATTTATCTTTTTTGCTCGTTTATCGGAATCAGGCGATTCAAGCGCCTAGAGTTTCGTCTCGAAACCCTCTTTCCGTTTAACCAACTCAAATAAGTTTTTTCTACTGTAAAAGTTGACCTAGGTTCAGATTAGTGAACGAAGCTTCTTTCTTTCGCCGTTTGAGTTTCGTTGCTCCGCTTGATTTGATTCTTTTTGCGAACCAGAGTTCTTAAGTTGAACTTTCTGGTCAACCTCTCTCTTTTTTGAGTTTTGCTTGTGCATCTTTGCTTGTTACTTATGTATGCTATTGTTTGCTTGCGATAGAATTCCCAGAGTGCGAAGCATGATACTACGAGTCTCTAGGATTCGGGGATCGTCAGCAAGGCAAGTAACACATTGATCATACTCTTTTCATACCCAGTTTTTATGCATTAGTTCCAATCCTCAAACATTGCATGATTAGGATGTCATTAACATGTGGGATGGGAAGTAGTTATTGAGGTAGAACCTATTGCCCTATTATAATCAAACCATTGGGAGTTACTTCTACGTTTGCTTATATTATATTGCTATGCTCATAGACGTGGGTTGGGTTTGAGTGAAATCCATGACAGATGTGAGTTGTGAATTAATGGTTCAACTTAAGGTGGCAACTTAAATTGACATCTGGGTGGATTGAGGCACCTGGAGTACCCAGTGTTGCCTGTATTTTTATGGAAATCCCGGGGTTCCGTGTGATATTCCTATGGACCACCACCCAGGCTCAAAGGGAATTGAGACGATTCATGCTAGAAACTTCCTTGTGCAGCCACAAGCTATTATGGGCTGTAGCATAGTTGAGTAAGTTACGTGAAGCTCTTGAAGAGGCAGATCAGCAGGTAGAGGGATGTAGGTTTGGTATGGTCTGTCTAGAGTAGAGAGATAATGTTTCTGAAAGACTGTGTCTCGGTCATCCGTTTCTCAAACACCATGTAGTGCGAGAAATTCAACGGAGGCGATCGAGTCTTGTGGGGAAAAGTGCGCAGACCTCTGCAGAGTGTACAATCTAATCATGGTTAGCCGTGTCCCCGGTTATGGACAATCTTGAGTATCTAGTACTTGGAGTATCTTAAGTATCTCATCACTCTTAATTAATATTGTTGGGTTGTTAATTACTTTAATTGGGATTGAGTTGGAGGAACCTTCTCAATGATGTTTCAACCACCATGATAGTTAAATAAAACTTATTCCTTTATTGTAGGGAAAATTGGCTTTTCGCAAAAACTATAACCATATAGCTTTCCACCAGCCAAATATGCATATAGTGACAGCATCATTCTGTTCTTGCTCTACTGTGTTATATTGCCAGCATATTCCATGTGCTGACCCGTTCTCGGGCTGCAACGTATTATGTTGCAGACTTTTCAAACGAGGAGGAAGGTTCGTTAGGTCGTTGCCGTGCAGCTCAGCTATGCCGTTGGAGTTGATGGACTCACTTTATCTTCCGAGCCTTCCGCTATTATCGTATTAGATGGCCTTAAGCCATATTATTGTAATACGTTTTCTTTTGATACATTCGATGTAATAAGTGTGTGATTGCTACTTTGTTATATATCCTTCGAGTACTATGTGTGTCAGCATTACCGATGCAGGGATGACACTGAAGCACAGAGACTTGACCATCTGAGGTCGGGTCGCTACAAGATGGTATCAGAGCACACGCCGAGTGTAGGACACGACCACTAAGATAAACCCTAGGTCACACTTTACTCATTTATGACTCCTCTCCATTTTTTACTCCTTAGGATGACGGAGACGAAAAACAAATTTGCACAACCGTATGAAGACACACCTTTTGGATGCCACTTGAAGGAAGTCACTAGATACTTGAACATTGGAATACCAAGCTTCACCGGGACGTACAACGCCACTTTACCTGAAGAGGAGCGCTGGATGGTTCAAGTACAAGTTCCAGGAAGGACGTTCTCGCCAACTTCTAAACCAATAGAATTTTATTTTGAAGCACCCACCTGGAGTCTAGGAAAGAGCATGGCAGCCCACATTACCATGGGACGCATTGGAGAAGTCTACAACAGGGAGCTTAAGGACACTATCTACCAAATATGTGGGCGCCGAGACGAGCAATGGGAAGTAATCAGCACCAGGAAGGATAGATCCATTGCAGCTTTCATCCAGGAGTTAAACCAGCACATTCGACGTCAGGGGAACCATATGTGCACGGACATGATGGACTTGAATAAGGCGAAGACTAGAATCATCAAGCTGGAGGAAGAACTCAAGTTTACACGCGATGGATATGAGGAGGAAACCAAGACACTACTGGAGAAGAATGATGACCTGGTTAAGAAGATCGGAGTATTCATGGGAGGACCAGCACCGGGAGAAGAAGACGATGATCCCACTTGCCCGGACAACTACATCATCATCGACGACACCGATTCTGATCCTAGTGATGATGACTTTGAAGACGAAGCTGGAGCAGACATCATGGAGTCTTCCACCGATCAAAATTTCTAGATGACCACCATATATTAGTAGTATTTCCCCATGTATTTAGTAGTAGTTGAGCACTTTTGCGATAGTTCTAGACCATTTGTATGCCCTTGCTTGATTGATTGAGTGAAATGTTTGTGTTTGTCTCATGTGCATATGGGTAGTGCTTTCTCATTAGACCCGATTTTTCTATTCTGATCTCTTCCATCTAAACCCATCAGATGCCTCTGAGACGTGACACCGGTTTTGCTTTCCCACCGGAGCTCACCCATTTGATCCAGCAGCAGAATACCTTGATGCAATTGCTAGTTCAGAACCAGGGCAACAACAACAACAACAACAACAACACGCCGCGAGTAGATAACCTAACCCGTTTTCTAAGATTACAGTCGCCAGTGTTTTCCAGTAGCACCGAGCCAATAGTTGCTGATGATTGGCTACGCCGTATTGGAAGGGAGTTGACCACCGCAGGTTGCACAGATGCTGAGAAGGTGCGCTTTGCCACACATCAATTGGATGGACCAGCAGCCTCATGGTGGGAGAATTATACAGCCACTTTCCCCATAGCCAACGTCACTTGGAACCAGTTTCAGCAAGCTTTCCGCACGGCCCATGTCTCAACTGGAGCTATGCAGATGAAGAAGCAGGAGTTCTGCAACCTACGCCATGGGAACCGTACTGTGGCTCAGTACGTGGATGATTTTAGCAAGTTATCACGCTAAGCCCTGATGATGTGGCCACAGATGCCGCGAAGCAGGAGAAGTTTATGCAAGGGCTGAATGATGAGATGAGCATGCAGTTGATGGTAGCAACCTTCAACAACTACCAGGAGTTGGTAGATAAGGCTCTTCTGATTGAAGGAAGCAGCAGCAGATTGAGAGCCGCAAGAGAAAGTATGGACAATGGAAGTATAACTCAGGAGCTCAGCAGAAGCCTCGCCTAACCCCGAACTCGGGAGGACTTGTTCATAACCATGGAGGCCACAACCACGCTGGAGGAGGAACACATAACCACAATGGTTCTAAGAATGGGAATGGGAACGGAACCAACAATAATCAGAACTGCCCCAATCCAGCCACACCCGCCAAAAGGGACTTAAGTCATGTTACTTGCTTCAAGTGCGGGAAGACTGGACACTATGCCACAGAGTGCCCTGAAGGAAAGAATGGAAACGAAAATGGGAGCGTCGGGAAGAAGCCCAATCCATTCAACAAAGGACAAGTGAACCACGTTAACGTGGAGGAGGTTGAAGTGCATCCGGACGCGGTAATAGGTAAGTTTTTGGTTAAGTCATTTACCGCTCTTGTTCTTTTCGATACTGGTGCATCACATTCATACATATCAAGAGGATTTGTGGATAAGTTTAAACTACCAACCCAAACCCTTAGGACCCCTTTGTTAGTGAGCTCACACGGAGCAGAATACATGGCTAGTCGATGGTGTGACCAGATACCCTTAACCATTGGCACACATGTGTTTCCGTCCGTCCTAATTATCTTGGAGTCACAAGGATTTGATGTGATATTAGGTATGGACTTGATGTAAAAGTTTGGAGGAAGTATTGACTGTGCTATTAAGTCGATTTATCTTACCACCCCGGAGGGAAAAAGGATTAAGTATGTGTCTAGGCATGTGCCTAGGAGGAGCCAAGTGAATGCCCTTACGGGAGTTGTTCAGGAGGAAGTGCCTGTAGTGAAGGATTACCCGGATGTTTTTCCAAAGGAGTTACCAGGCATGCCACCAGATAGAGACATTGATTTTTTGATAGAGCTGTTGCCAGGAACAGGACCAATATCCAAGAGACCCTACCGGATGCCCGCGAATGATCTGGAGGAAATTAAGAAACACATCAAGGAGTTATTGGAGAAAGGATACATCCAAAGAAGTTCATCACCTTGGGGAGCCCTGTGCTTTTGGTTGAGAAGAAGGATACATCCCTAAGAATGGTTGTTGATTATCGAGCCTTGAATGAGGTGACGATTAAGAACAAGTACCCCCTGCCGATGATCAACGATCTATTTGATCAGTTGCAAGGAGCTAAGGTGTTTTCGAAGATCGATTTGAGATCGGGATACCATCAGTTGAAGATACGAGAGAAGGATATACCAAAGACAACATTCACGACGCGGTACGGATTATACGAGTACACGGTCATGTCATTTGGACTGACTAACGCCCCTGCCTATTTCATGAGCATGATGAACAAGGTGTTCATGGAGTATTTGGACAAGTTTGTTGTGGTGTTTATTGATGATATTATGGTATACTCGAAGAACGAGGAGGAGCACAAGGAGCATTTCTGCTTAGTTCTCGAGAAACTCAGGAAACACCAGTTGTATGCTAAGTTTAGCAAATGCGAGTTTTGGTTGAAAGAAGTCGGGTTCCTTGGACATGTTATATCAGGAGAAGGTATAGCAGTAGACCCCAGCAAAGTGCAGTCACTCACTGAATGGTTGGCACCCACCTCAGTTAGCGAGATCCGTAGTTTTCTTGGACTCGCAGGATACTACCGGAGATTCATTGAGAACTTTTCCAAGATTGCGAAGCCAATGACTGAACTGTTAAAGAAGGATACTAAGTTCAAATGGACAGAAGATTGTGAGGAAAGTTTCCAGGAGTTAAAGAAACGGTTGACTACAGCGCCAGTGCTAACACTGCCGGATATACATAAGGAGTTCCAAGTGTATTGTGACGCCTCTCGCTTAGGACTTGGATGTGTGCTTATGCAGGATGGAAGAGTTGTTTCGTATGCCTCACGACAACTAAAACCTCATGAGTTGAACTATGCCACACATGATTTGGAGTTAGCATCCGTAGTGCATGCATTGAAGACCTGGAGACATTACCTTATTGGAAACCAATGTGATGTATACACGGACCATAAGAGTTTGAAGTACATCTTCACCCAGAAGAAACTGAACCTTAGACGGAGAAGATGGTTGGAGCTTATAAAGGATTATGACATGAAGCTACACTATCATCCAAGAAAGGCCAATGTCGTAGCAGACACCTTGAGCAGGAAGAGTTATGCTAATATCCTTAAAAGTAAGGGACTGCCGAAGGATTTAGAAGATGATATCATGGAACTTCGATTAGAGATTGTTCCTAGAGGATTCATTGCAACAATGGAGGTCCAGTCGACATTGCTGGACAAGATTCGGGAAGCTCAGAAGGATGACAAAGAGATTGCCGAGATAAAGGAGAAGATGGGCAAAGGAAAGGCCAAAGGTTTTCGTGAGGATGAGCATGATACCCTATGGTTTGAGGACCGAGTTTATGTTCCCAATAACCAGGAGATCAGGAAGTTAATACTTCAAGAGGCTCATGACTCACCATACTCGATACACCCCGGAAACACCAAGATGTATCTGGATTTGAAGGAACGTTTCAGGTGGACCGGTATGAAGAAGGATATTGCCGAGTATGTAGCTGTATGTGATGTATGTCATAGAGTGAAGGCAGAACATCAAAAGCCAGCAGGACTGTTACAGCATATGCCGATACCCGAATGGAAGTGGGATAAACTTGGCATGGACTTTATCACCGGATTACCCAGGACTAAAGCAGGATATGATTCCATATGGGTAGTAGTCGATCGCTTAACCAAAGTGGCTCACTTCATCCCAGTGAAAACCACTTATACAAGTGTGAAGTTGGCCAAGATTTATATGTCCAGGATCGTATGTCTGCATGGAGTTCCGAGGACCATCATATCAGATAGAGGAACACAGTTTACTTCAAAGTTCTGGCATCAGTTACACCAGACTTTGGGGACTAGGTTGGAGTTCAGTACAGCTTTTCACCCGCAGACAGATGGACAGACCGAGAGAGTCAACCAAATTCTGGAGGACATGTTGAGAGCCTGTGCGCTAGATTATGGGTCTAGTTGGGATGACAATTTGCCATACGCAGAGTTCTCATACAATAATAGCTACCAAGACAGTTTG
Source organism: Triticum urartu (assembly GCF_003073215.2). Lineage (NCBI taxonomy): Eukaryota > Viridiplantae > Streptophyta > Magnoliopsida > Poales > Poaceae > Triticum > Triticum urartu. The sequence continues at coordinate 604,121,545 of NC_053023.1, read as the reverse complement.
AAGATGGCACCGTGTGAAGCCCTGTATGGACGCAGGTGCAGAACACCCTTGATGTGGGATGAGGTAGGAGACCGACAGTTGTTTGGACCAGACTTGATCAAGGAGTCTGAGGAGAAGGTTAAATTGATTCGTGATAGACTGAAGATTGCTCAGTCCAGGCAGAAGAGTTATGCGGACTCAAAACGCAAGGAGGTAACCTATGAAATTGGAGACAGAGTATATCTGCGAGTATCTCCCTTGCGAGGAGTGAAATGTTTTGGATTTAAGGGGAAGTTAGCTCCGAGATTTGTAGGACCGTATCATGTTTTGGAACAGATGGGAGAAGTTGCCTACAAATTGGAATTACCCGAGGTATTGTCAGGAGTTCATGATGTGTTTCACGTTTCACAGCTGAAGAAGTGTCATGCTGAGATGGCCGATATACCGTTAAGAGATACAGTACCCTTGGAGGCAATTCAGTTGGACAGTGATTTGACTTACGAGGAGAAGCCAGTTAAGATTCTTGAGTTTGCCAGCAGAGTCACCCGTAGTAAGGTTATCAAGTTTTGCAAAGTTCAGTGGAGCCACCATACCGAGGATGAAGCCACTTGGGAACGAGAGGATGATCTCCGCAAAGACCACCCACACCTAATTTCTAGCCAACCTAAATCTCGAGGGCGAGATCATCTTAAGGGGGTAGGTTTGTAACATCCCAAATTTTCAATTTGGAATGTTATACATAGTCATCCATGCATATCATATTTTATTGCTTTTCCGTTCCGCAAATCCTCGAAATCCTAAGCAACTCAAGGACCCACGGAGAGAGTTGGGGATTTTCCCAGTTTTTCATATTTGATTTTTATCAAATAATGAAACGAGTATTTTGATTTTAATTATTTTTTTCTCTCTGAAAAATATTTCTTATCAAAATAAATGAGAGGAGATAATGTGACTTCTCCAAAATAATTGAAATAATGGAGGAAAAATGTTAAAATAATTTATTTGATTTTACTTGATTTATTCGGATTTTATTTGCATTAGAAAAATTGCACGTTTTCAAAGTTGCATTTTAGGGCCAAGAAAATGTTCATCTCGTTCTAAATATTTTATTTAGACGGTGAAAATTTGTTTTGGCATTTTTAGATTTTTATTTATTTTTCTAGGATTTTATTTCTGTCGGCAAAATTATTAGTTTTTTAAAAAAAGTTCCCACGCCCGACTGGGCCTAAGGCCCAGCCGAGCCAGGCCGGCCGCACCCTCCGCCGCCTCCTGCGCGCCGCCGCCGCCGACTCGGACTTGGAGTCTGAGCCGGACTCCTCTCTGCCGCCGCGCCTTGCCCCCTCCTCCAAGACGCCGCCCCCGCCCCTTTATATACCGCCACCCCCGCCGCCAACCCCCCACCCCACCGCCGCCCGCCGCCGCCGCCAAGCCCCGCCGCCTCGCGAGCCGCCGCCCGCCGCCGCCGCCACCCCGCCTCGTCGGACCCCCTCTCCGGAGGTATCCGCTGGATCCGAGCCGCCGGTTTAAAAAAACGTTTGGTTTTTTTCGAAACCCTAGTTTCATTTTTTCGGTTCGCCGGTTTTTTCTCGGTTCTTCTAGTTAGCGGACGTTCGTCCGTACGTTCGTTTTAACGAACGGTTTTCGGTCGTTAGTTACAGCTAACGAACGCTCGTTCGTTAGTTTGTTCATCAGTTTTCTTTTTATCGAATCTATTCCGCGATTTTTTCTGATCGTGATTTCTGATCCGATCTTAGTTTCTGTTTATCTTTTCGCTCGTTTATTGGAATCAGGCGATTCAAGCACCTAGAGTTTCGTCTCGAAACCCTCTTTCTGTTTAACCAACTCAAATAAGTTTTTGCTACTGTAAAATTTGACCTAGGTTCAGATTAGTAAACGAAGCTTCTTTCTTTCGCCGTTTGAGTTTCGTTGCTCCGTTTGATTTGATTCTTTTTGCGAACCGGAGTTGTTAAGTTGAACTTTCTGGTCAACCTCTCTCTTATTTGAGTTTTGCTTGTGCATCTTTTCTTGTTACTTATGGATGCTATTGTTTGCTTGCGATAGAATTCCTGGAGTGCGAAGCGTGTTACTACGAGTCTCTAGGATTCGCGGATCGTCAGCAAGCCAAGTAACACATTGATCATACTCTTTTCATACCCAATTTTTATGCATTAGTTACAATCCTCAAACATTGCATGATTAGGATGTCATTAACATGTGGGATGGGAAGTAGTTATTGAGGTAGAACCTATTGCCCTGTTATACTCAAACCCTTGGGAGTTACTTCTACGTTTGCTTATATTATATTGCTATGCTCGTAGACGTGGGTTGGGTTTGAGTGAAATCCATGACAGATGTGAGTTGTTAATTAATGGTTCAACTTAAGGTGCCAACTTAAATTGACATCTGGGTGGATTGAGGCACCTGGAGTACCCAGTGTTGCCTGTATTTTTTTGGAAATCCCGGGGTTCCGTGTGATATTCCTATGGACCGCCACCCAGGCTCAAAGGGAACTGAGATGATTCATGCTAGAAACTTCCGTGTGCAGCCACAAGCTATTATGGGCTCTAGCATAGTTGAGTAAGTTACGTGAAGCTCTTGAAGAGGCAGATCAGTAGGTAGAGGGATGTAGGTTTGGTATGGTCTATCCGGAGTAGAGAGTTAATGTTTCTGAAAGACTGTGTCTCGGTCATCCGTTTCTCAAACACCATGTAGTGCGAGAAATTCAACGGAGGCGATCGAGTCTTGTGGGAAAAAGTGCGCAGACCTCTGCAGAGTGTACAATCTAATCATGGTTACCCGTGTCCCCGGTTATGGACAATCTTGAGTATCTAGTACTTGGAGTATCTTAAGTATCTCATCACTCTTAATTAATATTGTTGGGTTGTTAATTACTTTAATTGGGATTGAGTTGGAGGAACCTTCTCAATGATGTTTCAACCACCATGATAGTTAAATAAAACTTATTCCTTTGTTGTAGGAAAAAATTGGCTTTTCGCAAAAACTATAACCATAGAGCTTTCCACCAGCCAAATATGCATATAGTGATAGCATCATTCTGTTCTTCCTCTACTGTGTTATATTGCCAGCATATTCCATGTGCTGACCCATTCTCGGGCTGCAACGTATTATGTTGTAGACTTTTCAAACGAGGAGTAAGGTTCGTTAGGTCGTTGTCGTGCAGCTCAGCTATGCCGTTGGAGTTGATGGACTCACTTTATCTTCCGAGCCTTCCGCTGTTATCGTATTAGATGGCCTTAAGCCATATTATTGTAATAAGTTCTCTTTTGAGACATTCGATGTAATAAGTGTTTGATTGCTACTCTGTTATAAATCCTTCGAGTACTGTGTGTGTCAGCATTACCGATCCAGGGATGACACTGAAGCACAGAGACTTGACCATCTGAGGTCGGGTCGCTACAATCGACAGGTAGCACGATCTTTTCTGAAGACCGTGTTTTTACTCCCACAGATACTGCCATCACTCCCTCTAATTGAAATGGCTGATAAACAAGAAAAGTAATTGAATGTACAGACATTGTAAGATAGAGAGGTGCAATGGATAGTAGGGAAGAAAACAGGGCATGAAATAATTCACATTTATGTTGTCTAAGCAAACAGAATAGCAGGACATAATTTCACATATATGATGGCTAATTAAACAGGATAGCATGACACAATTTCACATGTATGATGGCTAACTAAATAGGATAGAATGACATACTTCAAAATATGATGAGTATGTAAACAGGATGACATGATATAACTATACGATGTGTCTATTAAAGTGGTTGGCATGCCATAAATCACAAACATGTCGTCGATGGAAACATCATGGCATGATATAATTCACGGATAGAATGACATAATTTAAAATATGATGACTATGTAAATAGGATGAGATGATATAACTATATTATGTCTTTAGAAAATGGGTTGGCATGCCATAATTCAGATACATGTTGTCTATGTAAACATCATGGCATGACATAATTCAAATATATGATTTATATACTAAGGAAGTGAGCAGAGGGCAATCGCATATATGATGTGTCAACTAAGGAGATGGCATTCAATATTGTGTATATGATGGAAAAACTAAGCATTGCAATACAACATATGCATTATATGAGTAATATAACCCTGCCAAGTTTGAGCATACACCTTAGGGGGATAATAGGACTGGTCATCTGCCTCTGAATCCTCCTCTGAAGAGCTATCTATATCCAGCAAGATATCTGCTTCAGCAGGTAGCATTGTCTGCTCTGAAGACCTTGTTTTCACTCCAGATTTCTCCATCACCAATTCAAATGGCTGATGCACAGGAAGAGCAGTTGAATATACAAACATTGTCGACAAAAGCAATGAGAAATATAAAAAAGGACAACATGATATAATTCACATATATGACGCTTGCCTAAACAGCATGGCATTGCATAATTCACATACATAGTGCCTTGCAACAAGATAACATTGCATAATTCACATATATAATGTCTTGCAACAAGATGTCATTGCATAATTCACATATATGGTAATTAGACACTAAACAGGTGGCATTCACACAAAGCATGTCTAAACTAAGCAAATGACATAGCAATGCAAGATACCATATGCACGATATGAGCAACATAACCCTGCCAAGTTAGGGCATGCACCTCGGGGGGAAATATGACTGGTCATCTATCTTTGAATCCTCCTCTGAGGAGCTATCGGTAACCAGCAAGACATGCGCTTCGTCAGATAGCATTGTCTGCTCTGAAGACCTTGTTTCCACTCCAGATTTTTCCATGACCGTGCCGAATGGCTGATGCACAGGAAGAGTAATTGTATGTACTAAAATTGTTGACAAAATTAACACGTAATAAAAAATGATGGCATGAGATAATTCACATATAAGATGACTAGCTAACCAGGGTGGCATTGCAAAATTCACATATATGCCTGGCTAGACAAGATGGCATTGGATGATTCACATATATGATAAAGAAACTATACAGATGGCATTGACACAAGGCATGTCTAAACTAAGCAGATGGCATCTTTAATGTATACAGTAAGCAATGCAAGGCACCATATGCATGATATTACCAACATCAGCATGCCAAGTTAGGGCGAATACCTCATGGGGTAAATAGGAGTGGTCTTCTCCTTCTGAAACCCCCTCAGAACAGTTATCTTCCTCTTGATTACGATCCGAAATGGGTGGAGGGGGGATGCCTTTGCGCCCACCATGGAACAACGTCTGCATGAAATTTTATTGCCACACAAGGCTCATCTCTTTTGCTCTGGCATGCATAGGAATAAAACATAGTGAGATTATGTAAGGAGTGCATGCACAAATCCAGAGTGATGGTAGCAAACTGTGGATAGACCCAAAACCAATGATAGCAGGAAGATAATAGCTTTAGTTAAAAAATACAGATAATGGCTCCTTTAATGTTTGTTTGCACCCAACATGAAACTCATAGTAGACACCGGAGATTAACCAGATAGTAGACAGATAGTACTGATTGATGCCCCAATATGTACCCCACAACCATTTAAAAACTCAAGTTTCAGCATTAGTTTGGACCTGACTCAGAGTCTAATAGGTGAACACTATGATAATGTAGCATGTCATCATATTAAGCGACGCATAATGTAAGCAGACACGGAAGAGTGCGACCTCTCTTGCGGACCCGTGTAGTCCTCAAGGTCATCTGCTCAGTTGATGATGGTAATGCAGTTGCCGTGGCTGCCGGCGGCGGGGAAGAAGATCTGAGGCGGCGAAAGATAGTCTGGAGAGCGGATCCCTACTGTGGTGAACCCTTCCGTCGTTGGAGCAGCTGAGCTGGGGTGGAACATAGCGCCGCAGGAGCAGGACAAACCACACAAGGTTTTCTTTGACACATATCTGTAACATAAGTAATTGAGTAAGGGCTTGTTTGAATTTGAGGATTCTAACAATGCAGTGATAGGAAATAGACAGGAATGGGATAGGAATGCACGTGCAAAATAGAGAATTTAAAAACGCAGGATTTCTGCCAATCTGGGTGTTTGATTCACAACAATTAGAAGATCACAGGATGCAAAAAAGCATGGTGAGATTAAGTCAAACCACAAGAAAATGTATGGTTATAATGCTATTATGCCACTATATCTTAGTCTTGTGCTTGATGAATAGGAATATGAAAAGGAGGAGAAGTGGAAATTAGAATTCCTACGGTTTTTCTTTCAAGGAGAAACTAAAGGAACAAATCCTACAGTTTTGCTTTGCACCAAATTCATGAAAAGTTTTACCATAGGAAACTTTCCAATTCCGATGTTTTTCATTCACTTTTCCTTTCAAGCACTGGCGATTCTAGTAGGCAGGCTTGAGCAAGGAAAATCCTACACTAAAAAAATGTTTTTGTGCTACTTCTATTACTTTGGACCCAGGCCACTACCATACTAGCTCAACTCCCAGGCCCATCGACAAATGCACAGCTCAAACGCGCAGAGATAAATAATGATGGCGTTCAAGAGAGTCCATCACGGATAGCTAAGTTGCCTGGTACCTCACTGCTTGTCATATAGTAGGATAAAATAATCGTATTTCCCGTTACTACGAGTGCTCAATGGACAATATATATAACATGTAGAGTAAAAAAGAGATGCAACAAGTGTACAACCTCTTTGGCGAAGCCATGTCGATCTCAACGTGATTGGGTTGGCCGGTGAGGATCCTCCGGCTGACTTGGCTATCGGAGGAGGGGAAGAAGATCTTAGACGTATGGAGATGGATCTCGAGGTACTGCTCCGCTGTGATGGAGGGTTTCGTCATTGGAGCAGCTCCGGTGAGTTGTACGACGCCGAGGCTGAAGGAGGACAAGAGAGACAACGAACAACGTTAACCTGAGTGGAATTCTAATAGCATCTCCAATACATGACGTAAAATACATAACCACAAAATGCTAGATGTAAAATACATTAGCCGCCCATCTCTGAACTTAACTGTCGAAACTGAATTTAACTGTCGAAACTGAACTTAACTGTCGAAACTGAACTTAACTGTCGAAACTGAATTTTGCTGTTGAAACTGAACGCACTAGCAAGGTGAGGCTACACATCGGTCGACTAACTTCTACATCTCTGGTCAGTCGATTTTGCAGCCGTTGGATACGAAATCAAGGGCCTGCGGTTTATCTTCAACCTCCACCCCCCTGAGCCGCCAGCCACCACCGGCCAAACAGCAGCCCCTCGCCGCCCGTGGCCGGCGGTGCGCCGCCCCGCCCGCCACGAAAACACTCCCCACCGCCGGTCTGCCGCCGCCCCGGCCATCCCTCTAGGCCCCCTCGTGCCGAGCTTTTTCTCCGGCGATCCCCACGCCACCGCCACACCAACGCCCCGCCACCGCCGGCGACCACCGCCCCCATCCTGAACCCTAAGATAGATAGTGGGGTACCTCTCCGGCGAGCCCCCCTCCCCGCTGCGGCTGGTTCTTCCTTCACCCCGGCGAGCCCCCCCCCCCACCCCCTGAAAATCGACTGACCCAAAAGTTAATTCAGTCGACTGAAGTGTAGCTAAATCGGAGCAACATCACAAGCAAGAGAAAGAGCGAGAGCAGCAGCACGAGCAAGAGCAATAGCAAGAGCAGACCAGGCAGGGGACTGAGAGCAAGAGCAGAGCAGCAGCGCGAGCGAGAGCTAAAGCAGCAACAGCTCCTATTGATGTGGACGTCGCCGCCGAGGGAGCGACACCGTGGAGGAAGTGGCCGGCGACACCGCCGTGGATGGAGCCGCGCCGTGTCGGCTCGGGACCGAGCGCCGGTAGCACCGTGAGATCGAATCAAGAAGAAAATGCGGCGATTAGTGTACAACCTCTTTGGTGGCTGTCGGTGTCAAAACCGGCGGATCTCGAGTAGGGGGTCCCGAACTATGCGTCTAGGCCGGATGGTAACAGGAGGCAGGAGACACAATGTTTTACCCAGGTTCGGGCCCTCTTGATGGAGGTAAAACCCTACGTCCTGCTTGATTAATATTGATGATATGGGTAGTACAAGAGTAGATCTACCACGAGATCAGAGAGGCTAAACCCTAGAAGCTAGCCTATGGTATGATTGTATGTTGTGGTTGTTGTGTCCTACGGACTAAAACCCTCCGGTTTATATAGACACCAGAGAGGGTTAGGGTTACACAAGGTTGGTTACAAAGGAGGAGATATCCATATCTGTATTGCCTAGCTTGCCTTCCACGCCAAGTAGAGTCCTGTCCGGACACGAGACGAAGTCTTCAATCTTGTATCTTCATAGTCCGGCTGTCCGGAGACGCCCTAATCCCGAACTCCCTCAGTAGCCCCTGAACCAGGCTTCACTGATGATGCGTCCGGCGCGCAGTATTGTCTTCGGCATTGCAAGGTGGGTTCCTTCTCTGAATACATCACAGAAGAATTTGAATACGAGGATAGTGTCCGACCCTGCAAAATAAGTTCCACATACCACCGTAGAGAGAATAATATTTTCGCAAATCTAATTTGCTGACTTGTCTTGACAGTATGACGTTATGCCATGGCCCAGTGATCATTCGAACCGTTTCCTTTAACTAGCCCCGCACATAACGCGAGGCAGTTTTTCGACACGTCTTTGTCAAAGCAGAGATCATGTCCCCTTATTACGGGATTCTCATTAATACGGTCATGGGTAACCCAACCGCGCCATCGATTACGGCGCTTGGGGGATAAGCGAGTTTTACCAGGCAAGTGGGGACGCTTAGTTTCGTCCGCCCATATAAAGGGATAAGGATTCACCTTTCTATCCACGCCTTCTTCCACCTTTGCTCATCCGTTTTCGCACACTCGAGCTCTAGCGCCCAAGTCCGCACTTCCCACCTCAACCTTCTCCAACCATGTCCGGAGCGGGAGGCAGGTGGATGGTCTCCTCTGTCATGGATGGAGACATCAAGAAGCCGAGGAGAGTCGGATACCTGCCCGACGACATCGCGCATCGGCTCCTAGATGAGGGGCAGCTCATCCCCACCCCGGGCCCCATGAGAGGGTAGTGTTCCTCACCCATTTCCTCCGCGGACTGGGATTCCCTCTCCACCCATTCGTCCGGGGGCTCATGTTTTATTACGGCCTGGATTTCCACGATCTGGCCCCGAACTTCATCCTCAACATCTCGGCGTTTATCGTTGTGTGCGAGGCATTCCTCCGCATCAAGCCCCACTTCGGCTTATGGTTGAAGACCTTCAATGTCAAGCCGAAGGTTGTGGGCGGCCGCCAGGCGGAGTGCGGAGGCGCCATGGTGGGCAAGATGCCCAACGTAACATGGCTCGAGGGCTCCTTTGTGGAAACCATAAAGGGGTGGCAATCGGGGTGGTTCTACATCACCGAGCCACGCGACCCTGCATGGGCAGCTACCCTCAAGTTCCGATCTGGCATCCCCACGCGGCTCACCTCCTGGAAAGAGAAGGGCCTGTCCTGCGGTAGTTCGGGAGAGCTGAACGGACTCCAAACATGTATTCAAAACATGGTGAACAAGAAGCTCAAACTTGTCAATGTGTACCAGGTCATGCTCCACCGCCGGATCCTCCTGTGCCAACAACGGGAGTTCAACTTGTGGTAGTTCGACCCGGCGCAGCACCGAACTCTGAACAGGCTCTTCGACACTACTCAGAAGATGCCTGGAGGGTGCTGTTCAAAAGCGCTGAGGTCCCCCTCCCATTACTGAGGATCGCGGATTCAGCGCGAAGCGCCAAGCCAGTGCGGTAAGCTGCTTTACCTTTCACAGGATACTTATTTTTTATAGATTGACTCCATGCAGGATCTAAACTCCCGTACCTTTGACAGGACTGGCAGGAGACGGCCGGACAGATCAACTGTCCGGCTCCTTTGCCCGAAGGCCCAGCAGACGCTCTTCTGGCGAAGATGCTGACTCCGGCTCCTTATATGGTGCCGGAGAAGACCAAGAAGGCCAAGGGAACCCGAAAGAGTTCCCGACGCCAGGCGTCGTCGGACTCACCATCCGATGACTCTGCGGTGCACTCCTCCCCCGAAGATGAGGAAGAAGAAGAAGATGCTCCCCCTCCGGCTGGGGGAGATAAGAAAAGGAAGGCCGCCCCAACTGGGGGGCCGAAGGGTCCAAGAAGGGAAGGACTCTCCTTCCGGATAGTTCCACCGCCGACGACGAGGCGAAGACGAGTGGTTGCCCAGGGCCAAGCCCCTGGGGAGATCGTAAGTATTCGGATACCAGAGTAACTCATAGCATTCCTTTGTCGCACTGCTTTCCCTAATGCCGAACATAATTATGCAGGCCGCCACGAGCCAGTATCGATGTATCATCGGACGACTCCCTGGGCTCATCGGACATGGATAGCGATCCAGTCCCGACCGCCACCTCCCCTCATCCTGCCGACGATGCCGAGGTGCTGTCTCAAGAGGCACCAGATCGAGGGGAGACCGTCCCGGAGGCGCCTCAAGGCGACCTTCCGGACTCCGTGAGCCGAGGGGACGGGGCCCCTGAGAGCTCCGAGTTCGGCCCTCAGCCGAACACCGCGCCGGAACCTCCAGTGGTTCCGGGCTCGGGCAGGCGGCCTCCTTCTAAGAGGGGCAAGACGCCTGTGCCGGTGACCTCTGTCCATCCAGAGGCGCCGGACAATCTGCTGGAAGCGCTTCGCAGCGCTTCCATCGACGAGGAGCACCGTACTATTATGAGTGCGGTGGTCCAGAAGGTTCAGTCCGCCAAGAGCGGGTTGACTGAAGCCTGTGCCATCCTTCTAATAGGCTTTGAGGTAAGTGTTTTAAAATGTAGTAGAAATATTACCGCATAGACAGTAGCCCCTGATGCTTTGTTTGGTGTTCACAAAAAAAGCCGAACAGAGGATCAAATAATATCGCAGGAGTCTAATATATGTATGTCAATATGCATATGCAGGCTTCGCTGCTGGCATCCGCCGCACTGACTGCGGAGGTCGCCGTACTGAAGCAGGACCTCGAGGGGTCCAGGAAAGAGCTTGGCCTTGCCAAGAGGCACCTCGAGGAGAACAAGGGTAAGTAATACCCTGTCTATAGATGTCACAGCCCTAGCTTAGTCTTGCCTATCCTTGCATAACCTCCATGCATCATGTTTACTTTTTCTCAAAAACTTGAAATGGGGATGTTCAAACCCTAGCACCACATGGATTTCAAATAGGCTCAACTAAAGTCATTTTCAATGAACCCAAAAATGCCCTTTGAAAATGTTCATGATTTCTGATAAGGGTGAAAACCTTTGCCAAAAATGATGAACATATTTCTAGGTCATTCCTGGATTTTTGAATTAATTCATATTGTATTTGACTTCGGGCATTTAAATACTATAAATATTTTAAATGCTCAGATAATGCTGAAATTAAATGTGGGCCACTAGAATAATCTAGAGAGTGTCCACAAATTATTCCAGCATTTTACAAATGCTTTAGTATTTTTACTAAAGCCAAAACAGCAGCAAACAAATAGAAAAACAAAAACAAAAAAAGCCTACCTGGACTTACCTGGCCGGCCCAGTGGACAGCCAGCCCATGAGGCCCACGCACCAGTCACCCCTAACCTCCTGCTAGTAGGCAGGAGGGCGTGTGGCCGCGGCGCGCGCGCACGCGCTCGGCCAGCTATTGGTTGCTGCTGTTGCTGGGGACGGCTCCGAGCGCCGCGACACCCCTTGGAGACCCCTCGCTCCTCTCCCTCACTCTCTGCTCTCTCCCTCACCCCCTAGCTTCTCCCCGAGCTCCATAAGAGAGCAACCGCCGGCCACCGTCTCGCGTACGCGCAGCCACAGCCGTCCCCTCGCCCTCCGGTCGTGCCCCTGAGCTCTGAATCCTCGCGCCGTTTCTCCAAGATGAAGGAACCAAGCCCGGACGGCCTGCATCGCCGTTGCCATCGTCTTCTTCCTCCTCTGCCGCCGGAGATCGCCGCCGACCTCCCGTCGTCACCAACCCCTCCCCGAGCACGCTGAGGCCTTCGTTCAACTCGCTGTGAGCTGCTGCGTCTATCCCCTCCTCCCTGAGCTTGTTCCCGTCCTCTAGCCGCATCTTCCACCGAAGCCGTCAGCTCCTCGCCGCCGGCGATGACGCAGACGCGTCCATGGGCACTGCAGACCGTGTCCGAGCACACCAGTATGCTCAGCGCGTCTCCGCGAACCCGTAGCCACCAGTACCTCCCCCTCCCACGCTCTCTAGCCCCGAATCCATCGTCACCCGAGCTCCGGCCGCCGCCGCGAGCTCCGTTCCAGCGAGCTCCGGCTCCCCCACGGCCACCCACCTACCTCCCTGGATGCGGGCGAGTCCGGGCTACGCCCCGATGCCCTTAGCCACCACCCCCGTCGCCTTTAGCGCAAGTCCGGCGCATTGCCGCCGCGGGTTTGGTCGCCGCCGGCCAACTCCGGCGACAGCCGACGTGGCGGGGTCATTAGTGCTAATCCCCGCCAGCTGGACCTCACCTAGTCACTGACAGCGGGCCCCGCAGTGGGTCAAAGCCCAGTTAGCGTCGGGTTTGACCCGAGGATGACCTCTGTTTGCCCTTGAGTCACTGACATGCGGGCCTCGCCCGGCTAACCCAGTTAGTTAGAGCTAAACTTAATTAAGTTAGTTTAGTTAGTCACTGACCAGTGGGCCCAGTATTGTTTAGTTAGTCTAGTTAACCCAAATAGTTAACTGTGAGACTGACTAGTGGGGCCCAGCCGTCAGGTTTGACTTGGACAGGCCTGTTGACCTGCTGACGCCAACATGACGCAATGCTGACGTAGTTAATCATTTTCTGGATTTAAAATAATTCAGAAATTCTAGAAAATGCCCAAAACTTCTAACATTCATAGAAATTAAACCGTAACTCCAAATGAAATAAATTATATATGAAAAATTATCAGAAAAATTCAAGGAATTCATCTGTACCATTTTCATGCATGTTTGAGCAAGTTAACCTCACTGCTTAGGATGAATCATGATTAGGGCAAATTTCATAATAGGTTTGGAGTTGGAATTTGATATAGTTTTGAATTCCACTTCAATTAAAATGACTTTCTGTTGCATTAGCCCAAAACACATTCATATTGACATGTAATAGCATGCATCATATTGTTGCATATCGCCATGTGTTGATTGTGTTCTTTCTCAGTTGTCGGTGTTTGTCCCCCCTCAGTAGACATTGATCCAGCGATGAATTTGGTGACACTGATGAAGACCCAATGATATCTTCAGAAGTGCCAGGCAAGCAAAACCACCCTTGTTCATTTTGATACAATCCCACCCTCTCACTCCTTCTCTCTTTTACTGCATTAGGACAACAACAATTCAACTATTACATGCTGCGGTAGTTGAACCCTTTTCCTCTGCATGACCTGTCATTGCCACAGGAAATAGATGAAACCCACTAGCATGAGTAGGAGTTGTTTGAGCCCTAATGTGCCTACTCATTCATGTTTGTTTGTCATGCCTGCTACTGCTTAGAGTTGAGTCAGGTATGATTCATCGGGGATGAATCGAAGGTGTGTAAACATGTCCTACTGTTGAGAGCTAAGTGTGTGAACACGTTTTGGTAAAGGTAGTGGTGAGAGGCCATGTAGGAGTACATGGTGGGTTGTCTCATTGAAGCTGTCCTCAGGAACTGAGTTCTTTGTTTGTGATCCATGAAACAGTTACTACCACGCATTGGGCCCGAAACCAATGGACCCTCTCGGCTTCTTGATCACCCTTGTCCTCTGTCCAGGAGTTGCAACTAGTTTATGGTGTTTATAGGATATGTGTTGGCGGCCGTGCGTAGCGCTGACCCTAGGGGTGGGCTATGATGCGGTAGATACACCGTGGCACGGTGTACCGGGCGCCCGTTTGGTGTCTCGGGAACCCTGTTCACATCGTTCGGGGCCGTATGTGGAAACCTCGGCCGGACTCCCTGCGGATGGAACCTGGATAGGCGATAAACCTGGACTAGAGACTTGAGTGTTTAGGTAGGCCGTGGCCGACACCCTCGTTGGGCTTTCGCTTGAAGGTTGCCGAGTACATTTGTGTTAACGGCGGTAAGTGGTGAGAGCAGGTGTGAAGAAGTACACCCCTGCAGGGTTAACATCATCTATTTGAATAGCCGTGTCCGGGGTAATGGACTTCTGGGTTGCCTATAACAGTTCATAGACAAGTGAAAGTGGATACTCTAAAACTTGCAAGATAAGTGTGAGTGCTATGGATGGCCTTCTCGTAGGGAGACGGGAGCGGATCCATAGTGGTGTATTGATATGGTGAATATGTGGACTCATGTGCTCCACCTCAAAAGAGTTGCTTGCAGTCGTAGTGCAGGTTAGCCACTGAGTCAAAGCTGGCTTGCTGCAGTTAAACTCCACCACCCCCTTGTTGATACGGATGCATATGTAGCTAGTTCTGATGTACCTTCGTACTCACGTTTGCTGAGTACCTTTGTACTCACGTTTGCTTAATTTATGTTTTGCAGAGAGACTTCAGTCTCGCTAGTAATTCCGCGTGGACTTCGACGCTTAGCTTGATACCTCGGCTATGATCTTGCGCCCTCGGCGGGATCTGGTAGATAGTCAGGCTTCTTAGCCTTTTCCATTTGTAGATGTCTGTACTCAGACATGTTAAGCTTCCGCTTGTGCCTTGATTTGTATGCTATGATTGTTGGGTCATGAGACCCATGTTTGTAATATCTCGCTCCTCAGAGCCTAATGAATAAATACTTGAGTTGTAGAGTTATGTTGTGATGCCATGTTGTATTTACCCATATCGAGCATATTGTGTGTATGATTGAAATGCTTGGTATGTGTGGGATCTGACAATCTAGTTGTTTATCCTTGGCAGCCTCTCTTATGGGGAAATGTAGTCTAGTGCCTCCATGAGCCATAGTAGTCCGCTACAGTCCGGTTTACCGGAGTCCTGTTAGCCCAGCACTACTGCTCAGGACACTTGACTGGCTGGCATGTGTTTCACTTCGTTCCTGTGTCTGTCCCTTCGGGGAAATGTCACGCTGTGACATCCGGAGTCCTTCCTAGCCTACTACATCCCGGGTTCCCAGAGTCCTGTTAGCCCAGTGCTACAGCCCGGATTCACACGCTGCTGACCGACATGCTCGATGTGATTCATGTATGCTTGTTCCCATAGATTAGTGCCGCTTTGGGTTCACGACTAGCCATGTCGGCCCGGGTTCTCTATCATATCAATGCTAGTGACACTATCATATACGTGAGCCAAAAGGCGCAAACGGTCCCGAGCCTTGGTAAGGCGACACCGTGGGGATACCGTGCGTGAGGCCGCAATGTGATATGAGGTGTTACTGGCTAGATCGATGTGACTTGGAATCGGGGTCCTGACAGCGTTGGTATCAGAGCCTGACTACCTGTAGGATTGCCAAGCCAAACTGGTCGAAGTTGAGTCTAGAAATGCTTTAGTTATATAAGGGAATTGATTGTGGGATGGAACGTAAGGCTCTTTTTACTCCTTTACCTTATGCCCTCTGATCTGAGTCATTCTCTTCTCATTCTACGCGGGTTAAGAAACTAGGCCTTCTCATCTATTTATCAGGATGACGTGTTACTAAACCGTAGTTTCCTAGGATTGTTGAGTTCAAGCCTCAGTTCAGTTCCTACTACTTCCATATGTCATAGCTGGCCTCAGAACTTTGATATTGTGATGTTGAGTGGTTATGCCACCATTTTGCAGGATGTCTCAAATCATTTTGAGAATTTACAGCCGTTATGCTGTCCGAGTCATCCCAGGTTTCTAAGTAGTCTGATGCATTTGCAAATCCTTTCTTTCCATTCCCGATGTCCTTTTGGTCAGAATAAGCAAACTAACCGGTCAGTTGAGGTACTCTATTGCCTCGACATATATGTTGGAGCTATTATTATGACCCTAGGTGTTTAGGGAGTCACCTAGTAATCTAGCCATGTTTTGTGTTCCCGGTGTGATGATTCTGGCCACCATTCTCGAAAGCATCCCGTGATGCCATATAGTTAGTAGGCCTTCTATTTCTGGGTTTTGAACCCGAGATTCACCCTACTTACCTCATGTTGATAGTTCCTTTAGGATATTAGTAACCTTTGCGATAGTTCTCGAGGTCCGTGGTACAATGTTCTTCCAATACCATGAACCAATATGGCAGGAGTTCTCTTGAACCAAAAGATCACAACAGGAGTGCCCTCAATGAGTTCTCCATTCTATATTGTGACTCTGCCAGTTCAACGTTTTTGCATGGGTTATCCGGAAGAAATAACATGCTAATCCATGCATCCATAACTCAGAAAAATTATATGTTCCTTTGAGTTGTCCCTCTTTAGTTGTATTCTGAACCTCGTCCATCAATTGTTGGTCAAGAGTAGTTGTGCATTGGTTTATCGATGCCTATTATTCATGTGATCCGTCAAGCCATTCCATTCCGGAATGACTAGGAGAAACAAACTCCAGTACCTCATCCATATCCAGGATTGGGTCAAAGCAGTTGTATTCCGAAGATCAAAGTGCCAATCCAGCTTTTGATTCTGTTCAACCCTTAAGTATTGCCCTCTTTATGTCAGGAATATCATAGGAATTGCACAACCTCCTATGAACCTTGATACAGTGATACTTCTCGCCATCATTATTCATTCCTCGGTTCTGTGTTGTTGTAACCGGAATGCCGACAAGTGAATTGTGATGTGTGAAATCAATACTCCAAGCAACTCGTTGCTTTGTAGTAAATGGACAATATTCTCATTCTTAGCGTGTTGGTTATTGAATCACCATCCTAGGACTGATCGTGCTAGCTAGTCCTTATTTCTGGTGCACTCCTCGATCAATGAGTGAGGATTATTCCATTCCTTGCTTATCTGATCATATTGTCTTGCTCTGAAAAGCAAGATTGTTCTCGAGCTTAGTAACATATCGGTGGTTCGTGATTTTCCGGATATCTTCTCAGAAGTGTTACCAGGTTGTCACCTGACCGCTATGTTGAGTTTGTGATCAAGTTGGTTACTTGTAAACCACCCCTTCTCCAAGAATCTGTGTTGGATACCCCTGAGCTAGTTGGTTAAGCTAAACAACAACTTGGAGAGTTGGAAGATAAAAGGCTTTGCTGAATTTGGTTCTTTCTGAAGGGATATCTTTTTGTTTGTGTGTGTACTGAAGAAAGATGATATCTTCACCAATTGGTCCTCGTGATCAGTTGTTGGATCTATTGCCTTGTCAAAACTTTGACTTGAGTATGGGCTATCATCAAGTCAAATCAGAACCAACGATGTTCGTAATGTTGTCTTACCCGTGGTTGATCCCTCGAGCATACACCATTACATCTTTTGGTCTAACCAATACTATCATCGTGTTCACATGATGGTGGAAGTCCAGTGATATGGAAATTCTGATGAGTTGTTGTTGAGCCCATCAGCAGCATTTTGTCTCCCCCATGATTCATGTTGAACATCAACCTAGTGTTGAAAACTTTGTAAGCAATGCCTTCGTGTTCCGTTCATGAAGCTTATGTTTGGATGGAAGAAGTGACTTCCTCGAATTCATGTGCACTTGGTGCAAGTTGCCGCCGTGAGTTTGAGAAAGATTGTTTTGTTTCCCTTGGAATCATCCCAAATCAGTCATGCATACGTGTGAAGTATTCTATGGTTTGGTAGATTAATTACCTCCACTCCATATGTGTTCCTAGCACACCAAGCCACTGATTGACTTGTTCAAGGAAAAGGAGTCTATGCTTGGGATCTAATCCATGGACTTGCGTAAGACTTCAAAATCCTTGATGATGGTTCCCGACCAGAACTCGATAGTGTTTTATTATAAGACTACCATGTGGTCATTCTTGTCTTGGACAACATGCTCACATGTGTGTAGCAGAACCAGCCCATTTTTGGAGCTTATTATCGTAGTTCATTTCCCGAGAATATCGCAACGTCATCTCGTTGATTTGTGTTGCAAACTTTCTTTTCAGACATGCTGAGTCTGAAGTATCCTATCACCAACCATATCTGAATCTCAGGCAGATATGATGGTTGGGACATTCCCAACAGTTGCATTTTGTTCCCAGCTTGCACCACCATTGTGCCAATTTCCCATGGGCTGCCCTCCTCAGCACTTGTTGTCCAAGATCATCTTCAAAAATGGACTTACTATGGGTCCCATCCATCCCCGATGATAAGCAAAATCATCCATTGTGTTGTCTTCAACAAGGTAGTCCACATCATCCATTCTAGTCCGGGTATGCCATCCCTTTGTACTCCGCCAAACGATTGTTGTGAATTGCCTTAGGCTGGTATAAAGAGTTTCAATGATCTCCGAATCAAAGGTAATTCTTTTGCCACTTAAGGGAATAATTCTACGAGTCACCTCCCCTAAGGTGCCCCATTATGGAATCATGGCGATTATTTCATCGCTATCTTAAGATCTTGCCCACCTTCTTCAGCATGAGATTTTTGCCTACCCAGTAGAACCTTGTCATCTACCTCTTTCCATCACTCCTAATGTGTGCTTCGCTCTCAGCTCGTGAGATGTATCTATGTCTCATTCCGTGAGTTAATCCTGAGTTGCTCGATCTTCGAGAAGATCGATCCTTCTAGAGTTTCTTTCCCTCTCGTTGTCATGTTGGTAGGAGTTCCTGGAGCAAGACTTCGAGACAATGATGGTGATCGACTCAACAATCTTATGAAGTGCAACCTGGATCGTGAAGATTGTGTTGGTCGTGTGTCCCCTCTGTCTTCTTACCTCACGACCTGAATCTCGGGACAAGATTCTTGTTTAGTGGGGGTGAGCTGTCACAGCCCTAGGTTAGTGTTGCCTATCCTTGCATAACCTCCATGCATCATGTTTACTTTTTCTCAGAAACTTGAAATGGGGATGTTCAAACCCTAGCACCACATGGATTTCAAATAGGCTCAACTAAAGTAATTTTCAATGAACCCAAAAATCCCCTTTGAAAATGTTCATGATTTCTGATAAGGGTGAAAACCTCTGCCAAAAATGATGAACATATTTCTAGGTCATTCCTGGATTTTTGAATTAATTCATATTGTATTTGACTTTGGGCATTTAAATACTATAAATATTTTAAATCCTCAGATAATGCTGAAACTAAATGTGGACCACTAGAATAATCTAGAGAGTGTCCACAAATTATTCCAGCATTTTACAAATGCTTTAGTATTTTTTACTAAAGCCAAAACAGCAGCAAACAAATAGAAAAACAAAAACAAAGAAAAGCCTACCTGGACTTACCTGGCCGGCCCAGTGGACAGCCAGCCCACGAGGCCCACGCGCCAGTCACCCCTAACCTCCTGCCAGTAGGCAGGAGGGCGTGTGGCCGCGGCGCGCGCGCACGCACTCAGCCAGCTCCTGGTTGCCGCTGTTGCTGGGGACGGCTCCGAGCGCCACGACACCCCCTGGAGACCTCTCGCTCCTCTCCCTCACTCTCTGCTCTCTCCCTCACCCCCTAGCTCCTCCCCGAGCTCCATCCGAGAGCAACCGCCGGCCACCGTCTCGCGTATGCGCAGCCACAGCCGTCCCCTCGCCCTCCGGTCGTGCCCCCGAGCTCTGAATCCTCGCGTCATTTCTCCAAGACGAAGGAACCAAGCCCGGACGGCCTGCATCGCCGTTGCCATCGTCTTCTTCCTCCTCTGCCGCCGGAGATCGCCACCGACCTCCCGTCGTCACCAACCCCTCCTCGAGCATGCCGAGGCCTTCGTTCAACTCGCTGTGAGCTGCTGCGTCTATCCCCCTCCTCCCTGAGCTCGTTCCCGTCCTCTAGCCGCATCTTCCACCGAAGTCGTCAGCTCCTCGCCCCCGGCGATGACGCAGACGCGGGCATGGGCACTGCAACCCGTGTCCGAGCACACCAGTATTCTCAGCGCGTCTCCGCGAACCCGTAGCCACCAGTACCTCCCCCTCCCACGCTCTCTAGCCCCGAATCCATCATCACCCGAGCTCCGGCCGCCGCCGCGAGCTCCGTTCCAGCGAGCTCCGACGCCCCCACGGCCACCCACCCACCTCCCTGGATGCGGGCGAGTCCGGGCTACGCCCCGATGCCCTTAGCCACCACCCCCGTCGCCTTTAGCGCAAGTCCGGCACGTTGCCGCTGTGGGTTTGGTCGCCGCTGGCCAACTCCGGCGACAGCCGACGTGGCGGGGTCATTAGTGCTAATCCCCGCCAGCTGGACCTCACCTAGTCACTGACAGCGGGCCCCGCAGTGGGTCAAAGCCCAGTTAGCGTCGGGTTTGACCCGAAGTTGACCTCTGTTTGACCCTTGAGTCACTGACATGCGGGCCTCGCCCGGCTAACCCAGTTAGTTAGAGCTAAACTTAATTAAGTTAGTTTAGTTAGTCACTGACCAGTGGGCCCAGTATTGTTTAGTTAGTCTAGTTAACCCAAATAGTTAACTGTGAGACTGACTAGTGGGGCCCAGCCGTCAGGTTTGACTTGGACAGGCCTGTTGACCTGCTGACGCCAGCATGACACAATGCTGACGCAGTTAATCATTTTCTGGATTTAAAATAATTCAGAAATTCCAGAAAATGCCCAAAACTTCTAAAATTCATAGAAATTAAACCGTAACTCCAAATGAAATAAATTATATATGAAAAATTATCAGAAAAATTCAAGGAATCCATGTGTACCATTTTCATGCATGTTTGAGCAAGTTAACCTCACTGTTTAGGATGAAACATGATTAGGGCAAATTTCATAATAGGTTTGGAGTTGGAATTTGATATAGTTTTGAATTCCACTTCAATTAAAATGACTTTGTGTTGCATTAGCCCAAAACACATTCATATTGCCATGTCATAGCATGCATCATATTGTTGCATACTGCCATGTGTTGATTGTGTTCTTTCTCTGTTGCCGGTGTTTGTCCCCCCTCAGTAGACATTGATCCAGCGATGAATTTTGTGACACTGATGAAGACCCAATGATATCTTCAGAAGTGCCAGGCAAGCAAAAAAACCCTTGTCCATTTCGATACAATCCCACCCTCTCGCTACTGCTCTCTTTTACTGCATTAGGACAACAACGATTCAACTGTTACATGTTGCGGTAGTTGAACCCTTTTCCTCTACATGACCTGTCATTGCCACAGTAAATAGATGAAACCCACTAGCATGAGTAGGAGTTGTTTGAGCCCTGATGTGCCTACTCATTCATGTTTGTTTGTCATGCCTGCTACTGCTTAGAGTTGAGTCAGGTCTGATTCATCGGGGATGAATCAGAGGTGTGTAAACATGTCCTACTGTTGAGAGCTAAGTGTGTGAACACGTTTTGGTAAAGGTAGCGGTGAGAGGCCATGTAGGAGTACATGGTGGTTTGTCTCATTGAAGCCGTCCTCAGGAACTGAGTTCTGTGTTTGTGATCCATGAAACAGTTACTACCACGCATTGGGCCCGAAACCAATGGACCCTCTCGGCTTCTTGATCACCCTTGTCCTCTGTCCAGGAGTTGCAACTAGTTTATGGTGTTTATAGGATATGTGTTGGCGGCCGTGCGTAGCGCTGGCCCTAGGGGTGGGCTATGATGCGGTAGATACACCGTGGCACGGTGTACCGGGCGCCCGTTTGGTGTCTCGGGAACCCTGTTCACATCGTTCGGGGCCGTATGTGGAAACCTCGGCCGGACTCCCTGCGGATGGAACCTAGATAGGCGATAAACCTGGACTAGAG
The DNA here is from genome assembly GCF_003073215.2 of Triticum urartu. Classification (NCBI taxonomy): domain Eukaryota; kingdom Viridiplantae; phylum Streptophyta; class Magnoliopsida; order Poales; family Poaceae; genus Triticum; species Triticum urartu. Next base: position 604,099,959 of record NC_053023.1, on the reverse strand, counting down.
ACTTGAGTATTTAGGTAGGCCGTGGCCGACACCCTCGTTAGGCTTCCGCTTGAAGGTTGCCGAGTACATGTCGTGTAAACGGTGGTAAGTGGTGAGAGCGTGTGTGAAGAAGTACACCCCTGCAGGGTTAACATCATCTATTCAAATAGTCGTGTCCACGGTAATGGACTTCTGGGTTGCCTATAACAGTTCATAGACAAGTGAAAGTGGATACTCTAAAACTCGCAAGATAAGTGTGAGTGCTATGGATGGCCTTCTCGTAGGGAGACGGGAGCAGATCCATAGTGGTGTATTGATATGGTGAATATGTGGACTCGTGTGCGCCACCTCAAAAGAGTTGCTTGCAGTCGTAGTGGAGGTTAGCCACTGAGTCAAAGCTGGCTTTGCAGTTAAACTCCACCGCCCCCCTTGTTGATACTGATGCATATGTAGCTAGTTCTGATGTAAGTCTTGTTGAGTACCTTTGTACTCACGTTTGCTTAATTTATGTTTTGCAGAGAGACTTCAGTCTCGCTAGTAGTTCCGCGTGGACTTCGACGCTTAGCTTGATACCTCGGCTACGATCTTGCGCCCTCGGCAGGATCTGGTAGATAGTCAGGCTTCTTAGCCTTTTCCATTTGTAGATGTTTGTACTCAGACATGTTAAGCTTCCGCTTGTGCCTTGATTTGTATGCTATGATTTTTGGGTCATGAGACCCATGTTTGTAATATCTTGCTCCTCGGAGCCTAATGAATAAATACTTGAGTTGTAGAGTTATGTTGTGATGCCATGTTGTATTTACCCATATCGAGCATATTGTGTGTATGATTGAAATGCTTGGTATGTGTGGGATCCGACAATCTAGTTGTTTATCCTTGGTAGCCTCTCTTATGGGGAAATGTAGTCTAGTGCCTCCATGAGCCATAGTAGTCCGCTAAAGTCCGGTTCACCGGAGTCCTGTTAGCCCGGCACTACTGCTCAGGACACTTGACTGGCCGGCATGTGTTTCACTTCGTTCATGTGTCTGTCCCTTCGGGGAAATGTCACGTAGTGACATCCGGAGTGCTCCCTAGCCTGCTACAGCCCGGGTTCCCGGAGTCCTGTTAGCCCAGTGGTACAGCCCGGATTCACACGCTGCTGACCGACATGCTCGATGTGATTCATGTATGCCTGTTCCCATAGGTTAGTGCCGCTTTGGGTTCATGACTAGCCATGTCGGCTCGGGTTCTCTGTCATATCAATGCTAGCGACACTATCATATACGTGAGCCAAAAGGCGCATACGGTCCCGGGCCTTGGTAAGGCGACACCGTGGGGATACCGTGCGTGAGGCCGCAATGTGATATGAGGTGTTACCGGCTAGATCGATGTGACTTGGAATCGTGGTCCTGACAATAGATATGTATATATAAAAGAATACGCGATTGCAAAATGATAGGATCATCGTATATTTGCCAGGGGCCACGACCGAGGTGGCGACCCTGAAGCAAGCGCTAACCAAGGCCGAAGATAAAGCGGCCAAGGAGCGCACCGAGCGAGAGAAGCACGAGGCTCGGGTGGGCGAGGTGCGGCGAGAGCTCCAGGCTCTCGTGGCGAAGCATGAGGCGTTGGAGCTTGACTCAAAGACGCGGGAGTCTGAGCTTGCCGCGGCCCTCGAGAGCGCAAAAGTGCCAAGGCCGAAGCCCAAAAGGCCCTCCAAGAGATCGACACGATGAAGAAAATAGCGGCGGGTAAGGCTTTCTATATGCAAAGCAAGCATGTAAAAGTAAATTACCGATTACTTACCCGAATCCGGAGCTCTCAAGGAGCATTCGCAGATTTGCCCCGCAGCGTGTCCGATGCCGCACAATTTTACCAGGCCGAGGATGGAAGCTCAACGGAGAAGCTATTCTGGTCTCAGTATGCTGAGGCCGAACACCCGGTGCCAATGAGCGACCAGATGAAGCAGATGGTCGAGCTACATAAGGCGGTCGATCAGGCCATGAAGGGCTTTATAGTCCGGCTGTGGCCTGGCGACGCCCTTCCGAACAGCTTCTTCGGCCTGGTGAGGCGGCTTGTGGATGCCTGCCCGCGACTGGAGGTCGTCAAGCGATCTGTCTGCATTGAAGGTGCACGCCGGGCTTTCACCCGTGTGAAATTGCAGTGGGTCAAGCTAGACGCCGTGAAGCTGATCAACGAGGGGCCGCCAGAGGGCAAGGAGCACCGCCACCCTGAGATGTACTACGAGGGTGTTCTTTCGGGTGCCCGTCTCATAGCGGACGAGTGTTCAAAAGATGTAATATTTGAGTGAGACTTGCTCGTTTTATCCTGTATTTATGAAAACTTGTTTCATATGCGCTATGCAACGCTTGTTTGAATTTAAAATATTACCTTCTGTTTGGCTGTTTATCCAATCTGAGAGATGGCTAGTCCTCGGCTTCTGCCCCCATGCCATGAGTGCTGGGGTGTTCGGGATAAACCTGAGCACTCTTGTTCCCATGTTTGGGTCCTTCGTGGGAGGTGCTCAGCATAGCGAACAAGGCAACCGGACTAATAATACTTTATCACTCTCACTTAGCCATAGAATTCTATAATTTTAAATTTCAGCGAAGCCCCTGGTATTCGGAAGGCCGAATTTGGGGCGCGATACACGCCTTTAAGCCGGACAGGGCCGGCCCCTCGCTCTAAGCGGCATAAGTCTTTAGGGACTCGAAAACGTCGCCGAACAGCGACCAGTCTCTCGCCTTATCATGACAGTTAGTTTTAGCTTTCTCTACTGAGATGCTGAACCCAGCAGAACCGGGGCATAATCGCAGTAGTTCTCCTAGCGCTACCTTAACCGATAGAGCGGAACGTAAGGTACCAAAACATAGGAGCCAGGCAAACCCAACATTTGACCAAAGACATGATTCGGAGCTGATGCATATAATGCTATAAGTTCGGGGTGCCACACTTGTGAAAGTGTTCGGACTTTTCACACCGTATTGTGGGGTACATAAGCCCCTGGTGTATTGGCCGTACCAAAGTGTACGGTTGCAAGGCGTCACTAATGAACACACACACACACACACACACACACACACACACACATATATATATATATATAACAAGAATGCAATAATAGTCATAATGTCATGCATTATTTATTCAAAAAACTGTGTTAAAGCAGAGTGATACAGATAGTGCGATAAGAAAAGAGTAGGACTATGTCCCTTCCAAGGGCAAGCTGAGGAATGATATTAAATTGAATATTTCGCTTGTTACTGTAATCCACCTGGGAATTCCGTGGTATGACATAGTTGTCTGCCTCCTTGGTTGCTGCATCATGTGTTCGGCAATAGTGTTGCCGGACAGTGTTTCCAGAGATTAAGGTCCTGGAGAAAAAAAGAGAAAAATAACCAAACGGGAAGCCCCTAGTGCGGTTTAAGCCACGTCTTGGGGCGTGCCGTAGTTGTGCCCCCCTCCCCACATGTGCCCATGGTATTTTTAATGCGTAATTATGTACGCGTGGCACGAGTTTCACCGTTGGGCTGGGATTGGGGTGGCCACTGTATTGCTACGCGAGCTCAGATCACGCCAAGCGGTCTATTTGCTGATTGCTCCGAGCACGCTTGAAGGTGTCCAGGCTTTGAAGCGCCGAACTGGTTGATTGCCTTGAGAGGCTGCTTTGCGCTTCTGCTGCGAGGGCCGCGGTGTGCTCCTCTGTTTGGGGAGAGCGCTCTGTGTTTCCATTGACTGTAATAACTCCGCGAGGTCCTGGCATCTTGAGCTTGAGGTATGCATAATGCGGTACCACATTGAATCTAGCAAATGCGGTTCGCCCGAGCAGCGTGTGATAACCACTGCGGAACGGGACTATGTCGAAGATTAACTCTTCGCTTCGGAAGTTATCCGGGGATCCGAAGACCACTTCCAGTGTAATTGAGCTTGTGCAATGGGCCTCTACACCTGGAATGACGCCTTTAAATGTCGTTTTGTGGGTTTGATCCTTGAGGGGTCTATACCCATTTTGCGCACTATGTCCTGATAAAGCAGGTTCAGGATGCTGCCGCCATCCATAAGGACTCGAGTGAGGTGAAATCCGTCAATGATTGGGTCTAGGACCAGTGTGGCGAATCCGCCATGACGGATACTAGTGGGGTGGTCCCTGCGATCGAAGGTGATCGGACAGGAGGACCAAGGGTTGAACTTTGGGGCGACTGGCTCCAACGCATATACGTCCCTGAGCACACGCTTCCGCTCCCTCTTGGGGATGTGGGTTGCGTATATCATGTTCACCGTCCGCACTTGCGGGGGAAACCTCTCCTGTCCTCCGGTGTGTGGCTGCCGGAGCTCCTCCTCATCATCGCTATGCGGCCCCTTGTCCTTGTTTTCGGCATTAACTTGCCGGCCTGCTTGAACACCCAACAATCCCTGTTGGTGTGATTGGCTGGCTTGTCTGGGGTGCCGTGTATTTGACACGAGCGATCGAGTATATGGTCCAAGCTGGACAGACTCGACGTACTTTGTTTGAATGGCTTTTTCTGCTGACCGGGTTTAGAGCCTTTGAATCTGGCATTGACTGCCGTATCCTCGGTATTTTCGCTGTTAATGCGGAGCTTATGTTTGTTGCGACATGACCTGCTATTGCCGTCCTTGGTATCCGGGGTACCATGGTTCTTTGATATGTTATTACTGCAAGCCAGCTGTCTTCTCCCGCACAAAAGCGGGTCATGAGCATCGTGAGAGCTGCCATAGATTTCGGCTTTCCCTGACCAAGGTGCCGGGCTAGCCACTCGTCTCGGTTGTTGTGTTTGAAAGCCGCTAAAGCCTCTGCATCCGGACAGTTGATGATTTGAGTTTTCTTTGTAAGGAACCGAGTCCAGAATTGCCTGGCCGACTCTTCTGGCTGCTGAATTATGTGGCTCAAGTCATCGGCGTCTGGTGGTCGCACATAAGTGCCCTGAAAGTTGTCGAGGAATGCGGCTTCGAGATCTTCACAACAGCTAATGGAGTGTGCTGGCAAGCTGTTAAGCCAATGTCGCGGTTGTCCTTTGAGCTTTAGTGGGAGGTATTTGATGGCGTGTACGTCATCACCGCGGGCCATGTGGATGTGGAGGAGGAAATCCTCGATCCATACTGCGGGATCTGTTGTGCCGTCCTATGATTCAATATTTACAGGTTTGAAACCTTCTGGGATTTGATTATCCATTACTTCGTCTATGAAGCATAAGGGGTGTGCGGCGCCTCTGTACTGGGCTATATCGCGACACAGCTCGAATGGGTCTTGCCCACTATGTTCGGCCCGGCCGGATTTGCTTTTAGTGTATCCGACGTGATGTTTATCGTCTCGCAGAGTGGTGCGCCCTCGTGATCCGTAGATCGATCATGCATGCTTTGCTTTGTCCTCCAATATGTCTCGCAGGTCTGGCGTATCTCCCCATGCCTTTTTATTTGAATGGCGTCGGGGTGGAGGCTGAGTTTTTGGCTGGAATGCCTCTCTATCGCGGCCACAAGGTGGTCGATCAGTCGTATCATACGCTTCTTCCTCCAGTCGGGGTAGTAACCTGCACTTTGGGTAGTTCTTGGAGGGGCGCTCGAGTTTATATTCCTCGGCCGCGAGGACTTCAGTCCATCTGTCAGCTAGCAGATCTTGATCAGCTTGAAGCTGCTGTTGCTTTTTCTTTAGGCTATTTGCCGTGGCCATAAGCCAGCCCTTGAAGCGCTCTTGTTCGACAGGATCCTCTGGTACGGCGAATTCATCGTCGCCGAGGCTTGCCTCGTCTACGGAGGGGGGCATGTAATTGTCATCCTCCTCCTCTCCGTCTGCCGCTCTCTTAGGAGGGATGGCTCCTCCATCCTCCCGCTCTAAATCTTGTTGGAGGGGATTGTTGTTGTCTTCGGCACTATTCGGAGTGTTATTATCTCCTGTGCCGGTATCACCACTTTTGCTTTGGCGGGACTTAGAGCAGCGCCGCTGACGTCGGCGCTTGGGTTGCTTCTTGGAGGGGTCATCCTCGGCTATCTCTTCGCCATTGCCTTCTTTGGGTGTATCCACCATGTATATGTCATATGACGAGGTGGCTTTCCAGTGCCCTATAGGCGCTGGTTCATGTTCGTCTCCTACATCGTCGTCAATACCGTCGATGTCTTCGGAGTCGAAGTCGAGCATGTCGGTTAAATCATTGACAGTGGCTATGAAGTGGGTGGTGGGTGGGCGTCGAATTTCTTTGTCGTCCGCGTCCCAATCCTGTTGGCCATAGTCCGGCCAGGGCTCTCCTGAAAAAGAGAGAGACCTTAGTGAATTTAGAATGTCGCCGAAGGGCGAGTGCTAAAAGATATCCGCGGTGGTGAATTCCATGATCGGCGCCCAATCGGATTTGATTAGCAAGGGCGCGGACGGTTCGGAGTCCGGAAAAGAGTCCGGCACCATGGAGTCACGGGCTTCGCATAGGATTAGGCTGGTGTTCGGCTCGATCGCCATTGAGACTGCAGCCCCTAAGGCAGTGTATAGCCACCCGTCCTCGATTGGCGCAGTTGGCTCCGAGCTAAGGGTCGGAGCTGATGCGGGCGCGGCCTCTGGGGTACTGTTCGGCGGCAGAGCTAGGTCATACCCATCGTAACAGTGCGGCGCGCCCAGCTGTGGCTCGAATCCGTCGAAGATCAAGTCTCCGCGGATGTCGGCCATGTAGTGAAAATTTCCAAATCTGACCTGATGGCCAGGGGTGTAGCTTTCAATCTGCTCCAGATGGCCAAGCGAATTAGCCCGCAGTGCAAAGCCGCCGAACACGAAGACCTGTCTGGGGAGAAAGGTCTCACCCTGGACCGCATCATTGTTGATGATTGGAGGAGCCATCGGGCCTAAAGGTGACGACACAGAGGAACTCTCAATGAAAGCACTAATGTCGGTGTCAAAACCGGCGGATCTCGGGTAGGGGGTCCCGAACTGTGCGTCTAGGCCGGATGGTAACAGGAGGCAGGGGACACGATGATTTACCCAGGTTCGGGCCCTCTTGATGGAGGAAAAACCCTACGTCCTGCTTGATTAATATTGATGATATGGGCATTACAAGAGTATATCTCCCACGAGATCAGAGAGGCTAAACCCTAGAAGCTAGCCTATGGTATGATTGTATGTTGTGGTTGTTGTGTCCTACGGACTAAAACCCTCCGGTTTATATAGACACTGGAGAGGGTTAGGGTTACACAAGGTCGGTTACAAAGGAGGAGATATCAATATCCGTATTGCCTAGCTTGCCTTCCACGCCATGTAGAGTCCTGTTCGGACACGAGACGAAGTCTTCAATCTTGTATCTTCATAGTCCGGCTGTCCGGAGACCCCCTAATCCCGGACTCCCTCAGTGGCGATGATTAGGCCGCAGCTTCATCCGAGGAAATGGTGATGATGATGCTCTTCCGGTGGTGTAGGTGAAGACAGCGGTGTGGGAATGGAGGTGGCGCGAAAGACGAGGGGAACGTCGGGGCAACTCCTTGGAGGTGGAGGACGGGGTGGCTGAACCGGCGGGACGATGAGATCGACGACGGATCCTCATCCGGTACGGTGGATGAGGGACGTCGAGGTGTTGCTGTGGACGACATCGTCGGGGAAGAGGCTCCGGCTGAGTGGCGGACGGAGCAGGGTGTGGGGTTTCGTCGCGGGTCTTCGCGGCCTCGGTGTACGAATGGGTGGGCGGATGGGATGGCAGTGGGGAACCATGGCTTAGAGACGCGCTTGTCCGAAATGTGGGGTAAGTTATGAAAGTACCCCCACCGATTTGAGGCGGTTCTTTCGGTTCAGGGGTACCACGGGTATTTCGTGTGTCGGGATTTCACAGGAGGTGGGATTTTTCGCGCCCGTTGTAATTTCGGAATAGCAAGGCGCGGGTTGAGATGGAGGGAGTTGTCAGAGCACAACGAGACAAAGATATATCTTAAATATTTCAGGCTAACAAGGCGCGGGTTGAAGAGGCGGGAGTTTCGCAGCACGATAGACAGAGACGCTAGCTTGAATTTTCGGCATAACAAGGCGCGACTTGAAATTTCGGAAGAACAAGCTTAACGTGTACCCAAAAAAAGACAATTTGTACCTCAACACGCACAACACACACACACAAACACCATTTAGACTAGAGTAAGGTACACGTGCATTGCATGCATGAGATTTGGCAACCAAATTATGAATAAATACTACATTATAGCATGCAAGCTTTGAGTCATATATGAATGATGTAGATGTTCGTTTAATTCTTATAGTTCATTTCATTCAAAATCATCTAGTTTTTATAAGAAAGCTAATCTATTTTAAGATTCATGGAATTGTGCATGGTAACACATAACGTAAAAACAAATAATGGCAAATCATGTAGAAAAACATTTGGGCAATTCTGATACGGAAGATTCTAGAACAAATAAGAAGTGCTTGTGTTTTGATGTTTGTGCATTATGCTTAAGTTCAACCATGGAGTCTTCTAGATTATACATGTGGCGAAATCTGGTGGAATCTAGATGATATCCAACGGCCAGTAGTGCTCAAATTTGCCATCTTTGGACCATCGGATTCGCCTCATCCAACGACCATCTTTCAAAGTTAAAGTTACCCGCACAAAATATAAAAAAATATAAAAATAATATATATAGGGGTATAGATATAGATATGTGATGCGAAAGCCGCCCATCATCTCCAATTAGAATAGTGTGTCCATGCACAGATGCAACGTGGCCAAATGATGTCTGCCATCGGTATCTCAAATTCAAATCAGTCTGACCTTGTTCAATGTGTATACATTACAACATGCTCATTTCCAAACCACACCGTGCAGATCTCCGTTATATTCATGCATGCATGGGTTTCAAACATCAGGATCTCTTATTCAAATATTTTAATTCAACTTTACATTGATTATGACCTCACCTATTCTTTTACACCCACACAGTAGTCTTCTCTTTATAATTGTACCACTAACTTTCTCTCGTGCATGCATGCACACACACTACCAATCGGCATTATCCATCGCACACATGCAATCTTTTTCTTCAGGTCGGTCTCGCATGAAGGCACACACCCACACACATCCCCCTCTCCATCATATCGGGCATTCTTTATCTCTCACGCATGCATGCGCAACGATCGATGTTCCTCTATGTATGTGTGTATATAGCTTGGTCTTTCATAGTTTTCCACACAAACCGATCAATTGATATATCCAGTGAGGTCTCACCCTCTTTCCCACGTCCACATTGATCAATCCATACCTCTCTATATAGGATTAACATATATAGATAATACACCCACATTAATTATATATCCAACATCCCCCTCTCATCATCCATGCCTTCTGCTTCATCTCTCAGACACGTGCACAATGGCGAAGACAGGGGCAGTAAGGGCCCTGCCCCCCTCCCCCTAACATCACTATATACCGAGGCTAATAAGAATGTGATCATTAGACAATTGCTTCTAAAAATGGTTTAAGTTCATGAATTGACCCTCCTCGTAAAGGATTAGCAATGCTTGGCCCCCTAGCTCATTTATTTTTCATGGCTCCGCCACTGCGCGCAACAGCGCACGTGTTCGCCCCCTCTCTCTAAATATCGATCTCGCACTTGTGCATTCCTTCATAGTCTCCCTCCACTCGGCCCCTCGCACCATCTTCTAGCCCCCCACCGGATTTTTCCACATGTACAATCTAGCAGACTCCATGGTTGAACTTAAGCATAATGCACAAACCTCAAAACAACAGTGGTTCTCTTTTGTTCTAGAATCTTCCGTATCATAACTGCCCAAACTTGTTTTCTAGTTGAATTGCCATTATTTGTTTTTACTTTATGCTTTACAACGCACAATTCCATGAATAATAAAATAGATTAAGGGCTTCTTTGATTCAAAGGACTCTCAAAGGAATTTTGGAGGATTCTAATCATTAGGAATTTTTCCTATCTTGGTTGTTTGATTCGTAGGATTGTAAACCATAGGAATTTTTCCATATGATTCATTTGCACTAGATTTCATAGGAAACATCCCATCCACTCAAACCTCTTTGAAAGAATTATGTGTTTTTTCTATGCACAATCAAACACTCATACAATCCTGTAGGATTCAAGACGACATTCCACTATAATCCCATGTTTTTCCTATTCCCGCGTTCTTAGCTTTTTTATAAAAACTAATTGATTTTGAATGAGATGAACTATAAGAATTAAACGAAGGGCTACATCAGGCATATATGACTCAGAGCTTACATGCTATTGTGTGGTATTTATTCATAATTTGGTTGCAAAATCTGATGCGTGCAATGCACGTGTACCATACTAGTACTTCGAGTATGTACAAAACACGTAAATTAGAATACCAATGGCATGCTACACAAGTGTCTCTCTTACAGTTCATGAAGTCACGTGGCACATGTGGAGGCGTTGTCGCGACCTCCTTGCGTGGATTGATCACAGTGACGTGCTGCTGGTTCCAGAAGAATGTACTCGTCCTCCCTGAGCCATACTGGCGGTACATGCACGAAGAGAAGATGTGCACGCACGCCACGCACACACTCATTCCCTCGCACGCACACGCGGGTACACGGGCGGATGCAATTTTGTACCAAGATCCACCCATGTGATAATTTGACGTGTGTAAAGCCGTTCACTTCATTGATGGTCAATTAATACAGCGCATGCAAATTGAGTGGACGTGAGGGCGGAAGAAAGACATTATTACTCCACTGCACGCATGCGAGTAGTTAAATCGTGGGTTGCTAGTAGTACTTCCATTGGTCTCCTTTGTATTTTGTGCCAATTTTTGATAGTAACATAATATTTACGCATTTGAGCAGTGTAGTACTTGAAATTTATGTTCCGCTAAACTCATCGGGAGCCGTTTCGGGCCTCGAAACCAAAACCATCAATTAATCTTTACCTTGTTCCCATCACATTCGAAAGCCTGCTCACACCTACTAGTATGTACCAAACCTAAATGTGTTCCCACTATGCAGGTATTAGTACCAGTGCTAGTACTTAGGTTATAAAAAGAGGAACTACCTAACCGAAAATTACTCTACCTTTCCTCCTCATAAGTGCTTCTTCTTCGTCCGTCGTTGCCATGGCCGGTGAGCAGAGCTCTAGGTCAAGAACTACTCATAACAAGGGAGCGGCAACCAAGGCTACGGAAAAAAGAGAGGGCTCGCCGCCACGCAGAGACCTCGAAAGATCTCTCACGGGCAGGCGATGGCTCCCAGGAGTGCCCTAGCCGCGGAGGCGAACATGCCGAGCCGGTGGAGCTGGAGTCGTTATCCCTCGACGACATGCCCGATCAGCTCAATAAGCACCTCAATAAGCAGAAGGAGTCCATCCAAGGCTTGATGGAGTTGCTGAAGGAGAGCCTCGACGACATTCCCGTTGAGCTCAATCAGCAGGGGGAGTTGACCGTCGGCTTGGTGATGCTGCTAAAGAAGAGCATTGCCTCGGAGAAGAAGGCGACCGGCGAAATCCTGCGACTTCAGGAGGACAAGGCGAAGCTTTGCCACGAGATCGACCTGTTGAAGGAGAAGAACGCCGGATGGAAGAAGCTGCATGAGAATAGTAGTTCATCGATGAAGATGCTATAGGCCCTCGTCATGGAACAGAAGGAGGATTTGGCGAAGCTTCGCGTCGAGCACCCGGCTGTTGTCAAGGTACGTAATGCAGCCGTGGAACAGATGATGAAGGCTCGCGTCAAGAAATCTCGCGTCATGGACAGAATGAAGAAGATGGCGGAGGAGACGCGCAAGGATATGGAGGCCGTGGAGGAGATGAAGAAGCAGTTACGACTCCGCGGCGAATTAGATAATTTGGGGTGATAATCTTCCTTCTTCTTTTGCTCCTGTGTTTCATCTTTTGTGTCAGGACCCCGATTCCAAGTCACATCGATCTAGCCGGTAACACCTCATATCACTTTGCGGCCTCACGCCCAATATTCCCACGGGTGTCGCCTTACCATGGCCCGGGACCGTCTACGCCTTTTGGCTCATGTATATGATAGTGTCGCTAGCATCCATATGACAGAGAACCCGGGCCGACATGGCTAGTCGTGAACCCAAAGCGGCACCAACCTATGGGGACGGGCATACATGAATCACATCGAGCATGTCGGTTAGCAGCGTGTGAATCCGGGCAGTAGCACTGGGCTAACAGGACTCCAGGGAACCTGGGCTATAGCAGGCTAGGCAGGACTCCGGATGTCACCACGTGACATTTCCCCGAAGGGACAGACATAGGAACAAAGTGAAACACATGCCAGCCAGTCAAGTGTCCTGAGCAGTAGTGCTGGGCTAGCAGGACTCTGGTGAACCGGGCTGTAGCGGACTACTATGGCTCATGGAAGCACTAGACTACATTTCCCCATAAGAGAGGCTGCCAAGGATAAACAACTAGATTGTCGGATCCCACACATACCAAGCATTTCAATCATACACACAATATGCTTGATTTGTGTAAATACAACATGGCATCACAACATAACTCTACAACTCAAATATTTATTCATTAGGCTCTGAGGAGCGAGATATTACAAACATGGGTCTCATGACCCAACAATCATAGCATACAAATCAAAGCACATGCGGAAGCTTAACATGTCTGAGTACAGACATCTACAAATGAAAAAGGCTAAGAAGCCTGACTATCTACCAGATCCTGCCGAGGGCACAAGATCATAGCTGAGGTAGCAAGCTAAACGTCGAAGCCCACACGGAACTACTAGCGAGACTGACGTCTCTCTGCAAAACATAAATTAAGCAAATGTGAGTACAAATGTACCCAGCAAGACTTACATCAGAACTATCTACATATGAATCAGTATCAATAAAGGGGGTGGTGGAGTTTAACTACAGCAAGCCAGCTTTGACTCAGTGGCTAACCTGAACTACGACTGCAAGCAACTCTTTTGAGGTGGCGCACACGAGTCCACATATTCACCATTCAATACACCACTATGGATCCGCTCCCGTCTCCCTACGAGAAGGCCATCCATAGCACTCACACTTATCTTGTGAGTTTTATAGTATCCACTTTCACTTGTCTATGAACTGTTATAGGCAACCCAGAAGTCCTTTACCGCGGACTCGGCTATTCGAATAGATCATTTATAACCCTGCAGGGGTGTACTTCTTCACACACGCTCTCGCCACTTACCACCATGTACACGACCTGACTGACCACACAAGTCTCTAGTCCAGGTTTATCGCCTATTCGGGTTCCATCTGCGAGGAGATCCGGCCGGAGTTTCGCTCACAGCCCCAAACGATGTGTGCAGGGTTCCCGAGACACCAAACGGGCGCCCGGTACACCGTGCCACTATGTACCTACCGCATCATAGCCCACCCCTAGGGTCAGCGCTACGCACGGCCGCCAACACATATCCTGCAAACACCAGAAACTAGTTGCAACTCCTGGAGAGAGGACAAGGGCAGTTAATAAGTCGAGAGGGTCCATTGGTTTCGGGCCCAATGCGTGGTAGTAGCTATTCATGGATCACAAACATAGAACTCAGTTCCTAAGGACGGTTTCAATGAGACAACCCACCATGTACTCCTACATGGCCTCTCACTGCTACCTTTACCAAATCGTGTTCACACACTTAGCTCACACACAGTAGGACATGTTCATCACTGTTCCAATTCATCCCCGATGAATCAGACCTGACTCAACTCTAAGCAGTAGCAGGCATGACAAACAAGCATGAATGAGTAGGCACATCAGGGCTCAAACAACTCCTACTCATGCTAGTGGGTTTCATCTATTTACTGTGGCAATGACAGGTCATGCAGAGGATAAGGGGTTCAACTACCGCAACAAGTAACAATTGAATCGTTGTTGTCCTAATGTAGTAAAAGAGAGCAGGAGCGAGAGAGTGGGATTGTATCGGAATGAACAAGGGGGTTTTGCTTGCCTGACACTTCCGAAGATAGTATAGTTCTCCATCGGTGTCATCGATCACATCATCGAAGCAACGTCTATTGAGAGGGGACAATTACCGGCAACAGAGAGGAACCAACATCAATGCAATGCAACAATATGATGCATGAATGTGACATGGCAATATGTTGTGATTTGAGCTAATGCAGCTAGCAACGATTTAAATGGAATTGGTTTGAGCACTAGATTCAAATTTGAACTCCACATGAGGCATTTCAAATACCATTGATTCAAATTGTCATATACAGTGGCTGTAAGTTGTTCAAACATGCATGAGAAGGCCATCCATAGCACTCACACTTATCTTGTGAGTTTTAGAGTATCCACTTTCACTTGTCTATGAACTGTTATAGGCAACCCAGAAGTCCTTTACCGCGGACACGGCTATTCGAATAGATCATTTATAACCCTGCAGGGGTGTACTTCTTAACACACGCTCTCGCCACTTACCACCATGTACACGTCGTGTATCTCGGCAACCTTCAAGCGGAAGCCTGACGAGGGAGTCGGCCACGACCTGACTAACCACACAAGTCTCTAGTCCAGGTTTATCGCCTATTCGGGTTCCATCCGCGAGGAGATCCGGCTGGAGTTTCCCTCAAGCCCCGAACGATGTGAAGGTTCCCGAGACACCAAACGGGCGCCTGGTACACCGTGCCATGGTGTATCTACCGCATCATAGCCCACCCCTAGGGTCAGCGCTACGCACGGCCGCCAACACATATCCAAACACCAGAAACTAGTTGCAACTCCTGGACAGAGGACAAGGGTTGATAAGAAGTCGAGAGGGTCCATTGGTTTCGGGCCCAATGCGTGGTAGTAGTGTTCATGGATCACAAACACAGAACTCAGTTCCTAAGGACGGTTTCAATGAGACAACCCACCATGTACTCCTACATGGCCTCTCACCGCTACCTTTACCAAATCGTGTTCACACACTTAGCTCACACACAGTAGGACATGTTCATCACTGTTCCAATTCATCCCCGATGAATCAGACCTGACTCAACTCTAAGCAGTAGCAGGCATGACAAACAAGCATGAATGAGTAGGCACATCAGGGCTCAAACAACTCCTACTCATGCTAGTGGGTTTCATCTATTTACTGTGGCAATGACAGGTCATGCAGAGGATAAGGGGTTCAACTACCGCAGCAAGTAACAGAGTGAATCGTGTTGTCCTAATGCAGTAAAAGAGAGCAGGAGCGAGAGAGTGGGATTGTATCGGAATGAACAAGTTTGCTTGCCTGGCACTTCTGAAGATAGTTCTCCATCGGTGTCATCGATCATCGTCGAAGCAACGTCTACTGAGAGGGGACAATTACCGGCAACAGAGAAACACAATCAATGCAATGCAACAATATGATGCATGAATGTGACATGGCAATATGCTGTGATTTGAGCTAATGCAGCTAGCAACGATTTAAATGGAGTTGGTTTGAACACTAGATTCAAATTTGAACTCCACATGAGGCATTTCAAATACCATTGATTCAAATTGTCATATACAGTGGCTATAAGTTGTTAAAACATGCATGAGAATGCCATAAACAGATTCTTCATATTTTTCTGATAATATTTCATATATAAATTATTTCATTTGGAGTTACGGTTGAATTTCTATGATTTTTAGAAGTTTTGGCTATTTTCTGGAATTTCATGTAAGAGAATAAAACCAGAAAAAGAGTTGCTGCGTCAGCACTAAGTCACTGTGACGTCAGCAGGTCAACGGGGCAGTCTAGGTCAAACCTGACCAGTGGGGTCCACTAGTCAGTGACTCGGTTAACTAACAGGGTTAATTAGCACTAACTAAAAGTTAATCTAGGCTAATTAGTCCCTGGACACACACGTCAGCGGCTGACCTAACTAACCTAAATAGGATTAGCCCTAACTAACTTAGTTAGCCGGGCGGGGCCCGCATGTCAGGAGCTAAGCTAAATTAGCTAGGTTTAGTTAATCCTAATCTAGGTTAGTTAGCAGGGCGGCCCCACCTGTCATTGAGCAAGGGGAGGTCAAACCCCTTGGTCAACTGGGGCTAACGCGCCGGTGTTTAGCCGCCGGCGGCAGCAGACGCGGCGGAGGGCGCGGGATTTCTCCTCCGGCGCCCAATCGTGCGGCGGAGGGCACGCGCGGGGAGCTGGGGCTCGCCCGCATCGAGGGTGGCATGCGACAGCAGCATGGACGGCTGGAGCTCGCCGGAAATGAGCTCGGGGCAGCGGCGGCGACGTTTGGGTGTTTGTGGCTACGGGGCTGCAGTGGCCGTGGTAGCGCGTTCATGGCACCTACAGCAGCTACGCGAGGCGGCGAGCATGTTGGACACGACGCCCGGGCCATTTGGTTGCCGGGGCCACGTCGGAGGCGGGCGCAAGCGGCGGCGGGTGCGGTCAAGCTTGGTGCGGTCGCTACAGCATGCGAGGAAGAGAACGGAGAGGGGGGAACGGCCAGCAGCTCACCACGGTCACGACGAGCGGGTCGGCGAGGTCGGGGAGGAGCTGATGAAGACGGGAGGTCGCCGGCGATCTCGGCGGCCGAATGATGAAGACGATATCGGGGCGGCGTTTTGGGGCGTCCGGCGTCGAGCGAGTCTACAAGGAGGACGAGGGCGTCGAGGCGGAGGTCATGGACACGTCGGCGAGGCGCGGTAGGGTCGGTGGCTGCAGCGTTACGACGGCGCGGCTGCGGCTGTGCTCGGGCTCGAGAGGGAGAGGGAGCAAAGGAGGGGAAAGAGGTCGGGAGAGAGTGAGAGAGTTCCAGGGGTGGCGTGGCGCGTGTAGAGAAGGCCAGGACAAGCAGGGAGGCGGGAGGTGGCGAGGCGCATGCGTGCGCGCCGCGGGCACATGCCCTCCTGCCCACTAGTAGGAGGTGGAAGACGATAGGAAGGTGGAGGTGGGGTGGGCTGGATTTGCCCGGCTGGGCTGCTACAGTGGGCCAGTTGGCCCGCCAAGTAAGTTCTCCCTCTTTCTCTTTTAATATTGTTTTCTATTATTCTGTAGTCTTTAGGGCTTTATTAAAAATACTTAGACACTTCCAAAAATCATGAAACTACTCATGATCACTATTGGGAATATATCCTACAGTAAACATTTTAGTTTATGATTATTTGAGAAATTAAGATATTTAATAGCATTTAAATACCCAAATGCGAGTATGATTTAATCCAGAGCCCAAATATGTCATGCAAAAATGTGCATCACCTCTGGTTACTGTTTCCAGCTTTTTCCAAGAATGATGAACATTTTTTAAAGCCATTTGGATTTACTGGAAATATTTTGGTTGAACCTAGTGAATTCCTTTAATGCTAGGGTTTAGGCAATCCCCATTTCAAGTTTCTTTCAAAGTTTAAACATGATGCACACATGAAGTTACCCTAGTGCAATGCCAGAAGCTAGGGATGTGACAACTCACCCCCACTAAATAAGAATCTCGTCCCGAGATTCAAGCGTAGGGTAAGATAAAGGGGAACGCAACTAACACAATATTCACGATCCAAGTTGCACTTGATAAGAACGTTGATTCGATCACCATCATTGTCTCTATGTCCTGCTCTGAGAATTCCAACTAACATGACAAATGAGAGGAAAGGGAAATCTCTAGAAGGATCGATCTTATCGAAGATCGAACAACTTAGGATCAACTCATGGAGCGAGACGCTGAAACATCTCTCGAGCTGAGACACAGAGCATACGGACAGAGGGATGGAGTGAAACACATGAAAAAGGATCGCTAGGTAGGCAGCAATTCCACATCTAAGAGGGTGGTGAACGGTTGCCAACGTAGCGAGGAGTTGAGTTTACAAGACACCGAAACGAGACATCTTGGAGGAGGGTGGCCTGTAGAATCATCCCTTAAGTGGCAAACAGAATTACTTTTGATTTAGAGAACATTGAAATTCTCTATACCAACCTGAGTCAATTCACCAACAATCGTTTGGCGGGGTATGAAAGGATGGAATATCCGGATTCGAATGGATGATCTGGACTACCTTGTTGAAGACAACACGATGGATGCTTTTGCCTATCATCGAAAATGGATGGAACGCATGGTAGACTGACATAATGATGGGTGCAAGCTGGGAACAAAATGCAAATACTGGGAATGATTCTAGTGACTGGGGAAAAGCTCAACAGACGAGAGTGATTCCCCTATTTGAATGGTTATAGCATAACCGAGGAAACCGAGAGTACAAGGACCCCTAAGGAACAACTTCTAGAATAAGTTGCACGAAATCCTCATGGAGAAGATGGTCAAATAGCTCAATCAAGATACTACAGTGATAGATCTTCCGGCTAGGTGTGTCGGCCAGAACATCAACCTTGTCGGGACCTACATCATCAATCTTGGAAAAGTTCCAACCATCATATCTGCCTAAGATTCAGATCTGGTTGGTAACAGGATATTCCAGACTCATCAAGTCTAGAAAGAAAAATGAAAGTTTGCAACACAAATCGACGAGATGGTGTTGCAAGATTCTCGGGGAATGAACTATGATAGTAAGCTCAAAAACATGAGCTGGTTCTGCTACACACATGTGAACACGCTGTCCTAGACAAGCATGACCACATAGTAGTCTTACAACGCAACACTACTGAGTTTCGATTGGGAACCATCATTGAGGATAACGGAATCCTGTACAAATCCGTCTGGTACCTTCAGGACTAGCACTTAGAACTTATTATCCTTAAACAAATCAATCAGTGGCTTGGTGTGCTAGGGATACATATCGAATGAAGGTTGCAAGTCTCCAAACCATAGAATACTTCGCACGTATGCATGACCGATTTGGGATGATTCCAGAGAAAGCAACATTGACTTTCTCGAATTCACGGCGGCAACTTGCATCAAATGCACATGAATTAGAGGAAGTCATTTCTTTCATCCGAACATATGCTTCATGAACGGAACACGAGGATAATGCTTATAAGTTTCCAATACTAGCTGGATGTTCAACACAAATCATGGAGAAGGTAGCAGTGTTGCTGATGGGCTCAACAACAATTCATCCAGGTTTCCATGGTGATGGAATTCCATAATTATCTGATCAAGTGATAGCATTGGTCAGACCCAAAAGATATAATGGTGTATGCTCAAGGGATCAATCATGAGTAAGACAACATTATGAACATTGTTGGTTCTGATTTGATTTGATGATAGCCCATACTCAAATCAAAGTTTTGATACGACAATAGATCCAACAACTGATCACAGGGCCCAATCGATGAATATATCATCTATCTTCAACACACGCAAATATATCCCTTGAAATGAACTAAGCTGGCAAGCTTTTATCTTCCAAATCTCCAAGTTGTTGTTTAGCTCAACCAACTAGTTCCAGGGTATCCAACACGGATTCTTGGAGAAGGAGTGGTTTACAAGAAAACCAACTTGACCACGAACTCAACATAGCGGTCAGGTGACAACCTGGTAACACTTCCGAGAAGATATTCGGAAAATCACGAACCACCGATATGTTACTAAGCTCGAGAACATTCTTGCTTTTCAAGGAAAGACGATGTGATCAAAAGAGCAAGGGTTTTACAAAATCCTAACTCATCGATGAAAGAGTGCACCAACAAAAATGGACTAGGTAGCACGATCAGTCCTAGGATGGTGATTCAATAACGAACACGCTAAGGATGAGAATATTGTCCTTTAACTACCAAGCAACGCAATTGCTAGGAGTATTGATTTCACACATCATGATTCACTTGTCAGTATTCCGGTTGCAGCAACATGGGAACCGAGGAATGAACAACGATGGCGAGAGGTATCACTGTATCAAGAATTCATAAGATGGTGTACAATTCCCATGACATTCTTGACATAAGACGGTAATACTTCGGGGTAGAACAGAATCAAAAGCTGGATTGGCATTTTGATCTGCGATACACAACTATTTTGACCCAATCCTGGATATGGACGAGATACTGGAGTTTGTTTCTCCTAGTCATTCTGGAATAGAATGGCTTGACACACCACAAGAGTAAAAGGCATCAATGAACATGAATGCACAACTACTCCTGACTATCAATTGATAGACGAAGGTCAGAAGACAACTAAAGAGGGACAACTCAAAAGAACATCTGATTTTTCTGAGTTGTGGATGCATAGATTAGTGTGTCAAATGAGTTCATCATATTTCTTCTGGATAACCCATGCAGAAAGGGAAGGACTGGCAGATTAACAACACAGAATCGAGAACTCACCAAGAGCACTCTAGTTGTGATCTTTCGGTTCAACGAGGAACTTCTGCCATAAGTAGTTCATGGTAGTTGGAATAACGATGTACCATGGACCTTGAGGACTATCGCAAAGGTTACTAAAATCCTAAAGGAACTACCAAACACTATCAACATGAGGTAAGTAGAGTGAATCTTGGGTCAAGAACCCAGGAGTAGAATACCTACTACTAAATGGCACCACGAGATGCTTTCGAGAATGATGGCCAGAATCATCACACTGGGATATAAAGCATTGCTAGATTACTGAGAGGTTCTCTAAGACAACTAGGGTCATAATAATAGCTCCAACATAAATGTTGAGGCAGTGGTACCTCAACACACCGGTTAGTGTGGTTAATCTGGCCCAAAGGGACAGCGGGAACAAAAAGAATGGATTTGCAAATGCATCAGACTATGTAGAAACCTAGGATGACTCGGACAGCATAATGGCTGTAAATGCTCAAAATGATTTGAGACATCCTGCAAAATGGTGGCATAACCACTCAACATCATAAAATCAAAGTTCCGAGATCAACTGTCAACATACGGAAGTAGTAGGAATGGAACTGAGGCTTGAAACTAGCAATCATATAAGTCTCTAACATAGTAACTCGTCATCCTGATAGATAGATGAGAAGGCCTAGTTCTTAATCCCTGTAGAAGAGAAGAGAATGACTCAGATAAGAGGGCATAAGGTAAAGGAGTAAAAGAGCCTTACGTTCCCTTCCACGATCAATTCCCTTACATAACTAAAGCATTTCTAGACACAACTTCGACCGGTTGGCTTGGTAATCCTACAGGCAGTCAGGCTCTGATACCAACGCTGTCAGGACCCCGATTCCAAGTCACATCGATCTAGCCGGTAACACCTCATATCACTTTGCGGCCTCACGCACCGTATTCCCATGGGTGTCGCCTTATGATGGCCCGGGACCGTCTGCGCCTTTTGGCTCACGTATATGATAGTGTCGCTAGCATCCATATGACAGAGAACCCGGGCCGACATGGCTAGTCATGAACCTAAAGCGGCACCAACCTATGGGGACAGGCATACATGAATCACATCGAGCATGTCGGTCAGCAGCGTGTGAATCCGGGTTGTAGCACTGGGCTAACAGGACTCTGGGGAACCCGGGCTGTAGCAGGCTAGGCAGGACTCCGGATGTCACTGCGTGACATTTCCCCGAAGGGACAGACATAGGAACGAAGTGAAACACATGCCGGCCAGTCAAGTGTCCTGAGCAGTAGTGTTGGGCTAGCAGGACTCCGGTGAACCGGGCTGTAGCGGATTACTATGGATCATGGAAGCACTAGACTACATTTCCCCATTAGAGAGGCTGCCAAGGATAAACAACTAGATTGTCGGATCCCACACATACCAAGCATTTCAATCATACACACAATATGCTCGATATGTGTAAATACAACATGGCATCACAACATAACTCTATGACTCAAATATTTATTCATTAGGCTTCAGGAGCGAGATATTACAAACATGGGTCTCATGACCCAACAATCATAGCATACAAATCAAAGCACATGTGGAAGCTTAACATGTCTGAGTACACACATCTACAAATGAAAAAGGCTAAGAAGCCTGACTATTTACCAGATCCTGCCGAGGGCACAAGATCGTAGCTGAGGTAGCAAGCTAAACGTCGAAGCCCACACGGAACTACTAGCGAGACTGACGTCTCTCTGCAAAACATAAATTAAGCAAACGTGAGTACAAGTGTACCCAGCAAGACTTACATCAGAACTATCTACATATGCATCGGTATCAATAAAGGGGGTGGTGGAGTTTAACTGCAGCAAGCCAGCTTTGACTCAGTGGCTAACCTGAACTACGACTACAAGCAACTCTTTTGAGGTGGCGCACACGAGTCCACATATTCACCATTCAATACACCACTATGGATCCGCTCCCGTCTCCCTAGAGAAGGCCATCCATAGCACTCACACTTATCTTGTGAGTTTTAGAGTATCCACTTTCACTTGTCTATGAACTGTTATAGGCAACCCAGAAGTCCTTTACTGCGGACACGGCTATTCGAATAGATCATTTATAACCCTGCAGGGGTGTACTTCTTCACACACGCTCTCGCCACTAACCACCATGTACACGTCGTGTATCTCGGCAACCTTCAAGCGGAAGCCTGACGAGGGAGTCGGCCACGACCTGACTAACCACACAAGTCTCTAGTCCAGGTTTATCGCCTATTCGGGTTCCATCCGCGAGGAGATCCGGCTGGAGTTTCTCTCACAGCCCCAAATGATGTGTGCAAGGTTCCCGAGACACCAAACGGGCGCCTGGTACACCGTGCCATGGTGTATCTACCGCATCATAGCCCACCCCTAGGGTCAGCGCTACGCACGGCCGCCAACACATATCCTGCAAACACCAGAAACTAGTTGCAACTCCTGGACAGAGGACAAGGGCAGTTAATAAGTCGAGAGGGTCCATTGGTTTCGGGCCCAATGCGTGGTAGTAGTTGTTCATGGATCACAAACACAGAACTCAGTTCCTAAGGATGGTTTCAATGAGACAACCCACCATGTACTCCTACATGGCCTCTCACCGCTACCTTTACCAAATCGTATTCACACACTTAGCTCACACACAGTAGGACATGTTCATCACTGTTCCAATTCATCCCCGGTGAATCGGACCTGACTCAACTCTAAGCAGTAGCAAGCATGACAAACAAGCATGAATGAGTAGGCACATCAGGGCTCAAACAACTCCTACTCATGCTAGTGGGTTTCATCTATTTACTGTGGCAATGACAGGTCATGCAGAGGATAAGGGGTTCAACTACCGCAGCAAGTAACAGTTGAATCGTTGTTGTCCTAATGCAGTAAAAGAGAGCAGGAGCGAGAGAGTGGGATTGTATCGGAATGAACAAGGGGGTTTTGCTTGCCTGACACTTCCGAAGATTGTATAGTTCTCCATCGGTGTCATCGACCACATCATCGAAGCAACGTCTATTGAGAGGGGACAATTACCGGCAACAGAGAGGAAACACAATCAATGCAATGCAACAATATGATGCATGAATGTGACATGGCAATATGCTGTGATTTGAGCTAATGCAGCTAGCAACGATTTTAATGGAGTTGGTTTGAACACTAGATTCAAATTTGAACTCCACATGAGGCATTTCAAATACCATTGATTCAAATTGTCATATACAGTGGCTATAAGTTGTTAAAACATGCATGAGAATGCCATAAACAGATTCTTCATATTTTTCTGATAATATTTCATATATAAATTATTTCATTTGGAGTTACGGTTGAATTTCTATGATTTTTAGAAGTTTTGGCTATTTTCTGGAATTTCATGTAAGAGAATAAAACCAGAAAAAGAGTTGCTGCGTCAGCACTAAGTCACTGTGACGTCAGCAGGTCAACGGGGCAGTCTAGGTCAAACCTGACCAGTGGGGTCCACTAGTCAGTGACTCGGTTAACTAACAGGGTTAATTAGCACTAACTAAAAGTTAATCTAGGCTAATTAGTCCCTGGACACACACGTCAGCGGCTGACCTAACTAACCTAAATAGGATTAGCCCTAACTAACTTAGTTAGCCGGGCGGGGCCCGCATGTCAGTAGCTAAGCTAAATTAGCTAGGTTTAGTTAATCCTAATCTAGGTTAGTTAGCAGGGCGGCCCCACCTGTCATTGAGCAAGGGGAGGTCAAACCCCTTGGTCAACTGGGGCTAACGCGCCGGTGTTTAGCCGCCGGCGGCAGCAGACGCGGCGGAGGGCGCGGGATTTCTCCTCCGGCGCCCAATCGTGCGGCGGAGGGCACGCGCGGGGAGCTGGGGCTCGCCCGCATCGAGGGTGGCATGCGACAGCAGCATGGACGGCTGGAGCTCGCCGGAAATGAGCTCGGGGCGGCGCCGGCGTTCGGGTGTTTGTGGCTACGGGGCTGCAGTGGCCGTGGTAGCGCGTTCATGGCACCTACAACAGCTACGCGAGGCGGCGAGCATGTTGGACACGACGCCCGGGCCATTTGGTTGCCGGGGCCACGTCGGCGGTGGGCGCAAGCGGCGGCGGGTGCGGTCAAGCTTGGTGCGGTCGCTACGGAATGCAAGGAAGAGAACGGAGAGGGGGGAACGGCCAGCAGCTCACCATGGTCACGACGAGTGGGTCGGCGAGGTCGGGGAGGAGCTGATGAAGACGGGAGGTTGCCGGCGATCTCGGCGGCCGGACGAGGCGGTGTTTTGGGGCGTCCGGCGTCGAGCGAGTCTACGAGGAGGACGAGGGCGTCGAGGCAGAGGTCATGGACACGTCGGCGAGACGCGGTAGGGCCGGTGGCTACGACGTTACGACGGCGCGGCTGCGGCTGTGCTCGGGCTCGAGAGGGAGAGGGGGCAGAGGAGGGGAAAGAGGTCGGGAGAGAGTGAGAGAGTTCCAGGGGGTGGCGTGGCACGTGTAGAGAAGGCTAGGACAAGCATGGAGGCAGGAGGTGGCGAGGCGCGTGCGTGCGTGCCGCGGGCACACGCCCTCCTGCCCACTGGCAGGAGGTGGAAGACAACTGGGAGGTGGAGGTGGGCTGGGCTGGGCTGGATTTGCCTGACTGGGCTGCTACAGTGGTGGGCCGGTTGGCCCGCCAGGTAAGTTCTCCCTCTTTCTATTTTAATTTTGTTTTCTATTATTCTGTAGTCTTTAGGGCTTTATTTAAAATACTTAGACACTTCCAAAAATCATGAAACTACTCATGATCACTGTTGGGAATATATCCTACAGTAAACATTTTAGTTTATGATTATTTGAGCAATTAAAATATTTAATAGCATTTAAATGCCCAAATGCAAATAGAGTATGATTTAATCCAGAGCCCAAATATGTCATGCAAAAATGTGCATCACCTCTGGTTACTGTTTCCAGATTTTTCCAAGAATGATGAACATTTTTTAAAGCCATTTGGATTTACTGGAAATATTTTGGTTGAACCTAGTGAATTCCTTTAATGCTAGGGTTTAGGCAATCCCCATTTCAAGTTTCTTTCAAAGTTTAAACATGATTCACACATCCTAGTGCAATGCCAGAAGCTAGTGATGTGACATTTTGCTTCGGGTGTTTCACCGCAGGTGTCACGTTCTCTGCGAGGCATGAATAGAACAATAGTTTTTTTTTGAGGGAATGAATAGAACAATGCTAACAATTAGATGACTAGCAAATTAGATCATTTTTTATCGCCATATGGCACTGGGCTGCCGTGTTTCGTGCTCCTCCGTCGCAGTACTACTCCAGTGGAAAACTTGAGTATACCGCACAGTTCTTTGCTCCTTCTCGATCAGTTCGTCGGCACATTTATACGAGCAGTCAAATCACAAGGCCCTGCCATCCAGCAGTAATGAGCCATCAAATCACAAAGGCCCTCACCTCTCGTGAAACCGACCAAGCTAGACTGCCCCACCCTCTAGCCTTTTAAAAAAATGTATACTTTTGTACAGCAGTAGTATCGATGGATTGCGCCATGGAGCAAAACTTGAAATTAAAAAAAGGTGGTACATATAGAGAGCGCTCGTCGCCAAATTATGCATATAGTACTATTAAAAAGGCTAGTCACAATAATGGTGTCCAGCACAACCCACCCCTCAAATAAAACGAAGAGGGTGCTTGGATACGTTTTAGTCCCACGACTAAAAGTAGTGGGACTAAAACATGCTAGCCTCATGAAGGAAATATGCCCTAGAGTCAATAATAAAGTTATTATTTATTTCCTTATATCATGATAAATGTTTATTATTCATGCTAGAATTGTATTAACCGGAAACATAATACATGTGTGAATACATAGACAAACAGAGTGTCACTAGTATGCCTCTACTTGACTAGCTCATTAATCAAAGATGGTTATGTTTCCTAACCATGAACAAGGAGTTGTTATTTGATTAACGAGATCACATCATTAGGTGAATGATCTGATTGACATGACCCATTCCATTAGCTTAGCACCCGATTGTTTAGTATGTTGCTATTGCTTTCTTCATGACTTATACATGTTCCTATGACTATGAGATTATGCAACTCCCGTTTGCCGGAGGAACACTTTGTGTGCTACCAAACGTCACAACGTAAATGGGTGATTATAAAGGTGCTCTACAGGTGTCTCCAAAGGTACATGTTGGGTTGGCATATTTCAAGATTAGGATTTGTCACTCCGATTGTCGGAGAGGTATCTCTGGGCCCTCTCGGTAATGCACATCACATAAGCCTTGCAAGCATTGCAACTAATGAGTTAGTTGCGAGATGATGTATTACGAAACAAGTAAAGAGACTTGCCGGTAACGAGATTGAACTAGGTATTGAGATACCGACGATCGAATCTCGGGCAAGTCACATACGATGACAAAGGGAACAACGTATGTTGTTATGCGGTCTGACCGATAAAGATCTTCGTAGAATATGTAGGAGCCAATATGAGCATCTAGGTTCCGCTATTGGTTATTGACCGGAGACGTGTCTCGGTCATGTCTACATTGTTCTCGAACCCGTAGGGTCCGCACACTTAAGGTTTTGATGACAGTTATATTATGAGTTTATGAGTTTTGATGTACCGAAGTTAGTTCGGAGTCCTGGATGTGATCACGGACATGACGAGGAGTCTCGAAATGGTCGAGACATAAAGATTGATATATTGGACGGCTATATTCGGACACCGGAAGTGTTCCAGGTGATTTCGGAGAAAACCGGAGAGCCGGAGGGTTACCGGAACCCCCCCTCCCCCCGGGAGAAGTAATGGGCCATATGGGCCTTAGTGGAGAGAGAGAGGGGCTGCCAGAGGTGGGCCGCGCGCCTCCTCCCCCCTGGTCTGAATTGGACTAGGAGAGGGGGCGCGGCGCCCCCCTTTCCCTCTCCCTCCCCACTTCTTTCCCCCTCCTAGTAGGAGTCCTACTCCTACTAGGAGGAGGACTCCTCCTGGCGCGCCTATAGGGGCCGGCCGGCCTCCTCCCCTTGCTCCTTTATATACGGGGGCAGGGGGCACCCCTAGACACACAAGTTGATCTTCGTGATCGTTCCTTAGCCGTGTGCGGTGCCCCCCTCCACCATATTCCACCTCGGTCATATTGTAGCGGTGCTTAGGCGAAGCCCTGCGACGGCAGTACATCAAGATCGTCACCACGCCGTCGTGCTGACGAAACTCTTCCCCGACGCTTTGCTGGATCGGAGCCCGGGGATCGTCATCGAGCTGAACGTGTGCTAGAACTCGGAGGTGCCGTAGTTTCGGTGCTTGATCGGTCGGGCCGTGGAGACGTACGACTACATCAACCAAACGATTCCGTTGTTGATCTACAAGGGTACGTAGATCACACTCTCCCCTCTCGTTGCTATGCATCACCATGATCTTGCGTGTGCGTAGGAATTTTTTTGAAATTACTACGTTCCCCAACACCTCACCCATGCTTGGATCCAAATACTAAAAAGGCTAAAATCAAGTTACTGAGCATTTATTATCCTCCAAACCCTCCAATCCAGAACTCGCATGTGTTAAAGGAGAGGAGTTAAATGAGTAGAGAGAGGACTAATCCACATTTTAGTAGGGGTACCCCTGACTAAAAAATTTAGTCTCAAGACTAGTTTTAGCCCCTCTTTAGTCAGGGGTGTTTGGAACTTTAGCCTCTTAAAGAGACTATTTTTAGTCAGACTAAAATAAGTCCCTTGGATCCAAGCACCCTCTAAGCATCCTGGAATTCTTTGACAAAACTAAGCACCCTGAAATTCTTTGACAACTAAACTGCTGGCTATATGATGTTGGCCATATATATTGTACGTATATAATGTGATGAAATGAGTGGTAGTACTATACCAACTAAAAGATGAAATGTAAGAAATACTAGTATGTACGTACTGAAGAGTTAAAGTAATGAGAAGAAACATAACATAGTTCTGCTGGGGGCTCAGCACAACACACCCCTCAAATTAAATTAAGCACACCTGAAATTAAACTTTGCAACTATTCCGGTAGACACTGCATTAGAACCACCATGAGCAATGACACTGCCACCTTACTCGGAGTCCTTGTCCATGTCCTCGACTTCGTCCTTGTCCCTCTTCCTCTTGGCCGTTACTTCTTTGCTTGAACCGCACACTTGGCTGTTGCTCTTCATCCAACCCTTGTAGATATTGAAGCAAAGGTAGCCATCCATTGCAGCGTAGTGGATGTGGTCTATATCTAGTACATTCCGCTGCCATGCATGATGATGAAACGTGTATGGAGTTTTCTCCAGTTTACCGTACGAAGGATGAACCATGGCTCCTGCCAGGGTCAGCATTGAAGGCTGATGAGAGGACACCAGCCGATTCTTCTGGAGGTCGAAGGGGTTGCCTACAACGAGACCTATTCGACGCAGGACATCCCTGTCATTCTTAAAGTCTACAGTAACGAATTTCACTGTTTTGTCCCTAAGGAAGTTCTTAAAATCCTGGCACTCAACGTCGGCATGGCATATGTGGTAGACCAAGCAAACGTTATGTACGCAAACCTGGATCACGGCGGGCTTCTTCCTCTCTTCGTCATTTAGATCCTTCTCTAGCCCCAGGATTGTGGTGTACTCAACATCTAGCCCAGTGACCCACTCATCACCTGAGTTTTCGAACATGCGTGTGAAGCGAGAAAGGCATCCTTTCACCATCGCGGAAGAACGGGTGTAGATGACGTCGAACTCATCGCCTGTGATGGTTCTAACCTTGTACTCACCGCCGATCGTGGAGATTTAGGACGCCATGGATTTGGGAGGAGGGTTAGGATTAGTGGAACTGCCCTAATGTGAATGGACGGGATGACTAGGAGCGAACTGCCGTAGTATTGAAGGACGTGCGGGGACAAGTAGGAGCGAACTGCCAGCGTGCGAACGACAGGGTAGTGGCTTTCCATTCTCCCATGATACGGGCTTCCAAGAGCCCTTGGATCTGAGATCGAACGGTTGCATGGCGTGATTCTAGACCTATGGGTGAATATCCTATCCTGGAGGGTTATTCTGCAAATTTTCAGCAACTTAGCATGCGACCGTTTGATCTCAGATCCAAGGGCTGCCAGCAGCCCGTATCATGGTCGCGCCTACCACGACCGTCGCGTCGCTCGCGCAGTCGCGCCCTTGGATATTTAACATGGTGCGTTAGGCTATCTGATGTTGGCATGTCATACATAGTCATCACTTAGTCACTCATACTACAACAAGGTTGGCTATAAGGTTGGCTATAAGTGTATTTTTTACTCCTCTCAATCTCTTTCTTCGTACTCCCTCCGTCCCATAATATAAGAATGTTTTTGACTAGTGTAGTGCCAAAAACGTTCTTATATTATGGGACACAGGGAGTACTAGTATTTATTGCATTTGCCAAGGAGTGACCTCTTCCAATGAAATGGTGTTGCTAAGTTTGCTTCATTTAATTAGCTATAGACTCAAAATTGTCTTTTCACCTAGGTACACACGCTTAGCACCGTTTCTTCCTTGGGTCACCAAACTAGTCTCTCTCTTCTTGATTAACTTGCCACATCAGACTTTATGCCTATGTGGCAAGCTTAAGCACCTATAGGAGCAAGTAAAAGTAAGTACAATAGTGCACTTTACATGGCATTTTTGCATATGTGGAGGAAAGAGAGGCAAGGAAAAAGTGGAGAAGTGGGCTCTCATGCAAGAGCCAGCCTCTACTACATGGTGGAGCATTGGGAGGGGCACCTGTATGGAGGTGGTCAGGAATCGGGAGACTCACGCCGGTCGTAGCACCGCAGTTAAAATGATAATGGCAAGTCAAATCACGGGGCCCCACCTGTCCAGCAGTAACTCGCTGTCAAATCACACAGCCCTACGTTTGCAGCAGCCTACTCCCTCGTCTTCTCATGTCTCTGTCGAACCGACTAGGCGGAACTGCCCCGCCGCCTACCGCGCAAGAAAAGCCCCGCCCTCGACTTTTAAATAGTATACAATATACTAATTTTGTATCCATGGATTGCACACGCACGATGGAGCAAAGCATCTAGAAAACGGAGGAGAGATAGTGGTCTTGCAATAGAGAAGAGGGAGAGGCGAGACAGTGGTTTTGGAATGGAGAGGAGAGGAGGTGGGTTTGCAGTGGAGAAGATCAGAAGAGGGAGAGGCGAGACGGTGGTTTGGAAATGGAGATGATGGAGAGGAGAGGAGGTGGTTTTGCAATGGAGAAGAGGGAGAGGAGCGTGCGGCAGCGATTTAGGATTGGACAAGAGGGCCGGCACGCTGTGACTGGATCAAAATCAAAATCAATTTACCCTTCAATTAAGAAGGCGACCCCACATTAACTAGTCTCCCTTTTATTTTGGGTCATAATTGACCATGATTTTCACACATAAAATATATGTTATACGTTGCAAAAATAATATAATTTGAAAGTACATTCAGATACAAACCAAACGATACAATTTTTGGTGACATGCATTCACATTTTGCTTGTCAAATACAGTACATGGTCAAACTTTGACCCAAAATACGCAAAACAACAAAAAAATACTTCCAAGACCAGCGCCGCTCTTCCGCTCTTCTCCTCTTAAACCACCGCCGCTCCTCTTCTGTTCCAATCTAAATGCAGCGCCGCTCCTCTCCTCTTCCATTTCAAAACCACCACCCCTCCTCTCCTGTTCCAGTCCAAAACCAGCGTCGCTCCTCTCCCGTTCTAATCCAAAACCAGCGCTGCTCCTTTCCTTTTCCATTCAAAAACCACCGCCGGTGAGTGAAGGTACTGTGGAGAAGTAGATCGATGGAGGAGTACAACTGATATGTGAGGATCGCAGATGGCGACCCTGTGAAGCTAGCTAGGATGTTGGAGATACATCCTTGGTTTGACAACAAGGACCAACTAGCGGCGACGGCGACATCCATGGCCAAATATCTGCAACAGAGCGAAAAGGCGGCGATACTCCCGGAGGGAGTCGCGCCGGAGTACATAGAGCTGCTCCTCTGGGCCATGGAGCAAACAGATTCACCGAATCTGATCGTGAGGGAGTGGTGGTGGGAGTATCGATCCCAGATGGAGCATCCACCATAGATTGAAGGATCGAGCATCTACAAGGTGCCGTTTGTGAGGGTGTCTTGCCAGAGCGAGCCGGTGGAGTCTTCGTCGACCGAACCCAACTGCAAGAGGAGAAAAGCAGTTGGCCCGACGACGCTTCCCCACCATCGTCTCCCTCGCCGTTCACATCGTCTCACGGGGCAGCTGTCTGCCGCCGAGGAATAGGAGGGGGCTTCCCCCACAGCCCAATAGTCGGGCAGGTTGTGAATTGTCAGGAGGAGCTTAGGGTTGTTAGTATTTGTAGGTTGTGAATTGTGTTTTGTGTTGTGTATTTTGAGAGTACTTTCAGATATGAATGTATTTTGAATTTCAGATTTGCAGTATTGAGCATATGAAGTATTTTATGAATTCTAGATATCTATTTTTAGCACTTAAAAATGTAGTTTCATAGGAGTATAAAAGTGCAGACAATGTGATTCTCAGAGAAGAAACTGCAAGTTTCAGTTTCAGATAAGAAACTGCAATTTCAGTTTCAGATAAGAAACTGCAACTTTCAGAGGCAGAGCATTTATATTAACACGGCCTTTTCAAACAGGGTTAACATCATGTTGGAGGTTTTATACATGGTCGAAAATGGAACTATCAGCCAGTTAACATCATGCTGATCAACATTCATGCATAGCACATCTTCATATGATGCACAGTCAAAATGCCCACACAATGTCGAGTGTGCGAAACACAGAGAAAACGAGGGACGAAGTTTTGGCAAGTGTTGGACGTGGTTTTGGGCTGCCCCGTCTAGGCTTTCATTTTTAACATGCGCAGCCCACTGAAGGAAATATGCCCTAGAGGCAATAATAAAGTTATTATTTATTTTCTTATTTCATGATAAATGTTTATTATTCATGCTAGAATTGTATTAACCGGAAACATAATACATGTGTGAATACATAGACAAACAGAGTGTCACTAGTATGCCTCTACTTGACTAGCTCGTTGATCAAAGATGGTTAAGTTTCCTAACCATAGACATGAGTTGTCATTTGATTAACGGGATCACATCATTAGGAGAATGATGTGATTGACTTGACCCATTCCGTTAGCTTAGCACTTGATCGTTTAGTTTGTTGCTATTGCTTTCTTCATGACTTATACATGTTCCTATGACTATGAGATTATACAACTCCCGTTTACCGGAGGAACACTTTATGTGCCACCAAACATCACAACGTAACTGGGTGATTATAAAGGTGCTCCACAGGTGTCTCCAAAGGTACTTGTTGGGTTGGCGTATTTTGAGATTAGGATTTGTCACTCCGATTGTCGGAGAGGTATCTCTGGGCCCACTCGGTAATGCACATCACTATAAGCCTTGAAAGCATGTATCTATACCTATACTAATTCTTAACTTCCTAGAAATTCCCACATTAATTAGATTTTATGAGCCGTTAATCTGGTGGGACCGAGTTATTACGGTTCAGATCCAATCTCTCATGGATCTCTCAAAAAAGAAAAAGAAAAACTCATTGATATGTCCCTCATGGCCCAAATTACGTTCAGATCCAATCTCTCATGTACTATCTCCCAAAAAAAGAAAAACTCATGTATCTCTCAAAAAAGGAAAAAAATCGCATTGATATGTCCCTCACGGCCAAAAAGAAAAAAAATCTCATTGATATGTCCCTCACGGCCAAAACTATGGTTCAGATCCAATCTCTCATGTTTCTCTGAAAAAAGAAAAAAGAATCTCCCGGATATCTCCCAATAAAAAAGTCATGGATACCCTCACGACCAGAATTTCCCAATCTCTCCAAAATTGTCACGTACGCGTGTCTCTCCCACGACCCAACTCTAACCATCTCTGACCAATAACTATCTAAAAGGGATAAAACTCTCGCGTATATCTCTCCGGAGAGCCAAATCTCTCAAATTGTTATGGTAGAGGTTTAAATCTAACCTAGCAGCCTCCGTTTCCTTCCATGGTTTCTACTGTCCAAGACCTCCGATCGATGGCAGTTGATCGTTCTTCCCTCCTCCGGATAGAGCACGACCAAGGAACGATGCCTTCCAGTTTGAAGCCTACATCGCTGGCTCTCCATTTGATCCACCCATCACAAGGTACGGTACTCCATCGACTATCCCTCAACTGTTCTTTCAACAGCACTAGCGGCCCCAGTTTGATTGGATGAAACCGTATAATTCTGAGTTGTTTCCATGGCACTACATGTACAGGTATTGCTTATTTGTGTGATTTGGAGCCAAGGAGACAACAGTCCATGATAGCTCATGGCTTCATATGCAATTTCGTTCAAATCTTTAGTCCCTGGAGAGTTTGACCAAGATCTGATGGATTAGTTACTCTCTCTCTTATCACACGTGCTGATTTCTCTATGCTGAGTTTGACCAAGATCTGATGGATTAGTTACTCTCTCTCTTATCACACATGCTGATTTATCTATGCTGATTTGTCACATGCATATTTACTTGAACCATTCTTGCTATTACAGTGGCACAACTAATCACGTATAGTTATCTACCGATGCATATTGGCTCATCCGAAAGAAAATTGTTCATCCACCAGACTGGGTTTATTGCGAGTCCAATACTGGCGGTGCCGAGTCCAATACCGACTGCTCTGTTGCTTCTCATCGCTGGCATGTGTATGGCGCCATGCCAGTATGCAACAACAATCCTGGTGCCCGTATGAATAACTCTTGATGTAGGTATATGTTGAATCTCCAGTCTGCACACGATCTTTCTTGATTAGGCATAGCATGCGTGCATTGGAGAAATATTAATATAATGTAATAAAAGAAACATGTGTGTATATACTGTTTGCATCCGAGTTGAGGTGTTTTGGTCATGTTTTATTTTGCACGGTGGTCATCGACCGGTTATAGGTTGCTCCAGGCCTCGAAGGCCCGGCGGTACTGCTCCTCCACATGGAGAGCTGATGGTGCTGCTGCTCCTCGGCACCTTTGAGCGGTCTGTTAATAGGAGGCGTGAGGCGAGCTGCAAGACTTCACGGCACCTTTGAGTGGTCTGCTAATAGAAGGCATGAGGCGAGCTGCAAGATTTCAGGCACATAAACAGCGCAATGGCAAGAGCTATATAATATCACATTGGTACGTATATATTCTCCTTTCCATATGACCATCAATTTCTTCTGATCGCTCAATTTCTAGATATTTATACGTTTGATTCATGCATTCTTTTTTCAGATATTCTGGACCCCGCAGGAGAATATATATTTAAGTGGTGTACATGTACTATGTATAACTAGAAGAAGATTACTATATTTGTGACTACACTAGAAATTTATAGTTGTTGCAGCACGTGGTTAGTTTGCAATATCACGGTGGTGGTCATCGACCAGTTATAGGGTGCTCCAGTGCTCGAAGGCCCGGCGGTACTGCTCCTCGACAGGGAGAGCTGGTGGTGTTGCTGCTCCTCGGCACCTTGGAGCGGTCTGCTAATATGAGGCGTGAGGCGAGCTGCAAGACTTCAGGCACACAAACAGCACAACAGCAAGAGCTA
This sequence comes from Triticum urartu, assembly GCF_003073215.2. Classification (NCBI taxonomy): domain Eukaryota; kingdom Viridiplantae; phylum Streptophyta; class Magnoliopsida; order Poales; family Poaceae; genus Triticum; species Triticum urartu. The sequence goes on along the minus strand of NC_053023.1, from coordinate 604,065,326 downwards.
TACAATATCACATTGATACGTATGTATTCTCCTTTTTGTAGGACCATAAATTTCTTCTGATCGCTCAATCTCTAGATATTTATACACTTGATTCATATTTTTCTTTTTTCAGATATTCTGCACCCCGTAGGAGACATTATATATTTAAGTGGTGTATACATCTACCATATATACCTACAAGATTACCTATGTTTGCGACTCTACAAGTACTGGAAAAAAATTTGAACTAGAAATTTATAGATCCTGCATCACGTGGTTAGTTTTTTGTTTTCTACTTGCCAACAATACTTGATGAATTAGGATATTGGCTATTTGCAAGGAACGGTCAGCCAGATCAGTTAGCTTTATCATATTATATACTTGGAACTGATTTCTTTTTTTTTCAGATTCTATTCCTAAATGGTTCATGGCTACACGTCCCGTTTTCAGGTTTGTTTGTCAGATTTGTTCTTCTCCTCATAGTCTATCCCCTGAATATTATAATCTATTTTCTATCAGGTTTCTAAATTGTATGGTTGTCTTCCCGCAAAAAAAAATTTGTATGATTGTTTTGCTTCCAGGATTATTCTGTCCATGCCTTGGCTTTCACCTAGATGGACAAGAGTCTGTTCTTTAGTGAGACGCCCAGCTGCAAGTTGTTGTTTGACCAGTTGTGAGGTGTCTCAGAGGCACCAAATGGATGTTCATAATGTTGATCTATCTACATATCATGTGGTACACGGCCCAGAAAGAAGCAGTACGATGGTTGGTCCAAAACTAAGCTCATTCTTAGCATGGGATCACTGCCGAGATTTCTTTCTCTTGATAAGCAGCATCATTGCTTACACCAGGTTAGAGAAGCTTCCTTTTGAAAATTTCGTCTTTTAGCTTTGGAAGTTTTAAATATTGAGACCAGTAGATTGTGCAATTTCCATTTCTTTAGTAGTAGGTGACATACAAGAACACAAATGATGTACTGTTTTGTTTTGTTTTTCTTACTAAAACCATGAAGTGTTATCCTTTTCATTAATATAATGATAACACTTTGAGTTGTTAGTACAATTAACCATGGGATCAAGACTCAAAAAGTAAATGCTAGAGCATTTAAACTTAGCATGCCATGAAGTTATTAAACAGGAAATCATACTTACTGATTGTGATATAAAATAGTGACTGCTACGCCCACTACAACATATAATAGTTCAACACAATGATGACCGAGGAGCCACCATGGAAGGTGACTCTGTAAAAAAGAACACAAATTTAACATGTTCAGATTAATGACCCTACAATGTCAGCACACAAGATAGATAGATGAACATTAAGATTTCATTCAGCCCAAATTTTTGTTCAGTCGAACTCGCCAAAGATGCTTGATGTATGTCAACCACTAGACAAATTCTAGATAGAAGAGTGAAGAGCCTTAGATTTAATTAGTAGTTTGATCATTTAGTATTTCCTTTGGATGGCATGACGTGCTTCTGATCAATTAATTATTTGGTCTTCTAACCCGCATCTAGGGAAGAGGTGAAAATATCAACCAATTTATCATCGAGTTTGATTTATCTCTTTTCTTGACTTATCCCTTTATTGCTTAGATATTGCACGAAGTGAGTAGAACGCAGTTCTAGCACATTAGTTTCAGCATAAAAGCATGTACAACACAATGGTTTTATACTACATTTTGTTATCTTAGTCTTTTTTCCAAGCAATTCGATATGTTTCATTAATTTCATCACTAATTACACATGAATGAAAGAGGAGACAATGTCACATGAAAATCACTATAAATGATTATTTTGGGTGTAGCTAAATAATTAGATGGGCCTGTGAATCAAGATTAGATGGTTGTTCAATCACTAGATCACTACTATCATTTTATGCATACTATCATAATGTAATGACGGGAGGTGACAATTTTGTCGGGCTGATGTGTAATGACAACACAATGCAGGAGTTCTTTAGCGGCGGCAAAGAGTCGAGGTGCAGCAATACTGATGCATCATGCAATGCCAAGTGAACAAATGGTGTCTCTCGGGAAATTACAGGGACGGATACGAGCACTACGTACCGTTGTCCTACTATTAAGAAGTTATATTGCTGTTTCTCATCAAGACATTGTTTAATAAGGAAAACCATTTTCTTATGAAAAAATCCATGTGGCAACATGGTTCATCTAATATTATTCTTGAAGCGAACTGATTCGGCTTCAAGTGTGTAGGTTTGGTGAGATCATCATTTCCATCATTCCAGTAGGACATGTTCTCAAAATATTACGTCATTGCAATTGTTAGTAAAGACTGATAAAAAACATAACAATTCGCAACCTAGCCCATGCAGGTGCATGGGTCGATGACTAGTTGCAACTAATGAGTTAGTTGCAGGATGATCTATTATGGAACGATTAAAGAGACTTGCCGGTAACGAAATTGAACTAGGTATTGAGATACCGACGATCGAATCTCGGCAAGTAACATACCGATGACAAAGGGAACAACGTATGTTGTTATGCGGTCTGACCGATAAAGATCTTCGTAGAATATGTAGGAGCCAATATGGGCATCCAGGTCCCGCTATTGGTTATTGACCAGAGAGGTGTCTCGGTCATGTCTACATAGTTCTCGAACCCGTAGGGTCTGCACGCTTAACGTTCGTTGATGATATAGTACTATATGAGTTATGTATTTTGATGACCGAATGTTGTTCGGAGTCCGGGATGAGATCATGGACATGACGAGGAACTCCGGAATGCTCCGGAGATAAAGTTTGATATATGGGATAATAGTGTTTGGTCACCGGAAGGGTTCCGGATGTTTCCCGAAATGTTTGGGTACGAGAACACTTTATTTGGGCCAAAGGGGAAAGCCCACAAGGTTTTTGGAAAGCGCAAAAGGAAGTTTTGCGGAGTCCAGGGGCCAGACGCCAGGGTCCCTGGCGTCTAGGTCCAGATGCCGGGAACCCTGGCGTCTGGCCCTAGAGTCCGAGAAGGACTCTTGCCTTTCGGGCAAAACCGACTTTGAGGAGGCTTTTGCTCCAAGTTTCGACCCCAAGGCTCAACATATAAATAGAGGGGCAGGGCTAGCACCAAAGACACATCAAGAAACACCAAGCCATGTGCCGGCAACCCCGTCCCCTCTAGTTTATCCTCCGTCATAGTTTTTGTAGTGCTTAGGCGAAGCCCTGCGGAGATTGTTCTTCACCAACACCGTCACCACGCCGTCGTGCTACCGGAACTCATCTACTACTTCGCCCCTCTTGCTGGATCGAGAAGGCGAGGACGTCACCGAGCCGAACGTGTGCAGAACTCGGAGGTGCCGTGCTTTCGGTACTTGGATCGGTCGGACGTAAAAACGTACGACTACATCAACCGCGTTGATATAACGCTTCCGCGAACGGTCTACGAGGGTACGTAGACAACACTCTCCCCTCTCGTTGCTATGCATCACCATGATCTTGCGTGTGCGTAGGAATTTTTTTGAAATTACTACGTTCCCCAACAGTGGCATCCGAGCCAGGTTTTATGCGTTGATGTTATATGCACGAGTAGAACACAAGTGAGTTGTGGGCGATATAAGTCATACTTCTTACCAGCATGTCATACTTTGGTTCGGCGGTATTGTAGGATGAAGCGGCCCGGAACGACATTACGCGTATGCTTACACGAGACTGGTTCTACCGACATGCTTTGCACACAGGTGGCTAGCGGGTGTCAATTTCTCCAACTTTAGTTGAATTGAGTATGGCTACGCCCGGTCCTTGCGAAGGTTAAAACAGCACCAACTTGACAAACTATCATCGTGGTTTTGATGCGTAGGTAAGAACGGTTCTTGCTAAGCCCGTAGCAGCCACGTAAAACTTGCAACAACAAAGTAGAGGATGTCTAACTTGTTTTTGCAGGGCATGTTGTGATGTGATATGGTCAAGACATGATGCTAAATTTTATTGTATGAGATGATCATGTTTTCTAACCGAGTTATCGGCAATTGGCAGGAGCCATATGGTTGTCGCTTTATTGTATGCAATGCAATCACGCTGTAATGCTTTATTTTATCACTAAGCGGTAGCGATAGTCGTGGAAGCATAAGATTGGCGAGACGACAACGATGCTACGATGGAGATCAAGGTGTCGCACCGGTGACGATGGTGATCATGACGGTACTTCGGAGATGGAGCTCACAAGTACAAGATGATGATGGCCATATCATATCACTTATATTGATTGCATGTGATGTTTATCTTTTATGCATCTTATCTTGCTTTGATTGATGGTAGCATTATAAGATGATCTCTCACTAAATTTCAAGATAAAAGTGTTCTCCCTGAGTATGCACCGTTGCCAAAGTTCGTCGTGCCCAGAAACCACGTGATGATCGGGTGTGATAAGCTCTACGTCCATCTACAACGGGTGCAAGCCAGTTTTTGCACACGCAGAATACTCAAGTTAAACTTGACGGGCCTAGCATATGCAGATATGGCCTCGGAACACTGAGACCGAAAGGTCGAGCGTGAATCATATAGTAGATATGATCAACATATTGATGTTCACCATTGAAACGTACTCCATTTCACGTGATGATCGGTTATGGTTTAGTTGATTTGGATCGTGTGATCACTTAGAAGATTAGAGGGATGTCTTTCTAAGTGGGAGTTCTTAAGTAATATGATTAATTGAACTTAAATTTATCATGAACTTAGTACCTGATAGTATTTTGCTTGTCTATGTTGATTGTAGATAGATGGCTCGTGTTGTTGTTCCGTTGAATTTTAATGCGTTCCTTGAGAAAGCAAAGTTGAAAGATGATGGTAGAAATTACATGGACTGTGTCCGTAACTTGAGGATTATCCTCATTGCTGCACAGAAGAATTACGTCCTGGAAGCACCGCTAAGTGCCAAGCCTGCTGCAGGAGCAACACCAGATGTTATGAACGTCTGGCAGAGCAAAGCTGATGACTACTCGATAGTTCAGTGTGCCATGCTTTACGGCTTAGAACCGGGTCTTCAACGACGTTTTGAACGTCATGGAGCATATGAGATGTTCCAGGAGTTGAAGTTAATATTTCAAGCAAATGCCCAGATTGAGAGATATGAAGTCTCCAATAAATTCTATAGCTGCAAGATGGAGGAGAATAGTTCTGTCAGTGAACATATACTCAAAATGTCTGGGTATCATAATCACTTGATTCAACTAGGAGTTAATCTTCCTGTTGATAGTGTCATTGACAGAGTTCTTCAATCACTGCCACCAAGCTACAAGAGCTTCGTGATGAACTATAACATGCAAGGGATGGAAAAGACGATTCCTGAGCTCTTCGCAATGCTAAAGGCTGCGGGGTAGAAATCAAGAAGGAGCATCAAGTGTTGATGGTCAATAAGACCACTAGTTTCAAGAAAAAGGGCAAAGGGAAGAAGAAGGGGAACTTCAAGAAGAACAGCAAACAAGTTGCTGCTCAGGAGAAGAAACCCAAATCTGGACCTAAGCCTGAAACTGAGTGCTTCTACTGCAAGCAGACTGGACACTGGAAGCGGAACTGCCCCAAGTATTTGGCGGATAAGAAGGATGGCAAGGTGAACAAAGGTATATGTGATATACATTTTATTGATGTGTACCTTACTAGAGCTCGCAGTAGCACCTGGGTATTTTATACTGGTTCTGTTGCTAATATTTGCAACTCGAAACAGGGACTACGGATTAGGCAAACACTGGCGAAGGACGAGGTGACGATGCGCGTGGGAAATGGTTCCAAAGTCGATGTGATCGCAGTCGGCACGCTACCTCTACATCTACCTTTGGGATTAGTATTAGACCTAAATAATTGTTATTTGGTGCCAGCGTTGAGCATGAACATTATATCTGGATCTTGTTTGATGCGAGACGGTTATTCATTTAAATCAGAGAATAATGGTTGTTCTATTTATATGAGTAATATCTTTTGTGGTCATGCACCCTTGAAGAGTGGTCTGTTTTTATGAATCTCGATAGTAGTGATACACATATTCATAATGTTGAAGCCAAAAGATGTAGAGTTGATATTGATAGTGCAACTTATTTGTGGCACTGCCGTTTAGGTCATATCGGTGTAAAGCGCATGAAGAAACTCCATACTGATGGACTTTTGGAACCACTTGATTATGAATCACTTGGTACTTGCGAACCGTGCCTCATGGGCAAGATGACTAAAACGCCGTTTTCCGATACTATGGAGAGAGTAACAGATTTGTTGGAAATCATACATACAGATGTATGTGGTCCGATGAATGTTGAGGCTCGTGGCGGATATCGTTATTTTCTCACCTTCACAGATGATTTAAGCAGATATGGGTATATCTACTTAATGAAACATAAATCTAAAACATTTGAAAAGTTCAAAGAATTTCAGAGTGAAGTTGAAAATCATCGTAACAAGAAAATAAAATTTCTACGATCTGATCGTGGAGGAGAATATTTGAGTTACGAGTTTGGTCTACATTTGAAACAAAGCGGAATAGTTTCGCAACTCATGCCACCCGGAACACCAGAACGAAATGGTGTGTCCGAACGTCGTAATCATACCTTACTAGATATGGTGCGATCTATGATGTCTCTTACTGATTTACCACTATCATTTTGGGGTTATGCTTTAGAGACGGCCGCATTCACGTTAAATAGGGCACCATCGAAATCCGTTGAGACGACGCCTTATGAACTATGGTTTGGCAAGAAACCAAAGTTGTCGTTTCTTAAAGTTTGTGGTTGCGATGCTTATGTGAAAAATCTTCAACCTGATAAGCTCGAACCCAAATCGGAGAAATGTGTCTTCATAGGATACCCAAAGGAGACTGTTGGGTACACCTTCTATCATAGATCCGAAGGCAAGACATTCGTTGCTAAGAATGGATCCTTTCTAGAGAAGGAGTTTCTCTCGAAAGAAGTGAGTGGGAGGAAAGTAGAACTTGATGAGGTAACTGTATCTGCTCCCTTATTGGAAAGTAGTTCATCACAGAAACCGGTTTCTGTGACACCTACACCAATTAGTGAGGAAGTTAATGATGATGATCATGGAACTTCAGATCAAGTTATTACTGAACCTCGTAGATCAACCAGAGTAAGATCCGCACCAGAGTGGTACGGTAATCCTGTTCTGGAAGTCATGCTACTAGATCATGATGAACCTACGAACTATGAAGAAGCGATGGTGAGCCCAGATTCCGCAAAATGGCTAGAAGCCATGAAATCTGAGATGGGATCCATGTATGAGAACAAAGTGTGGACTTTGGTTGACTTGTCCGTTGATCGGCAAGCAATTGAGAATAAATGGATCTTCAAGAAGAAGACTGACGCTGACGGTAATGTTACTGTCTACAAAGCTCGACTTGTTGCGAAAGGTTTTCCACAAGTTCAAGGGATTGACTACGATGAGACATTCTCACCCATAGCGATGCGTAAGTCTGTCCGAATCATGTTAGCAATTGCTGCATTTTATGATTATGAAATTTGGCAAATGGATGTCAAAACTGCATTCCTGAATGGATTTCTGGAAGAAGAGTTGTATATGATACAACCAGTAGGTTTTGTCGATCCAAAGGGAGCTAACAAAGTGTGCAAGCTCCAGCGATCCATTTATGGACTGGTGCAAGCATCTCGGAGTTGGAATAAACGCTTTGATAGTGTGATCAAAGCATTTGGTTTTGTACAGACTTTTGGAGAAGCCTGTATTTACAAGAAAGTGAGTGGGAGCTCTGTAGCATTTCTGATATTATATGTGGATGACATATTACTAATTGGAAATGATATAGAATTTCTGGATAGCACAAAGGGATACTTGAATAAGAGTTTTTCAATGAAAGACCTCGGTGAAGCTGCTTACATATTGGGCATTAAGATCTATAGAGATAGATCAAGACGCTTAATTGGACTTTCACAAAGCACATACCTTGACAAAGTTTTGAAAAAGTTCAAAATGGATCAACCAAAGAAAGGGTTCTTTCCTGTGTTACAAGGTGTAAAGTTGAGTAAGACTCAATGCCCGACCACTGCAGAAGATAGAGAGAAGATGAAAGATGTTCCCTATGCTTCAGCCATAGGCTCTATCATGTATGCAATGTTGTGTACCAGACCTGATGTGTGCCTTGCTATAAGTCTAGCAGGGAGGTACCAAAGTAATCCAGGAGTGGATCACTGGACAGCGGTCAAGAACATCCTGAAGTACCTAAAAAGGACTAAGGATATGTTTCTCGTTTATGGAGGTGACAAAGAGCTCATCGTAAATGGTTGCGTTGATGCAAGCTTTGACACTGATCCGGACGATTCTAAATCGCAAATCGGATACATGTTTTTATTGAATGGTGGAGCTGTTAGTTGGTGCAGTTCTAAACAAAGCGTCGTGGCGGGATCTACATGTGAAGCGGAGTACATAGCTGCTTCGTAAGCAGCAAATGAAGGAGTCTGGATGAAGGAGTTCATATCCGATCTAGGTGTCATACCTAGTGCATCGGGTCCAATGAAAATCTTTTGTGACAATACTGGTGCAATTGCCTTGGCAAAGGAATCCAGATTTCACAAGAGAACCAAGCACATCAAGAGACGCTTCAATTCCATCCGGGATTTAGTCTAGGTGGGAGACATAGAAATTTGCAAGATACATACGGGTCTGAATGTTGCAGACCCGTTGACTAAGCCTCTTCCACAAGCAAAACATGATCAGCACCAAGGCTCCATGGGTGTTAGAATCATTACTGTGTAATCTAGATTATTGACTCTAGTGCAAGTGGGAGACTGAAGGAAATATGCCCTAGAGGCAATAATAAAGTTATTATTTATTTCCTTATTTCATGATAAATGTTTATTATTCATGCTAGAATTGTAATAACTGGAAACATAATACATGTGTGAATACATAGACAAACAGAGTGTCACTAGTATGCCTCTACTTGACTAGCTCGTTGATCAAAGATGGTTAAGTTTCCTAACCATAGACATGAGTTGTCATTTGATTAACGGGATCACATCATTAGGAGAATGATGTGATTGAATTGACCCATTCCGTTAGCTTAGCACTTGATCGTTTAGTTTGTTGCTATTGCTTTCTTCATGACTTATACATGTTCCTATGACTATGAGATTATGCAACTCCCGTTTATCGGAGGAACACTTTGTGTGCCACTGTTGGTGTCAAAACCGGCGGATCTCAGGTAGGGGGTCCCGAACTGTGCGTCTAGGCGGATGGTAACAGGAGGCAGGGGACACGATGTTTTACCCAGGTTCGGGCCCTCTTGATGGAGGTAAAACCCTACGTCCTGCTTGATTAATATTGATGATATAGGTAGTACAAGAGTAGATCTACCACGAGATCAGAGAGGCTAAACCCTAGAAGCTAGCCTATGGTATGATTGTTGTTTGTTCTACGGACTAAAACCCTCCGGTTTATATAGACACCGTAGGGTTACACAGTCGGTTACAATGGTAGGAGATCTACATATCCGTATCGCCAAGCTTGCCTTCCACACCAAGGAAAGTCCCTTCCGGACATGGGACGAAGTCTTCAATCGTGTATCTTCATAGTCTAGGAGTCTGGCCGAAGGTATAGTCCGGCTATCCGGACACCCCCTAATCCAGGACTCCCTCAGTAGCCCCTGAACCAGGTTTCAATGACGATGAGTCCGGCGCGCAGATTGTCTTCGGCATTGTAAGGCAGGTTCCTCCTCCAAGTACTTCATAGAAGATTTTGAACACAAAGGTAGTGTCCAGCTCTGCAAAATAAGTTTCCACATATTGCCATAGAGAGAATAATATTTACACAAATCTAATCTGCTGACGTATTCCGTAGCGTGACATCACACCACGGCCAAGTCTTTATTCGAATCGTTTTACTGTCCCACCTCGGCGCGTTTAGCGGGGCGGTTTCCTTGGCACGTCTTGTCAAAGCAGAGATCGTGTCCCCTTATTCCGGGATTCTCATCAATACGGGTGTGGGTAACCCAACCGCGCCATTGATTACGGCGCTTGGGAGATAAGCGGGTTTTACCAGGCTGGTGGGGGCGCATAGTCGCGTCCATCCATATAAGGGGATAAGGATCCACCTTTTCATCCACGCCTTCTTCCTCCTTTGCCTATCCATTTCCGCGCACTCGAGCTCCAGCGCCCAAGTCCGCACACCCCACCTCAACCTTCTCCAGTCATGTCCGGAGCGGGAGGCAAGTGGATGGTCTCCTCCGTCACGGAGGGACACATCAAAAAAATGAGGAAGACCGGATACTTGTCTAACGACATTGCGCACCGGCTTCCCGAAGAGGGGCAGCTCATCCCCACCCCTAGGCCCCATGAGAGGGTGGTGTTCCTCCCCCATTTCCTCCGCGGACTGGGCTTCCCTCTCCACCCATTTGTCCGGGGGCTCATGTTCTACTATGGCCTGGATTTCCACGATCTGGCCCCGAACTTTGTCCTCAATATCTCGGTGTTTATCGTCGTGTGCGAGGCTTTCTTCTGCATCCGCCCCCATTGCGGCCTATGGCTCAAGACTTTTAATGTCAAGCCAAAGGTAGTGCGTGGCACCCAGGCGGAGTGCGGAGACGCCATGGTGGGCAAGATGCCCAATGTCCTATGGCTCGAGGGCTCCTTCGTGGAGTCCCTAAAGGGGTGGCAATCGGGGTGGTTTTACATCACCGAGCCGCGCGACCCTGAATGGGTCGGAGCCCCCCAGTTCCGATCCGGACCCCCCACGTGGCTCACCTCCTGGAAAGAGACAGGCCTGTCATGGGGTAAAGAAGGAGAGCTGACCGGACTCCAAACATGCGTCCAAACCCTGGTGGACAAGAAGCTCAAACTTGTCAACGTAGTCCAGGTTATGCTCATCCACCGGATCCTCCCGTGTCAACAACGGGCTTTCAACCTGTGGGAGTTCGACCCGGAGCAGCACCAAACTCTGAGCAGGCTCTTCGACACGATGTCCGAAGATGCCTGGAAGGTGCTTTTCAAGGGCGCCGAGGCCCCCGCATCCGCTACCGAGGATCGCGGATTCAGCACGCAGCGTCACGCTCGTGCAGTAAGCTGTTTTTACCTTTTACAGGGTAGTTTTTCATAGTTTGACTCCATGCGGGATCTAAGCTCCCTTACCTTTGACAGGATTGGCAGGAGACGTCCGGACAGATCAACTGTCCGGCTCCTTTGCCCGAAGGCCCAGCGGACGCTCGCTTGGCGAAGCTGCTGGTTTTGGCACCCTATGTGGTACCGGAGAAGAAGGCCAAGAAGGCCACGAGGACTCGAAAGAGCGCCCGACGCCAGGAGGTGTCGGATTCATCATCCGACGACTCCAAGGCACACTCCTCCCGTGAAGACGAGGAGGAGGAAGAAGAGACCTCTCCCCCTCCAGCGGGGGGAGGGAAGAAAAGGAAGGCCGCCCCAACTGGGGAGGCCGAAGGGTCCAAGAAGGGGAAGACCCCTCCTCTGGACTACTCCACCAACGCCGACGACGGCGAAGAGGAGTGGCCGCATAGGGCCAAGCCCCTGGCGAGATCGTAAGTATTCAGACACCAGAGCAATTCATAGTGTTCCTTTCTTGCACAGCTCCTCCTTACGCCGAATATGACTATGCAGTCCGCCCAAGGCCGGGCTCGACGAGTCGTCGAGCAGCTCCCTGGATTCGTCGGACGTGAGTTCACTTCCGCCCGCTACCTCCCCCCATCCTACGGACGACGCCGAGGTGCTATCCCAACAGGTTCCAGGCCAGGAGGAGGTGGTCCTGGAGGCGCCGCAAGGCGACCTCCCGGACTCCAGGCGCAAAGGGGATAAAACTCCCAAGGGCCCCGAGTCCGGCCTTGAGCCGGACACCGCGCCGGAACCTTCAACGATTCCGGACTCTGGTAGGCAGCGTCCTTCCAAGAGGAGCAAGCCTACCGAGCCGGTGACCTCCATCCAACCGGAGGCACCAGACAATTTGCTGGAGGTTCTTAAAGGCGCCTCCATCAACGAGGAGCACCGCACTATTATGAGTGCGGTGATCGAGAAGGTTCAATCTGCCAAGAGCAGACTGACTGAAGCTGTGCCAGCCTTCAACAGGCTTTGAGGTAAGTAAAGAATAAAAATATTACCGCATAGACAGTAGCCCCTGATGCTCTGTTCGGCCTTTGGAAAGAAAAGCCGAATAGAGGATCTAATAACATTCGCAGGAGTCTAACATAATCAAGTCAATATGCGTATACAAGCTTCGCTTCTAGCCTCCGCCGCACTGACTGCGGAGGTGGATACGCTGAAGCAAAACCTTGCGCGGTCCGAGAACAAGCTCGGCCATGCCAAGTGGCAACTCGAGGAGAAGGAAGGTAAGTAATACCTTGCACAAGTATATAGAGAAGATGTTGTTGCAAAAATGACAAGATCAACGTGCTATTATAGGGGCCATGGCCGAGGTGGCAACCCTTAAGCAAGCGCTGACCGAGGCCGAAAACAGAGCGGCCGCGGAGCGCACAGAGAGAGGGAAGCAGGAGGCGCGGGTGGAGGAGGTGCAGAAAGAGCTCCAGGCTCTCGTGAAAAAACACGAGAGTTTGGAGCTTGACTCAAAGACACAAGCGTCCGAGCTTGCGGCAGCCCTCAAAAGCGTGAAGTCTACCAAGGCCGAAGCCCAGAAAGCCCTCCAAGAAATTGAAGCGATGAAGAAGATAGCGGCGGGTAAGGCATTCATTATGCAAAGCAAGCACGTGAAAGTGAATTACTTATTACTTACCCGAGTCCGGAGCTCTCCAGGAGCATTCGCAGATTTGCCCCGCAGTGCGTCTGATGCCACCGCCTACTACCGAGCCGAGGAGGGGAGCTCGACGGAGAAGGTGTTCTGGTCTCAGTATGCCGAGGCCGGACACCTGGTGCCTTTGAGCGACCAGCTGAAGCAAATGGTCGAGCTCCACAATGTGGCCGAACAGGCCATAAAGGGCCTCGTAGTTCGGCTTTGGCATGGAGAGGCTCTGCCTGGGAGCTACTTTGGGCTGGTGAGGCGGCTAGTGGATGCCTGTCCATGGCTTGAAGTAATGAAGCGCTCCATCTGCATCGAAGGTGCCCGTAGGGCGCTTGCCCGTGCTAAAGTGCACTGGGGCAAGATGGATGCGGAGAAGCTGGTGAAGGACGGGCCGCCGCCGGGCAAGGAGCATCGCGTCCCGGAAGCGTATTATGAGGGCGTCCTGAAGGGTGCCCGCCTTATAGCGGATGAATGCTCCAAAGATGTAATTTTTGAGTAAACTCGCATTTGCGATCCTGTACGCTGAAAACTTGTTCATATGCGCTAAGCAACGCTTTTGAATTTAAAATATTACCTTCTGTGCGGCCGTTTATCAAATTTGAGAGATGGCGAGTCGTCGGCTTCTTCCCCCATGCCACGAGTGCTGGGGTGTTCGGGATAAACATGAGCGCTCTTTTTCCCATTCTTGGGTCCTTCGAGGGAGGCGCTCAACACAACGAACAAGGCAATCGGACTATAATGCTTGAACACTCTCACTTAGCCATAGAATTCTATAATTTTAAATTTTGGTGAAGCCCCTAGTGTTCGGAAGACCGAGTTCGGGGCGCTATCCACGCCTAGGCCGGACAAAGCCGACTCCTCGCTCTAAGCGGCATAAGTCTTTAGGGACTCGAAAACCTCTCGAACAGCGACCAGCTCTCGCCTCATCATGATGGTCAGTTTTAGCTTTCTCTACTGAGGTGCTTAGCCCAGCTCAACTGGGGCACAATCGCAGTAGTTCTCCTAGTGCTACCTTAGCCGATATAACGGAACGTAAGGTACCAAAACATAGGAGCCGGGCAAACTCAACTATTGACCCAAGACATGATTCGGAGCCGATGCATATAATGCTATAAGTTCGGGGTGCCGCACTTGTGAAAGTGTTCGGACTTCTCACACCGTATTGTGGGGTACTTAAGCCCCTGGCGTATTGGCCGTACCAAAGTGTACGGGTGCAACATGTCATTAATGAACATATATTCGTAAAAAAGAGTAATGCAATAATAGACGGAAGCTATGCATTGTTTATTTAAAAAAGCTGCGATCAAAGCAAAACGATACAAATAGTGCGATAAGCAAACAATGGGACTATTTAACGTGTCCTTTCCAGGGGCGAGCTGCGGAATGGCATGTGAAACAGGTATACTACTCGTTATAGAGACCACCTTAGAGTTCCATAGTGCGGCGTAGCTTTCTGCTTCCCTGGTTGTATCATTTGTGCGGCAAGTGTACTGCCGGACAAGCCTTCCGAAGAATGGAGCCCTAAAAATAAGAGAAAATTAAGAAATTGGCAGCCCCTAGTGCGGTTTAAGCTGCGTTTCGGGCATGCCGTGATGGTGCCCCTCCCCCTGTGCCCATGGTATTTGCAGAGCGTAGTTATGTACGCGCAATACTGGTTTCGCAAGTTCGCGAGGGCTGAGGTTGGTGCCGCATTGCTACGCTTGCTCGGAACGTGCCAGGCGGTCTTGTTGTAGGTTACTCCGGGCGCGCTTGACGGTGTCCAGACGTTTAATGGCCGGACTGGAGAATTGCCTTGAGAGGCTGCTTTGTACTTCCGCTGCGATAGCCGCCGTATGCTCCTCCATTCGGAGAGAGCGTTCGGTGTTTCCATTGACCGTGATGACTCCTCGAGGGCCTGGCATCTTGAGCTTGAGGTATGCGTAGTGTGGCACCGCATTGAACTTAGCAAATGCGGTTCACCCGAGCAGTGCGTGATAGCCACTGCGGAACGGGACTATGTCGAAGATTAACTCCTCGCTTCGGAAATTATCCGGAAATCCGAAGACCACTTCAAGTGTAACTGAGCCTGTACAGTTGACCTCTACACCTGGTATGACACCTTTAAAGGTCGTTTTAGTGGGTTTAATCCTCGAGGGATCGATGCCCATTTTCCGCACTGTATCCTGGTAAAGCAGGTTCAGGCTGCTGCCACCGTCCATAAGGACTCTAGTGAGGTGAAATCCGTCAATAATTGGGTCTAGAACCAATGCGGCAAATCCGCCATGACGGATGCTAGTGGGGTGGTCCCTTCGATCAAAAGTGATCAGGCAGGAAGACCATGGGTTGAACTTTGGGGCGACTGGCTCCATCGCGTATACGTCCCTTAGCGCACGCTTCCGCTCCCTCTTGGGGACGTGGGTTGTGTATATCATGTTCACCGTCCGCACTTGTGGGGGAAAACCTTTCTGTCCACTGTTGTTCGGCGGCCGGGGCTCCTCCTCGTCATTGCTATGCAGCCCCTTGTCTCTGCTTTCGGCATTTAACTTGCCTGCCTGCTTGAACACCCAACAATCCCTGTTGGTGTGATTGGCTGGTTTTTCGGGGGTGCCATGTATCTGGCATGAGCGGTCGAGTATTCGGTCCAAACTGGACGGGCCCGGAGTATTTCTTTGGAATGGCTTTTTCCGCTGACCGGGTTTAGAGCCTCTGAATCCGGCATTAACTGTCGTATCCTCAGCATTGTCACCGTTAATGCAGCGCTTTTGCTTGTTGCGACGCGACTTGCCACTGCTGTCCTTGGTATCCGAATTACCAGGGCTCTTGGCCATGTTATTGCTGCAAGCTAGCCAGCTGTCTTCTCCCGCGCAAAAGCGGGTCATAAGTGTCATGAGGGCTGCCATAGATTTCGGCTTTTCCTGTCCTAGGTGCCGTGCAAGCCACTCGTCGCGGATGTTATGCTTGAAGGCTGCTAGGGCCTCTACGTCCGGACAGTCGACGATTTGATTTTTCTTGGTTAGGAACCGTGTCCAGAATTGTCTGGCCGATTCCTCTGGCTGCTGAATTATGTGGCTTAGGTCATCGGCGTCTGGTGGTCGCACATAAGTGCCCTGGAAATTGTCGAGGAATGCGGCTTCCAGGTCCTCCCAACAACCAATTGATTCTGCTGGCAAGCTGTTCAGCCAATGCCGAGCTGGTCCTTTAAGCTTGAGTGGGAGGTATTTGATGGCGTGTAGGTCATCACCGCGGGCCATGTGGATATGAAGGAGATAGTCCTCGATCCATACCGCAGGATCTGTTGTGCCATTGTATGATTCGATGTTCACGGGTTTGAAACCCTCGAGGATTTGATGATCCATTACTTCATCTGTGAAGCATAGTGGGTGTGCGGCGCCTTTGTATTGGGCTATATCACGACGCAGCTCAAACGAGCTTTGTCTACTGTGTTCGGCCTGGCCGGATTTACTGTATCCGGCGTGACGAGTACCGTCTCGTGCCGTGGGGCGCCCACGTGATCCGTAGATCGATCTTGTTTGCCTTGCCTTGTCCTCCAATATATCTCGCAGGTCTGGCGCATTTTCTCATGCCTTGGTATTTTTTGAGCGGCGCCGGGGTGCGGCTTGAGTGGAGGGCCGAGAGGCCTCTTTGTCGCGGCCACGGGGTGGCCGGTCGGCCGCATCATGCGCTGGTGATGTAGGTTTAGGTGCTTCCTCCTCTAATTGGGGTAGCAACCTGCGCTTTGGGTAGCTCTTGGAGGGGCGTTCGAGTTCATACTCTTCGGCCGCAAGGACTTCAGTCCATCTGTTGGCTAGCAAATCTTGATCAGCTCTAAGTTGTTGCTGTTTTTTGTTGAGGCTGCTCGCCATGGCCATAAGCCTGCGTTTGAAACGCTCTTGTTCGACGGGATCCTCTGGCACGACAAATTCGTCGTCGTCGAGGCTTTCCTCGTCTTCGGAGGGAGGTATGTAATTATCGTCCTCGACCTCTCTGTCTGCTGCTCTCTCATGAGGGCTGGCTTCTCCGTCCTCCTGTGGAAGTCAGTTGATTCCTCCAAAGAACCGGAAGCGAAGCGCTATGCCGGGGCGAGGGGACGGGAAAATAAACTGCTCCGAAGAAAGATATTGGGGTTCCCAATGCTTCTGCTGAATCTTGCTGGAGGTGGTTGTCTTCGGCACTGTCCGGGGTGTTATTATCTCCCGTGCCGGAATCACTGTTTTTGCTTTGGCGGGATTTAGAGCGGCGCCGCTGACGCCGGCGCTTAGGCTGCTTCTTGGAGGGGTCATCCTCCGCTGTTCCATCGCCATTGCCTTCTTTTGGGGTGTCCACCATGTATATATCATACGACGAGGTGGCTTTGCAGTGCCCTATAGGCGCTGGTTCTTGATCGTCTCCTGCATCGGCGTCCATACCGTCGATGTCTTCGGAGTCGAAGTCGAGCATGTCGGTTAAATCATCGACAGTGGCTACAAAGTGGGTGGTGGGTGGGCTTTGAATTTCTTCATCATCCGCATCCCAACCTTGTTGACCATAGTCCGGCCAGGGCTCTCTTGATAGAGAGAGAGACTTCAGTGAATTCAGAATATCGCCGAAGGGCGAGTGCTGAAAGATGTCCACGGCGGTGAACTCCATGATCGGCGCCCAATCGGTTTCGATTGGTAGGGGCGTGGAGGGCTCGGAGTCAGGAGAGGAGTCCGGCTCCTTGGAGTCATGGGCTTCACAGAGAATAGGGCTGGTGTTCGGCTCGATCGCCGTAGAGATTGCAGCCCCCGAGGCGGTGTCTAACCACCCATCCTCGATTGGTGTGATCGGCTCTGAGCTAGGGGTCGGAGCGGACACAGGTGCGGCCTCCAGGGCACTGTTCGGCGGTAGAGCTAGATCATGCCCATCGTGATAGTGCGGCGCGCTCGGCTGTGGCTCGAATCCGTCGAAGATCAAGTCTCCGCGGATGTCGGCCATGTAGTTCAAACTTCCAAATCTGACCTGATGGCCAGGGGCGTAGCTTTCGATCTGCTCCAGATGACCAAGCGAATTGGCCCGCAGTGCAAAGCCGCCGAATACGAAGATCTGTCCGGGGAGAAAAGTCTCACCCTGGATCGCATCACTGTTGATGATCGGAGAGGCCAACGAGCCTAAAAGTGACGACACAGAGGAACTCTCAATGAAAGCACCAATGTCGGTGTCAAAACCGGCGGATCTCGGGTAGGGGGTCCCGAACTGTGCATCTAGGCGGATGGTAACAGGAGGCAGGGGACACGATGTTTTACCCAGGTTCGGGCCCTCTTGATGGAGGTAAAACCCTACGTCCTGCTTGATTAATATTGATGATGTGGGTAGTACAAGAGTAGATCTACCACGAGATCAGAGAGGCTAAACCCTAGAAGCTAGCCTATGGTATGATTGTTGTTTGTTCTACGGACTAAAACCCTCTGATTTATATAGACACCGGAGAGGGCTAGGGTTACACAGAGTCAGTTACAATGGTAGGAGATCTACATATCCGTATCACTAAGCTTGCCTTCGACGCCAAGGAAAGTCCCTTCCGGACACGGGACGAAGTCTTCAATCTTGTATCTTCATAGTCCAGGAGTCCGGCCGAAGGTATAGTCCGGCTATCCGGACACTCCCTAATCCAGGACTCCCTCAGCCACCAAACGTCACAACGTAACTGGGTGATTATAAAGGTGCTCTACAGGTGTCTCCAAAGGTATTTGTTGGGTTGGCGTATTTCGAGATTAGGATTTGTCACTCCGATTGTCGGAGAGGTATCTCTGGGCCCACTTGGTAATGCACATCACTATAAGCCTTGCAAGCATTGCAACTAATGAGTTAGTTGCGGGATGATATATTACGGAACGAGTAAAGAGACTTGCCGGTAACGAGATTGAACTAGGTATTGAGATACCGACGATCGAATCTCGGGCAAGTAACCTACCAATGACAAAGGGAACAACGTATGTTGTTATGCGTCTGACCGATAAAGATCTTCGTAGAATATGTAGGAGCCAATATGGGCATCCAGGTCCCGCTATTGGTTATTGACCAGAGAGGTGTCTCGGTCATGTCTACATAGTTCTCGAACCCGTAGGGTCCGCACGCTTAACGTTCGTTGATGATATAGTACTATATGAGTTTTCTATGTTGATGACCGAATGTTGTTTGAGGTCCGGGATAAGATCACGGACATGACGAGGAACTCCGGAATGGTCCAGAGATAAAGTTTGATATATGGGATAATAGTGTTTGGTCACCGGAAGGGTTCCGGAAATCACCGGAAGGGGTTCCGGATGTTTCCCGAAATGTTTGGGTACGAGAACACTTTATTTGGGCCAAAGGGGAAAGCCCACAAGGTTTTTGGAAAGCGCAAAAGGAAGTTTTGCGAAGTCCAGGGGCCAGATGCCAGGGTCCCTGGCGTCTGGGTCCAGACGCCGGGAACCCTGGCGTATGGCCCTGGAGTCCAAGAAGGACTCTTGCCTTTCGGGCAAAACCGACTTTGAGGAGGCTTTTGCTCCAAGTTTCGATCCCAGGGCTCAACATATAAATAGAGGGGCAGGGCTAGCACCAAAGACACATCAAGAAACACCAAGCCGTGTGCCGGCAACCCCGTCCTCCTCTAGTTTATCCTCCGTCATAGTTTTCGTAGTGCTTAGGCGAAGCCCTGCGGAGATTGTTCTTCACCAACACCGTCGTGCTGCCGGAACTCATCTACTACTTCGCCCCTCTTGCTGGATCGAGAAGGCGAGGACGTCACCGATCCGAACGTGTGCAGAACTCGGAGGTGCCGTGCTTTCGGTACTTGGATCGGTCAGACGTAAAGACGTACGACTACATCAACCGCGTTGATATAACGCTTCCGCGAACGGTCTACGAGGGTACGTAGACAACACTCTCCCCTCTCGTTCCTATGCATCAACATGATCTTGCGTGTGCGTAGGAATTTTTTTGAAATTACTACGTTCCCCAACACCCACGACCTCGGATGGGAGGTCCATAGGCCTGTTTGTATTTTCTTAAGGCCGTCATGTATCGACCGGCCTATGGACCTCTCATCCGAGGTTTTATTTTTGGCAGCCCAATTTATGTTTTTTTTGAAGAAAACAGAGAGGTCTGTTCTATTTTTCTATACTAGCACATATGCCCGTGCATTGCAACGGGAGGAAAATTTATATGCATTTAATCTAGTGAGAATTATATGTGCAAACAAAATCCTGTGTGCACGTGAAAAAGTAACATTTAGCTTCTCAGTTTCGCCGGGTGTGAAGTCATCAATCCGCTATTTTTCCATTTATTGATCAAGGGCATTTAAGAGTTTTTTTACATCATCTTACGCTAGAGAAGGCTCGTGAATTATTTAATCTACTTTTCCTTTTAATCGAGGAGATTTTGAGGTATGAAGTACCTGAATATTGTAGGAAACATGAACCATTTTTAAAATTCTGAACAGGTTTTTCAAAACTATGTACACTTTCAGAAAAACATGAATAAAAATTGAAACAGGAACATCTTTTAAATTCACAAATATTTTCTAAAAACACCAATGTTTTATAAAAATGTGGATATTATTTGAATTTTTGAATATTTTTTAAAAAAGGGAACATGTGATGAAAATTCATAACATTTTTAGAAAATGTGTATCTTTTATATACAGACATTATTTTGAATTGTGAAAATTTCACATAACCAAGATTTTTTTTCGAATTTGGAGCATTTTTAAAATGCCATTTTCTTTTTTGAAATCTTGAACAATTTTGAAAAACAATAAATGTTTTTAAAAATGGGAAAAAAATTCAAGTTCCGAATATTTTTCAAAATAACAGCAGCATTTTGGAATTCTGAACATTTTCTCAAATTTGTTTTTTTTTATTCTGAACATTTTTGAGGATTTTGAATTTCTAAAATAAATTCTATAAGAAAAATAACTTAGAAGGGAAAAGCTAGATAGGTGATCGAGAATAAAAATAGAAGTAAACCACATGAACAAATAAACATGGGCCAGCACGTTATTGGTTGTCCAGTGCGAAGCTTTGACTATTTGTAGCCCTGTGCGAAAAATAGAATTTCCCAGCTGCATGGGAGAAAAACAAGTGGGCTGGCTTTGCTGGACCACAGCACGCGGCCCACGTACGAAATTCTGGAAAAACCTTTTTTTAATAGAGGAACGCAAAAGAATTTAGTACCACCTTGGATATAATTTATTTTTACTTTTCGGCAACGGATGAAAAATTGGTGAAACACACTTTACTTTATTAGTACGTACTGGCACATATGCCCGTGCGTTGCAACGGGAGGAAAATTTATATGCATTTAATCTAGTGAGAATTATATGTGCAAACAAAATCCTATGTGCACGTGAAAAAGTAACATTTAGCTTCTCAGTTTCGCCGGATGTGAAGTCATCAATCCGCTATTTTTCCATTTATTGATCGAGGGCATTTAAGAGTTTTGTTACATCATCTTACGCTAGAGAAGGCTCGTGAATTATTTAATCTAATTTTCCTTTTAACCGAGGAGATTTTAAGGTATGAAGTACCTGAATATTGTAGGAAACATGAACCATTTTTTAAATTCTGAACAGGCTTTTCAATACTATGTACACTTTCAAAAAAAACGTGAATAAAAATTGAAATGGGAACATCTTTTTAAATTCACAAATATTTTCTAAAAACACCAATGTTTTATAAAAACGTGGATATTATTTGAATTTTTTAATATTTTTTTAAAAGGGAACATGTGTTGAAAATTCATAACATTTTTAGAAAATGTGTATCTTTTATATGCGAACATTATTTTGAATTGTGAAAATTTCACATAACCGAGATTTTTTTCGAATTTGGAGCATTTTTTAAAATGTCATTTTCTTTTTTGAAATCTCGAACAATTTTGAAAAACAATAAATGTTTTAAAAAATGGGAAAAAAATTCAAGTTCCGAATATTTTTCAAAATAACAACAGCATTTTGGAATTTTGAACATTTTCTCAAATTTGATTTTTTTTTAATTCTGAACATTTTTGAGGATTATGAATTTGTAAAATAAATTCTATAAGAAAAATAACTTAGAAGGGAAAAGATAGATAGGTGATCGAGAATAAAAATAGAAGTAAAACACATAAACAAATAAACATGGGCCAGCACATTATTGGTTGTCCAGTGCGAAGCTTTGACTATTTATGGCCCTGTGCGAAAAATAGAATTTCCCAGCTGCATGGGAGAAAAACAAGTGGGCTGGCTTTGCTGGACCACAGCGTGCGGCCCACGTACGAAATTCTGGAAAAACCTTTTTTGAATAGAGGAACGCATAAGAATTTAGTACCATCTTGGATATAATTTTGTTTTACTTTTCGGCGGTGAACGGATGAAAAAATTGGTGAAACGCACTTTACTTTATTAGTAGGTATCTATATAAGAATAGGAACGCCATGTCCAACTTATGTTTCCCTTCTAACTATATTATATATATTTAAGTTATTTTATATGTTGACTGTTTAGTTCACATAATTGGTAAATAGATGACCGCTCTCGCGACCCCCTTCGCCCCCGCCACCACCTCCACCCTCGTCGCCGCCCCCGCCACTAGATCTCCCCCCCCCCCCCCCCCCCCCCGCCGCCTCCTGACTCCAGGCGCGCCTGCCCCCCTCAGCAAGTCCGCTCGCGTGCCCCATGGAGTCGCCGGCCATATCCACGGGGGAATGGTTGGACGACAGGCAGATGTACAAGATGCATCTCCCACATGTTTACAAAGCCTTCCCGCGGATGCTCCAGCCGCTCAACTCCGTCGCGCCGGCGGTGCTGCGGGAGACTCGAGGGAGGAGATGGAGGGAGCGGGCGATGCGGATCCGCGACGACGCTCTCCTGGACCCAGTGCACGCGCGAATGGAGGGAAGCAGAGGAGGAAGCTGCGAGGGAGGAAGCCGAGGAGGGACCGAATCCGTTCTCTCACTCGCGCAAGTATGCTCAGATGTGCAAGGATCATGTGGATTGGGAGCTAATGAATCTAGCCCTGCGGATCTACTTCGAAGGGTATTTCTCGGAGAAGCACGGGATGCCCCACCCCAGGGAGCTGCCGATTGCGTACGTTCGATGGGCGAAAGGAGAAGTGAATTCAGGAGATCCACGCCGTGCTACGAGATGGGAATGCTTGACTGGACTCATGCCCACCAGCACGCCACCGGAGCCGGAGCAGGTGGATCCCCTACCTTATCTCTCCCCCAAACCTGCAGAAGATTGAAATTAGGCTTGCAATCTGCTTCAATTGAGCTGTCTGGTGGCTATTTCTGCCTCCTGAGAGACAATATCTGGCTGGAGGATGAGAAGGAACCAGGAACTCCGATGAATTTCCCCTATAACAATGGGGGGAGCTCCAGTTGGGCAGTGGTACGGCCCACCTCCGCCCCAAATGGGGGCACAATCTGGGCAGGCTCCTGTAATTGCCCAAGATCAATCTGCTGGTGGTTCTGACTCTCAGATCAGTGGGAAATCTCAAGGTAAGAATCAGCAAAAGAAGAGACAGGACATCCAGAAAACTGCTCCTGCCCCTGCTTCGGGCCTTATGGCATACTCTAAGGTGATTTGCTACAACTTTGGGGAACCAGGGCATCATTTGGATAGAATTGCCCTGTCAGAAGGAAAACCCACAGTTCTGCTAGATATGTTGGAAGTGCTGCTCCAGGATTAGGGTTCTACCACATACTCCCCGAAGAATGTGGGGATTGTTCTAGTAGAAGCTGGTGAAGTGACCAAGCAGGAACTTGCCACTGGGTTTGTAGACATTTACAAAACCAACTGGCCCTGGCCAATCAATGCCCTATATGAGTGGACATTCTTGGTCAAATTCCCTCCTGAAATAGATGTGGTTCAAGTTGCTGGATACCCCTGTTTTGGTCTCAAAAAATACAATGTGGTAGTCAATGTTGAAGTCTGGAAAGGCAGGATTGAGGCTGAAGAGGACCTCCAGGAAACTTGGATCAAGATCAGGAAATTGAACCCCCAAGTGGTGTGACTGGACTATGCTGGATCAAATCACTTCCACTCTGGGGGTCTTACTGGATGTGGATTGGCAGCATAATTTCAAGTCATTCTATGAAACTGTTAGGGTCAAAATCTTATGTAAAGATCCCTCCAAAATCTCTGCTGAAAGGCTTTTTGGAGTTGGGAACAAAATCTACAGGCTACTCATTGAGGTGGAGTCCTTAACCCCCACTAAAACTGGCACCTCCACCAACCTCTCTGCTGGTACATATGTCTCTGCAGCTGAAACTGGTACCAGTCTTACTGAAGATGTTGAATCCAACAGGAGCTCTAGATCTGAATCAGATAAAGGGCCTGCTGCCAATTCTGGGGCCCCTAACATCAGAGGACAGTATTTTGGCCACAATCAGATACTTGGAGAAACTACACCCACTTCAGTCCTCAAGACACACCTCCCTGATTCTCCATACACTCCTCAACTCAGCATCCAGGAAAAGATCTTGAATTCTGTGCTTGATGAAACTGATGGATTCAACCTCCTCAGGGAAATGGAACTCCTGGAAGATGATGATCTGATGGAATTAGAAGGTTCTGTAGATCTACAAGAGGATCAAGAGGCACTTGTTGAAACAACTGAACTCCCAGACAATTTGGACTCAAAATACAACTCTGACTTCCCTGCCCTTCCTAAGGAGAAGCACCTTCCCAAATGGGGTCCTGTTCAAGCCACCAGAACCAGTGCCAGGGTAGCTGGTGACAAGAGAACCATTATTGAAAAGGCTCAACAGCTCAAAGAGGTTCAGAACCTGGAAGTGCAAAAACCCCAGGGTATGAAACACACTTCCTTCTCCAACTTTAATGATCCTTCCTTCAATGCCATTGCTGCTAAGATTGGTGTAGATGTTACTTCTCTTAATGATGGCATTGAATGTTCTTCCTTTATTTACCCTCACCAAAACAGATCTGAAGGCTCTGTTTGTGAGAATTTTTCTCTAGATGGTAGTTCTAGTTTAGACTGCCTTCGATAAAGTTGACCTTGATTTCCTTATGAAACTCCTAGAGCTTAGAGGTTTTGGGGGTAAATGGACTAGTTGGATCCAGCAACTTACTCATGGGGGGTCTATTGGGGTCAAGTTAAATAACTGTGAAAGTGATTTTTTTTCCTTGCTGGTAAAGGCCTTAGGCAAGGTGACCCCATCTCCCTGCTTTTGTTTAATTTAGTAGTGGAAATTCTTACTAAAATGCTGAGCAAAGCTGCTGATCATAGTTTGATTGCAGGGCTCTATCCTAAGGTCTACCCTGGTGGCATCATCTGCCTTCAATATGCAGATGATACCATCCTTTTCTTAGACAACGACTCCACACATGCTAGCAATCTGAAAATTGTTCTAACCTATTTTGAACAAGTCTTAGGCATGAGAATCAACTACTCTAAAAATGAACTCATCCCTATCAACATGGATGATCAGGAGTTAGCTGACTTCCTCTCTATTCTAGTCTGTAATAAAGGTAATTTCCCAATTAAGTACCTAGGTATCCCTCTGCACTATGATAAACTGAGGAGAGAGGATATCCAACCCCTTCTGGATAAAATCATTAAAAGGATTGCTGGATGGAGGGGCAAACTTCTCTCTTATAGAGGTAGATTGATTCTCATACAAGCTTGTTTGGCTAGCATTCCAGTGTATCTCCTCTCCTTCTTCAAGTTCCCTAAATGGGCAGTGAACCTCATCAATTCTCAGATGTCTCATTGCTTGTGGAATGATTTTGAGGGAAATAGGAAGCTACATCTTGCTAATTGGGCCCTAGTCTCTATGAAAAAAGATTTTGGAGGCCTAGGCATACCTAACCTCCAAGAAATTAACATCTATCTTCTAGGGTCTTGGATTAAAAGATTCTATGAGGAAGACCTGAAACCCTGGAAGCTTCTTATTGCCCATAAATACCTAGGAAATAAATGTAATATTTTTGTCCCTTCCTCCAACCCTAAGACCTCTAGATTCTGGAAAGGATTAAAATCTATTATGCATGCTGTGAAATTTGGCTACAGATGGAACATAGGGGATGGGAGCAGAACCAGGTTCTGGGAAGATACTTGGTTTGGCACATCCCCCCTAGCAGTCCAATTTTGGCCTATTTACTCTGTCTGCAATGAGCTTAACAAAAGTGTCAATGAAGTTTGGGACGGTCAATGCCTAAAACTCTCTTTTAGAAGGAACTTTAGTGATAGTCTCATGGAACAATGGTTCCACTTGGAGGAAATTGCCAAAAGCATTACCTTTACTGCCGAGCCGGATGCCCTGATTTGGCAGCTGGACAATAAGGGGAAGTATTCCTCCAGCTCCCTCTATCATGTTATCAACTTTAGAGGGGTTCAACCCATGTTTATCCCTGCTGTCTGGAAATTGAGAGTTCCCCCTAAAATTCATGTATTTCTCTGGCTTCTCTCCAAAAACAAATTGTTGACTAGGGATAACCTTAGGAAGAGACACATCATCAAACCCCTTAATTGTGTTTACTGCTTGGAACAAGAGTCTTGTTCTCACCTATTTTTTGAATGTATAGTTGCTAAACATCTCTGGGCCCACATTGAGGAATATTTCTCTAGTCAGATTGGCTCATCCTTCGAATCTGTCGCCAGATTCTGGATTGCTACCAAAAAGTGCTCAGTTTTAAATACTGTTAGTTCAGCTATCCTTTGGTGCCTCTGGAAATATAGTAATGCTATGATTTTTAGTAACACCTCATGGATTTCCATTCTGCAGGTCTTGAGGTTGATCAGGAACATGGTGAGGAACTGGGCGATTCTCTCCTCCGGATCGGACAAGGACAAGTTGATGAGCTTCATGGAAACCCTAACAAGATCCCTCCAGAAACCGTTGGCGATCATTTGTGGCTGAACAAGGCTCGACCTGCTCTGGTGCTGGACCCGTGGGCTCGTCTTAAGATCTCTGATGAAGATGATGGGCACCTGGCACCGAAAAAGAGGGGCATCCACCATGCTACGCCTTCCATCCCGGTGTCTCCGCTTGCTTACTAGTCACCGCAGGCTGACATGGCCCCTCGGCTGAAGACCATGAAGGCTTCGTTGGACCCTCCTTGTGTCATTTGAGTGCTCTATCCGCTCTGCCTTTGGCACTGCTCGGGTGATTTGTGTTATTCAGAGAACTTGTTCATCCACCCCCCTTAGTTTGTAACTTTTCTACCTTTGCTTTTGAACTGCTCTTTGAGCTGCTGTATCAGAATATGTTGTGGTTTCGTTCTCAGCAATGGAACCGGGGAGACGCTCCTTGTTTTTCTAAAAAAAATTATTTTATATGTTATTATATATTATTTTTATTGTCATCATATATTTAACAGATACTTACATATGTAAGAAAACAATATCCCACACCTTATTAACTTATAAAAATAATTTCTTAACAAATAAAATCCTGGATTGTTTTGGCACGAAAATCCTAGTGATTGTGTACAAAAGCTTGGTAAGATTTAAGGACGAATGTAATAATATCACTTATTATTTAAATATATTTATAACAAAATGCTCAGCCCTTTTTTATTTTTTGATAACATTGCTGGCCCAACCCAACATTATAATTAGAATCAGCCCAGCAAAATCGTGTATTTCGAGAAAGTGTAAATGGCCTGTAATTTTTAGGAAATAAAATAAATGGGCTGCATGGACGCTACATTATTTGTTCACCCGGCCCAGCTAATGGTTGTAATTCAAAAAAAAGTCAAATTGACTGTAAATTCTACCACATAAAAAAAGACTATAAATTCTGAAAAAATGGGTTGAATACGTGCCACATTTTTGGAGGCTGAAATGTGGGCCAATAGGTCGAAGCCAACGCAAGTCGTTGTCAATTTAGTCAACAAATGACTCTGACATGTTAGTCGTTGGATTTACATCCAACGACCGACATCCATCTTCAATCTCTCGTCTTCTTCCTCCAGCGCCGCCGGGACCACCTCCCACCTCATGCTGCTAGTAGCTCTGCTTAGCACGCTTCGCTATGAAGCGCTACTCCACCATTGGCCAGGCCATCCCTCCACCCCTCCACACCTCCTATTCTTCTCCACCGACTGCCGAACCACACCGCACTAGAACCGGTTAACCCTCATACACCTCTTCGTCTGCGACTCTACTCCCGCGTCTTCCCATCTCCGGCTCGTTGCTGTCCGGGGCCTCGCGCTCGTCCACCACCTTGGATGCGCTCGGCACGGCGTGGTCAACATGGTCAACGAACGACACCATCGGAAGTAGACTGTGCGTGGAGAGGCTGACAGCTGGGTCCACGGTCGCACACAAGGAAATGCCTCCTTATTACGTGCAAAATAATGATTCCTCCACCTGACATCTGAGACCCACCGGAAGGGCCTCTGTATTTCGCGAAAATAGCATGCCCCCCGTTGACATGTCGGACCCACCAGCTATCTTCGCATGCAAGGAAATGCCTCCTTATTACGCACAAAAAATTAATATTCCCCCTGCCAGCTGGAACCCAGCATAGTGGGAGGCTGACTTGTGGGCCTACCATGTTGACGGGGACGGAGGGCTTTGTCAACTTAGTCAATATGAACGATTCTAGCTCTTGTTACCGTACGATGTTCATTCAACGGTCGTAGTGCTTCTTCAACCTCTGGTCTTCTTGCTCCAGCCGCCCAAACTAGCGTCGGTCGTGCCGCGTGCTCCTGCCTCCCGTGGCCGGCTGTGATGCCGCGGAGGCCTCACCACCCCTACTACTCCCACCGCTGGCCAGGTCATCCCTCTACTCACCCACACCCCTGTTATTCTGCGGCGACAGCAGCCTCACACCGCAGCCGAACCAGTGAACCCTCGTACTCCTCTTCGCGTGGGCATCCACTGCTGCGTCTTCCCCGGCTCCGAGTCGTCCCCTTCCTAGTCCTCACCGTTGTCCACCGCCGTGGTGCTCTTGGCGCGGCGTGGTCAAGGAACGACTTCCACGGACGTGGACTGTACGTGGAGAGGCTGACAGTTGGGTCCACGGCCGCAGCAAGGAAGTGCCTCCTTATTACGTGCAAAATAATGATTCCTCCACCTGACAGAGGGGACCCACCGGACGGGCCACCGTATTTCGCGAAAAAACGTTTCCCCCTGACTGCTGGGACCGACCAGCTACATCTTCGCACGCAAGGAAGTGCGTCCGAGCAAAAAACCGATTCGCCCCCCTGACTGCTGGGACCCACCAGCTACATATTCGCACGCGAGGAAGTGCGTCGGGGCAAAAAAAACGATTCGCCCCCCTGACTGCTGGGACCCACCAGCTACATCTTCGCACGCAAGGAAGTTCCTGACAGTCGGGAACCACCTGGTCGAAGCGTACGTAGCGTTGTCATTCTGGTCGCGAACGTGTACGTACATATATACTGGTGGATGTAGAGGCGCGCACGTGTCTTAGTGGAGGCGCGTACGTGTCGTAGTAGAGGAGCGTACGTGTTGTAGTAGAGGCGCACACGTAGCATGTAAACGTACGTACAACGGCCAGGATGCAAGAAAGAAAATGCGGCCACGTATGTGTACATACGGGCGGGGTCTCGAACGCCTACTCGCGCATACGTACAGCCAAGGCTCGTGTACATGGCTGGGTCAGAACGGAGAAACAGCGTCGTTGTCGTGTTCATGGGGAGGCAACGGAATGCTTCATGTTCATGGGGAGGCAACGGAATGCGTCGTGTTCATCGGGAGGCAACAGAATGCATCGTGTTCATCATGAGGCAACGGAACGCATGGGAGCCAACCGGTTGGATCTGAACGGAATGCGTGGTCGTGTTCATCGGGAGGGCTTGGACGGAACAGGCGATGGAAAGGAGGCCTGGCATATCGCACAACGGAGGAAACGGCCTTGTGTTCGACCGGCCACGTTCGAAACGGGATCCTGTTCATCGGGAGGGGTCTGGCGTACCGCAAAACGGACGAAACAGACCTCCTACGGTCGAAACGGGGGTCCTGTTGATCGGGAGGGTGTGGCGTACCGCAAAACGGACGAAACGGACTTGTGTTGGAGCGCTACGGTCGAAACGAGGGTCCTGTTCATCGGGAGGGGTGTGGCGTACCACAAAATGGGACTCCACGGGATACTGTTCATCTCCACCGCCGACCTCCTCCAGCCTCCACGGGATACCGTCGACCTCCTCCAGCCTCCACGGGCTCCTGTTCATCCAGCCTCCACCGTGCGCTACTCCACCGGCTACTGTTCAACCACCCCTCCACGGGCACCCCTCCACCGTCTACTGTTCATCCAGCCCTCCACACCACGGGGTCCTGTTCAACCACCCCTCCACGGGCACCCCTCCACCGTCTACTGTTCATCCAGCCGTCCACCACACCATGAGGTCCTGTTCATCCAGAGGCAACGCCACCGCTCACTGTTCATCCAAACCCCCCGCAACGCTCACTGTTCATCCCAGAGGCAGCATCAATCGGCTTCAGTTAGCAGCAGTAGCGAAGGAATCGCTCAATCGGGTTCAGTGAACAGCCATCGATCGATCGCTCGGGTTCAGTAACGTGTAGCCTGCAGTGCAATCGCTCGGGTTCAGTTAGAGCCCAACGCGTCGCTCGGGTTCAGTTAGAGCCAACGCCTCGCACACACGCGCGTACGTGTACGAGAGAAACGTGCATCACTCGGCCCCCGACCTCCCACCGTAACCGGGAACTCCCTGAAATTTTCCTCCCCCTCGCTTCTACCACGGTTTTTCTGTCATGGACGGACCAAAGAATGTCATGCAGCTACATCTCCGGCCCGCCCAGGACGAAAAGCCCATTTTCTGTCATGATTTTTTGTCATAGAAGTAGGAGCCCACCACATCTATGATGATACCAGGTTTTTTCACAATTATTGTCATAGATGTGTCATATGTATGACAGAAAAAAAATTCGTTCGGCCCAATATGTCACGGATGTGTCCTTTTTTGTAGTGTATGAACTTAATACTCTTGATGCATGCTGGATAGCGGTCGATGTGTGCAGTAATAGTAGTAGATGCAGAATCGTTTCGATCTACTTGACACGGACGTGATGCCTATATTCATGTTCATTGCCTTAGATATCTTCATAACTATGCACTTTTCTATCAATTGCTCGGCAGTAATTTGTTCACCCACCGTAATACATGCTATCTTGAGAGAAGCCACTAGTGAAACCTATGGCCCCGGGTCTCTTTCTTATTATATTGCATCTCTTTTATTTACATTGCATCTCATTTACTATTTTGCAATCTTTACTTTCCAATCTATACAACAAAATACCAAAAATATTTACTTTACTATCTTTATTAGATCTCACTTTTGCGAGTGACTGTGAAGGGATTGACAACCCCTTTATCGCGTTGGTTGCAATTTTCTTGATTGTTTGTGCAGGTACTAGGTGACTTGTGCGTTGTCTCCTACTAGATTGATACCTTGGTTCTCAAAACTGAGGGAAATACTTACGCTACTTTGTTGCATCACCCTTTCCTCTTCAAGGGAAAACCAAGGCATGCTCAAGAGGTAGCAAGACTCCATGGGTGTTAGAATCATTACTGTG
This sequence comes from Triticum urartu, assembly GCF_003073215.2. Taxonomy (NCBI): domain Eukaryota; kingdom Viridiplantae; phylum Streptophyta; class Magnoliopsida; order Poales; family Poaceae; genus Triticum; species Triticum urartu. Next base: position 604,034,163 of record NC_053023.1, on the reverse strand, counting down.
TAATCTAGATTATTGACTCTAGTGCAAGTGGGAGACTGAAGGAAATATGCCCTAGAGGCAATAATAAAGTTATTATTTATATTTCCTTATATCATGATAAATGTTTATTATTCATGCTAGAATTGTATTAACCGGAAACTTAGTACATGTGTGAATACATAGACAAACAGAGTGTCCCTAGTATGCCTCTACTTGACTAGATCGTTAATCAAAGATGGTTAAGTTTCCTAGCCATGGACATGTGTTGTCATTTGATGAACGGGATCACATCATTTGAGAATGATGTGATGGATTAGACCCATCCGTTAGCTTAGCACTATGATCCTTTAGTTTATTGCTATTGCTTTCTTCATGACTTATACATGTTCCTATGACTATGAGATTATGCAACTCCCGAATACTGGAGGAACACTTAGTGTGGTATTAAACGTCACAACGTAACTGGGTGATTATAAAGATGCTCTACAGGTGTCTCCGATGGTGTTTATTGAGTTGGCATAGATCGAGATTAGGATTTGTCACTCCAATTGTCGGAGAGGTATCTCTGGGCCCTCTCGGTAATGCACATCACTATAAGCCTTGCAAGCAATGTCACTAATGAGTTAGTTGCGGGATGATGCATTACGGAACGAGTAAAGAGACTTGCCGGTGATGAGATTGAACTAGGTATGATGATACGGACGATCGAATCACGGGCAAGTAACATACCGATGACAAAGGGAACAACATATGTTGTTACGCGGTTTCACCAATAAAGATCTTCGTAGAATATGTAGGAACCAATATGAGCATCTAGGTTCCGCTATTGGTTATTGACCGAAGACGTGTCTCGGTCATGTCTACATAGTTCTCGAACCCGTAGGGTCCGCACGCTTAACGTTCGATGACGATTTGTATTATGAGTTATGTGATTTGATGTACCGAAGGCTGCGCGGAGTCCCGGATGAGATCACAGACATGACGTGGATCTCAAAATGGTCGAGACATAAAGATTGATATATTGGACCATGTTATTCGGACATCGGAAGTGTTTCGGATAAAACCGGAGTGCCAGAGGGGTTACCGGGACCCCTCGGGAAAGTAATGGGCCTTAAGGGAGAGAGAGGGCAGCAGCCAGGATGTGCCCCCCAAGGGGAGTCCGAATAGGACTAGGGGAGGGGGAACGGCCCCTCTTTTCCTCTCCCTCTCCCTCTCCTTCCTTCTTCTCCTACTTGGACTAGGAAAGGGGGGGACCGATTCCTACTTGGAGTAGGATTCCCCACCCTTGGGTGCGCCCCTTGTGGCCGGCCAGCCTCCTCCTCCCCTCCTTTATATACGAGGGAGGGGGCACCCCATAGACACAAATTTATATTTAGCCATGTGTGGTGCCCCCTCCACAGTTTTACACCTCGATCATATTGTCGTAGTGCTTAGGCGAAGCCCTACGTCGGTAACTTCAATCACCGTCAACAAACTGTCGTGCTGACGGAACTCACCCTCGGCCTCAGTTGGATCAAGAGTACGAGGGACGTCACCGATCTGAACATGTGCAGATCGCGGAGGTGTCATGTGTTTGATACTTGATCGATTGAATCGTGAAAACGTTCGACTACATCAACCGTGTTACTAAACGCTTCCGCTTTCGGTCTACGAGGGTACGTAGACACACTCTCCCCTCTCGTTGTTATGCATCTCCTAGATATATATTGCATGATCGTAGGATTTTTTTGAAATACTACGTTCCCCAACAAGACCAAGGCAACTGAACCACAAGGTGTCTCTGATACTGCCTTCCGGTTCTTTGTGAAAAAATTGAATCATTTGGGCTTGAAAAGCCTTGTAATAGGGTAGTAAAAACAATGATCTGCCATGCCATCGTGCATGTTTATGTGCACAATGTTTTGAGCCGCCGATCTGATGTTGAAGATCTACTACTTATGCTCATAATTTTATCAATCATGCTGACCACGTTATCATAATCCCTGTACATAAGTAAATAGCATATGCCCTGGCGGTTCACACCAGGGCGGGTCATGATGTCCCATATAAAATTTTACTGGTGACTAAATAGTCCATAACCAGGGAAGGTTATCAAACCTTGCATACTCGTAACAAGTAAATAACATATCTGATATTTGTTCATACTGCTGGCTTACAACACGAGATGCAACAAGGGTAATAGCCCAAAAACCTTAGAGCTCAGAACTCCAAGTGCACAATCACATCATACTAGCGGCTTATCGTCCAAAGCCAGACCGGGTCATCAAAACTCCTAATACGCTCAAATATGAGCCATAAAGATTAAGGCTATATGGTCTGAATCGTTTTAAACCATATGTCAATATGGTACAAAAATATGAACCCAAATAATGTTCAAATAAAATAACAAACCAGAAAAAACAAGGCTTTCATAGGCTGCCAAACCTCAATAGCTATTCAAGGGCCGCGCAACCATTGAGTTAATCCTTTATTCAAACCTGTAAGTCGGGCCTCACATGACCAACCATTATTTTAACTTTGACAAGTTTAGGGTCTTTATAAGATTGACTGTCAAGAGTATGGCGGGTCATTCTAGGATTACCTGGTCGGAGTGGCAGACATACAAAGGCAGGATAACCCGGAGTTTTGGCGAATACACCTGGCATCCAAGCCTGATCAAAAGGGTAAATATAGCTATGTTCATTGAATAGGAAGCCCCCAAGTGACCTATATCAAGCCATCAAGGCTGGCTACCTATGTTTAAACTGCACATTGTAGCAAGTTCTCTTTGGTAAATTTTTATCTTGGGCAGAAAACTCTCAAGTTAGTTTCAACAAGGCGTATAAGCCGGATCAAAGGGTAGTCATAGCTGTGCTCAGTGAGCAGGAAGCCCCCATGTTATTTGTAACAAGGCGTGCAAGCCACATCAAGAGGGTAGTCATAGCTATGCTCAATCAGCAGGTGTTGGTGAACATAGCATGCAATTTAAAAAACATTCCTACGATCATGCAAGATCTATCTAGGAGATGCATAGCAACGAGAGGGGGAGAGTGTGTCCACATACCCTCGTAGACCGAAAGCGGAAGCGTTAGGTTAATGTGGTTGATCTAGTGGAACATCTTCATGATCCAACTGATCTTAGTACTGAACGTATGGCACCTCCGTGTTCAGCACACGTTCAGCTCGATGATGTCCCTCGAACTCTTGATCCAGCAGAGGGTCGAGGGAGAGTTCCATCAGCACGACAGTGTGGTGACGGTGATGGTGATGTGATCCGTGCAAGGCTTCACCAGCACCATCTCCTCCCCAACCCTAGTTCATCTCTTGTATCCGATCTTTGTCTCAAAACCTCATATTGGTACATGTGGGTTGCTAGTAGTGTTGATTACTCCTTGTAGTTGATTCTAGTTGGTTTATTCAGTGGAAGATCATATGTTCAGATCCTTAGTGATTATTAATACTCCTCTAATTATGAACATGAATATGCTTTGTGAGTAGTTATGTTTGTTCCTGAGGACATGGGAGAAGTCTTGTTATAAGTAATCATGTGAGTTTGGTATTCGTTCAATATTTTGATGAGATGTATGTTGTCTTTCCTCTAGTGGTGTTATGTGAACGTCGACTACATGACACTTCACCATGATTTAGGCCTAGGGGAAGGCATTGGGAAGTAATAAGTAGATGATGGGTTTCTAGAGTGAAAGAAGCTTGAACCCTAGTTTATGCGTTGCTTCATAAGGGGACGATTTGGATCCATATGTTTCATGTTATTGTTAGATTTACCTTAATTCTTCTTTCGTAGTTGCAGATGCTTGCGAGAGGGGTTAATCATAAGTGGGAGGCTTGTCCAAGGAGGGGCAAAACCCAAGCACCGGTCCACCCACATATCAAATTATCAAAGTAACGAACACGAATCATATGAGCATGATGAAAACTAACTTGACAACAATTCCCATGTGTCCTCGGGAACGCTTAGCTTTATATAAAAGTTCGTCCAGGCTTGTCCTTTGCTACAAAAAGGATTGGGCCACCTTGCTGCACCTTAGTTACTATTTTTACTTGTTACCCGTTGCGAATTATCTTATCACACAACTATCTGTTACCGATAATTTCAGTGCTTGCAGAGAATACCCTGCTGAAAGTCGCTTGTCATTTCCTTCTACTCCTCGTTGGGTTCGACACTCTTACTTATCGAATGGACTACGATAGATCCCCTATACTTGTGGGTCATCAACTGTCTCTACAATCAGGCTCATGACATTGAACCTCTGTGGATTATCAAACAATTGCAGCAGGTTGATGGAATGGCCACGGATCATTCTCTCATCTTCGGACTTAGGCAACAAGGTGTGCCTCAAGATATAGTTTGTAGTGGCCAAACCAGCAAGAAAATAGTAAATGGAGCCAAACTTGTGAGTATCCAAGGCTTCATCAGGAATGGTCTTGTACATGTGAGCCATAGTGTTGTGATCCATCCTGGGTCTTGTACATCTGTAACCTAGTGCATATCATCCATTCGGCAGGACTACGGGTGTTACCTCCCACGGAGGGCCTCGAACCTGGGTATATGTCTCGTGTCACACACCAGCACATGCCAACCTCGCCTTTGGAACCCACCGGCGTCCTCACGTAGCCCCCACTTTTAGCCATTCCATGGCATCTGCCATGAGATCACCACGACACCATCTCACCTACTCGGAGCACAACTCCGATCCACCTCGGGCCCAGATCTAGCCTACCCAAGCACGAACCCTAGATCCTCGCCTCCCCCGCCATGCGTGCGGCCGGCACCACGAGCACCCGTCCAGCCCCGCGCACCGTTGGATTGGATCCAGAAGAAAGGAGATGGCCACCACCCCCTGCACCGCCTGCTGGACCCCGATCGCCACACCGCTGCAGCCACCACAAGCTTGCCCCATCGTGACCAAGATCAGCCACAGAAGGAGAATGGAACCACCTCCACCGTTGGCCACTGAGGGAGTCCTGGACTAAGGGGTCCTCGGGCGTCCGACCTATTAGACATGGGCCGAACTGATGGGCTGTGAAGATATGAAGACCGAAGACTGTACCCGTGTCCAGATGGGACTCTCCATGGCGTGGAAGGCAAGCTTGGTGCCCAAATATGAAGATTCCTTTCTCTGTAACCGACCTTATGTAACCCTAGATCCCTCCAGTGTCTATATAAATCGGAGGGCCAGGTCTATAGACGGATATCCTCATAATCATAGTCAGACAGGCTAGACTCTTAGGGTTTAGCCATTACGATCTCGTGGTAGATCAACTCTTGTAATAATCATATTCATCAAGATCAATCAAGCAAGAAGTAGGGTATTACCTCCATAGAGAGGGCCCGAACCTGGGTAAACATTGTGTCCCCTGTCTCCTGTTACCATCGACCTTAGACGCACAGTTCAGGACCCCCTACCCGAGATCCGCCGGTTTTGACACCGACATTGGTGCTTTCATTGAGAGTTCCGCTATGACGTCGAAAGATAGGATCGATGGCTCGCCTTGTTCTCAAGGACAACGTCACCTCCGGAGGAGCACTGGCCCCAGGCCAAACCCTCCGGCTGGGCGGCTTCATCATGACCGCCCGTTCGACTGTTAAGCCAACGATGACTTCTCGGATCATCGAAAATCCCCTCCATGTTGACTCCAAATACTCCAAGCAGATGGATCTGGCGGAGCTGTCGTCTTTAAATGAGCTCCTGGATCGCATCGCCGCCCTGGGGGTCGCCACAGACTATGATCGGATTGGGCTTAAACCTGACCAGAGAGAAATTAAAACTCCGGCGATCACCCATCAAATAGCGGTAGTAGAGGAGCAAGTCGACAACTCTAGAGATTGAAGAGTCGGACACCTGCCTGCAGAAATACATGCCTTGTCCTCCGAACATAGAATCGGACGACAAGCCCAAAAAATCAGTTGACATCCCGGAGCCCGAACTACTAAGTTCGGAAGTTCTTCAAACTCTGGATCCTAAATTGGGCCAGGGTTCGGATTTCAAACCACCCACCCACCCAGATATAAGTGCTCTCATGGGCATACGACAACAGTCTCAGGAAACGGTCCACCACTTCTGCGCCAGATTCCTCCTTGTCAAAGATAAGATTGAAGATTGCTGCGACGAGGACGCGATCTCAGCGTTCCGCAACAATTTCACAGATGAAGGAATCCTCAACTCCATCAACCGTTGTCGCATATCACGCTTCGCAGACTTGGCAACCATAGTATACAAGTACTGCGCAATGGAAAGCGCCTGGAAAACTCAGGTAGCTAGCTGGGAACCGCCGGTTTCCACCCCAACCCCTCGTTCAGGTGAAAAGGACGCACCCTCGTGGCATGCCCGACCCAATGGTAAAGAAATATAAGCCCGTTATGGGACACGGAACCATTCTGGAGGGATGGCTCAATGGACCATGCAAGTTACATGCAACACCGGATACTATATCAACCCACAACCTTAGAGAATGTTGGATACTCCGGCAGGTGGCCAAGAGTGGCGAGGATATCCTCACCAAAAACAACCCATAGCAATATCCCCCCAGAAGACGACGACCTCAGAGTATTGACGGTCTTCGAGACTTTCGCTTCAAAAAGTAAGCACAAAAGGGCACTCCACGGCCTCGCCGAAGTCTGCCAAATCGCAACAACAAACCCTTGGAATGACACGGCCATAACTTTCAATGCCGATGACGAACCAAAATTTAGGACAGTTCGGGCACCAGCCGCCTTGGTCCTCAGTCCGATCGTGGACAGCTTCCGGCTCACCAAGGTTCTCATGGACGGCGGCAGTGGACTAAACCTCATTTACGAGTATACACTTAGTAAAATGGAAATAGACAGGAGCCGCGTCGAGCAAAGTAGCACGACCTTCCGAGGAATTGTTCCTAGTTGGGAGGCGCGATGCGCGGGAAAAATCACGCTCGACGTGGTATTCGGCACACCAGAGAACTATCAGACCGAAGAATTAACCTTCCAAGTGGCCCCTTTCAATAGTGGATATCACGCCCTATTGGGGTGAGATGCATTTACACGCTTCCAAGCTATACCTCACTATGGGTATATGAAGCTCAAGATGCCCGGGCCCAATGGCATAATCACTCTCGCTAGTGATCTGGACATAGCACTCCGCACCGAAAATAAAACCGCATCCCTAGCCCTTGAGGCATTATCTGAAGCCCTAGCGGCCGAAGAACTAACCTCATTACGCTCCACGGTGGATAGGGGCGATGTAATCCTGGACAAACGACCCGAATCCACCTCCTTCAAACCAGCAGAAGAAATAGTCAAATTGTAAGTCCATCCAACGGACCCCAAGAAGACAGCATCTATCGGGGCACAACTAGACCCAACGGTAGACACCGCGCTATGAGAGTTTCTGCGCGAGAACTGGGATATATTCGCCTGGCACCCCTTGGATATGCGAGGAATCCCACGCAGATTGGCTGAACATAGCCTCAACATATTGAAGGGATATAAACCGCTCAAGCAAACACTAGGCACTTTTCCGAACCCAAACGTCAAGCTATGGGGGAGGAGCTAGCCAAGCTAATCGAGGCCGGATTCATTAGAGAAATAAAACACCCGGACTGGCTAGCAAACATGGTGATGGTGCCAAAGAAGGATAAATCCTGGCGCCTGTGCATCGATTTCAAAGACCTCAATAAGGCCTGCCCTAAGGATCCCTTCCCCCTCCCCCGCATCGACCAGATCATTGACTCCACCACAGGACACGACTCACTGTGCTTCCTCGACGCATATTCCGGATACCATCAAATCAAAATGAAGGAGTCCGATCAAGCCGCAACGGCATTCATTACCCCATATGGGCCATTCTTCTTCAACACCATGCCCTTCGGGCTTAAAAACGTCGGGGCCACCTACCAACACATGATTCAAACATGCCTGGAGAAATAGATCGGCAAGACAGTTGAAGCATACATGGACAATGTCATCATTAAAACTAGGCACGTCAATTCACTAATAGACGATTTACGTCTCACATTCGACAACCTCCGTGCATATGACATCAAGCTCAATCCGGAAAAGTGTGTTTTCGGCGTCCCTGCTGGAAAGCTGTTGGGCTTCACCATTTCCAATAGAGTAATTGAAGCAAATCCAGCCAAAATCAGAGCTTTGTCATAATTGGCTACGCCAACGGACCTTAAACAGGTCAAAAACTCATAGGATGCGTGGCAGCTCTAAACCGCTTTATCTCTAGATTGGGAGAAAAGGCATTGCCACTGTATCACCTCCTCCGGCGCACCGATCACTTCGAGTGGACGGATGCAGCAACAGCCGGACTGGAAGAAATAAAAACCCTTCTTGCGAGCAACCCAATCCTGGCCGCGCCGAACATCGGCGAACCCATGTTATTATACATATCGGCAACACACCAGGTGGTGAGCGTCGTGCTCGTCGTTGAGCAAGAGCAGGACGGACACAAATTCCCGCTTCAGAAGCCGGTATACTACGTATCCACTGTCCTCACACCATGCAAATCCCGGTACCCTCATTACCAAAAGATAGCATACACGGTCTACATGGAATCCCGGAAGCTACGACACTAATTCCAAGAATGTTCTATCACGGTGGGTTCCGAAGTACCACTCAATGACATAATAAACAACCATGATGCTACGAGTCGGATAGCCAAATGGGCCATTGAGCTCCTTCCATTCAACATAACATACAAACCGCGTCGAGCCATCAAATCTCAAGTACTGGCGGACTTCGTCGCCGAATGGACAGAGGCCGAACTCCCTAAAGAGTACGACACATATTCCAACTGGGTTATGTATTTCGATGGTTCCAAAATGCTGGCAGGATTAGGAGCGGGCATTGTTTTAACGTCCCCCACTGGAGACGTAGTCCAGTACATGCTCCAAATATTATACACAAACTCCAATAACGCAGCCGAATACGAGGCCTTATTGCATGGTCTCCGGATGGCTGTCTCCATGGGCATACAACGCCTGGAAGTGCGCGGGGACTCAAACCTTGCAATATCTCAAATAAATGGAGATTTTGATGCCAAAGATCCGAAGATGGCGGCTTATTGCAATGTCGTCCTAAAAATGTCGGTTCGAGGGGCTCGAGAAAGTAATCAAGCGGTGGACGTCCTTGCTCGCATCGGCGCTAAGCGCGACCCCGTCCCACCTAACATCTTTCTGGAAAGGCTTTTTAAGCCGTCCGTGGTGTGGCAAGGGGAGAGCGGCAACACCAGTCCGGATCCGAACACAACCCCAAATTCCGAACACAACGATATCATCGGGGGCTCGGCCACCGAAATAACACCGTCGGCCCATCTCATCATGGCAGTCATTGCCCCATGGACCGAACCCTTCTTGGCCTACCTTGATAGGAGAGAACTCCTGGAGGATCAGAATGAGGCTCGCCGCGTTGTCCGGCATTCGAAGGCCTACAAGGTTCACGACGGAGAGCTCTACAAGAAAAGCGCTACCGGAGTTCTTCAAAGATGTATCTCCGAGGAACAGGGGCGGCAGCTCTTGGCTGAAATTCATGCCGGTCTCGGCGGTCACCACGCTGCAGCTCGGGCCCTTGTTAGTAAGGCCTTCCGTACATGTTTTTACTGGCCGACAGCCCGAGCAGATGCACATAACCTTGTCCAACGTTGCGTCGGATGCCAGCTCTTCGCCAACCAAAGCCATATGCCCCCACCGCTCTACAAACGATCCCCATCACTTGGCCTTTCATGGTCTGGGGGCTAGATATGGTCGGACCCCTGAAAGGAGGAAGCCGTAAGAGAAAGTATCTGCTGGTCATGGTGGATAAATTCACTAAGTGGATAGAGGCCAAACCAGTTAAAACAGCCGAGGCGGGGCCAGTGATAGAATTCATATCCGGCGTGGTGCACCATTATGGTGTTCCACACAGCATCATCACCGATAATGGCTCCAATTTCACAGCCGATGAGGTGAAAACTTGGTGTGCTAATCTGGGCATT